>NC_059473.1:46611463-46914493 GCF_018139145.2 Gymnogyps californianus
GGGCCTTAATTTCATTGATGCCTCCAGTTCTTACGTCCTGAAATAGCAGCATTAAACAAACAAAATCGCTCCCCTTAACTAGAAATGCATGAAAGTGTGGAACCAATTACTAGAAGGTGTTTGGAGATTGGCTGTATAACTAGTTTCAAGAAAAACTCAGGGAAGATGGATTCTCAGGGGATATTTGACCTAAAGCTATCTGCAAGACTTCCATGTTACAAGTTGTCTATCGACTCATTTGTGGAGGCTGGAATTTTAGGGGGAATGATTCTACGTGTGCCTGTCTTCACAAATGCTTTCTGTAAGAATAAGCCAATAGCTGTTGTTGAAGATGGGATCCTTGGCTAGGTTCTACTGTGGCTTAACAAAGTAACTGCTTTTATGACATTATTATGGAAAATTAAGACTGCTTAGTATTGAATACTTTTTTTGGGGGGGTCTGTTTCAGTGTCCTTAAAAAAAGCCCATCGCATCTTATTAAGGAAATCATACTGGTGGATGACTACAGTAATGATTGTAAGTACTTTTACAGGGCCTTAACTTTATTTTGTTTATCCTGGTAAGACTTTCTGTAGGTGCTAGTAGGTGACTCTGTTAAGAATAGCTCACATGAATAGGAGTTTGCAGAGACTGATCCAAAACCAGTTCTTAATTCTTTCGTCTCTGTCATTGTGGAAATGTGAATAGTTCTGATAAATACTTCAGGTATATTTTATTACTTCCTGCTAGCTGAAGGAGCAGAGTGTATAATTGAAAACAGCCTTTACATAGTATGTTATCTGACGTAAAAATAAAACCCATGGT
Source organism: Gymnogyps californianus (assembly GCF_018139145.2). Taxonomy (NCBI): domain Eukaryota; kingdom Metazoa; phylum Chordata; class Aves; order Accipitriformes; family Cathartidae; genus Gymnogyps; species Gymnogyps californianus. The sequence continues at coordinate 46,612,268 of NC_059473.1, forward strand.
GCTTGCACCAAATATTTTTGTAGCACTGCTTTAAATGAATGCTGGTCTCCATCAGTCTCTTGGAAAAATTCTTACTGAATCTAAAATAAGTCAAGGTTTTATAAGTACTAGGGTATCACAATACAAACTTGAACAATTGAAATGGACCTCTGAGTAACATTTCTTAAAGGAAGTTAATGTCTATATTTGCATTGTTAGTTTACAGCTAGTTTAGGATAGGTTTAAGCCTTAATGTTGGTTAAAAAGTGAACTTTCTTATATGCAAAGAAAACAGTTTATTCAAGCCTATTAAAGTGTTTTTTCTTATGCAATTTAGAAACTGTCTAAAGTAAGCAAAGAGAATATCATTAAATAAAAATATTTTAAGAGTGTAAAATTAAATTAGCTTTAAATAACGTAATGAGGGTAGTAATTTCTTAGCCTGGTAACTTTTCTTTATTTCTGGTGAGACTAGGTTTTTTTTTTTAAGCATATGTCTTATATTTAACTATTTATGACCATAAACATTTTCCACTACAAAGCTTTTGTTTTTCTTTGAAGACAGCCTGTCTTATGGTATACAGTGTTGGATATCAAACTGGTTCTCATCCCTTGATTTTTTTTTTAATTTTTTTTTTTTTATTAAAGCTGAGGATGGTGCTCTCTTGGGAAAAATTGAAAAAGTGCGGGTTCTTCGAAATGATCGCAGAGAAGGTAGGCTTAATCTGGGGGAAGGAAGATACAAATTCCACTGTGCTGCCTTATCTGTTAATCATCATCAAGTCTTTTAAAGGAGCGTTCTGCTGTACATTCCATATTGGAGGGGGGATTTTCACTTTATAAATCAACTTACTAGTGGAAGGAATAAAAACAAACACATTTGTGCAAGTAAAAACAGTAATTCTGATTAATATTGTTATGTGCGCAGTTGCCCATTGTTGCCTTTCACCAACTTGAGAAATTGCCTTTTGCCCTCAACCTCTCCTTTCTGTTACTGTACTGACTCCTCAGTTAAGCTGCTCCTGTTGTACGTAAGGTCTCACTGTAAACTGTATGAATGTTGGAAACGATCCAGCTTAAAAATAGCCCTCTTTTTTTGCTGGTTGCCTTACTAGAGATCATTTTAAGGATCCAGTTGATGGACAGCACGGCAAACAGTTTGTTTGGCAGACTTGAGAGGGTTTGAGCAGCCAGGAGGGCCGGGACCACGTATGCCAGTTTTGCTGAAGCCAGTGTGCCATGTAACAAACTTGTCTTATATCTTTGTTTTCTTCTTTGTTGCTTTGTAAATTATGGTCTCATATCACTGAGCCCTTCAGTCAGCAGCTTCCTGGCTGTGGAGCTTAAAGAATTAGATACAGGCAACTGTTATTTTACAGCTGTTTGAAATAATAACTGAGAGTTGATGGTTGAAATAGCTGACTGAGTTAGCAGATATGTGCTTGTTTATTTTTATAGGCGCTGAATCTTCTAGGCTGCCAGCCTGGCCTGGGGAGCAGCTAGAATCATTAGATTGTCAGAAACTGGAAATGACACCATAAAACCTGTGTTATACCATAATTACTTGTTGCAAACTGATGGCCTCTTAGTGTTTAAATATTTTGTTTGGGATATATTTGTGAACAAAGGCTTGTTAGGAAAGCAGGCCTCTTATGACTTGCCATGGTTGCAGGGTTCTGAGTAAGTTGATATCATTCCTCTGATCAGTATAGCACTTAAAGATGGAGATAATAGTAATGGAAAAATGGAATGAAGTAACACTTTTTTGATTTTTACTTTTTAGTAATTATAAGCATTAACTTTATCCTGCATATACAGATGAACTGAATTTTCATTCATACTTAAAAATTTGCATCAGTATATCTGAAAATGAAATATGAGTTGACAAATCTTTTACTATGTCAGAAAAGAACAGCTATTCGCAAATTGAAGGCACAGTACTGCCTTACTTGGTGTTTTTGTGAGATTAGGATTAAATTATTACCTATGGGATCTACTGTACTGTTTATAAAGTTTTGCCTAGGTATGCGCATGTGCAACCAGGTGATAATTTTTTAAATTAAAATATTTTAAGATTTCATTTGATTGCTGGCTTGTTATGTTGATACTCACTCTGCTTTTCATTTTCAAGTGTAGGCTGATACTGATATCTCAGACACATACAAATTAGAATTTAAGAGGATCAGTAAAATCAACCAGTGTGTAAGACTCTAAGAGTAACACATTAGTATGAACAACAGAGGAAAGCAGTGTGTTTTAAAATAAAAATTAAAATAAAGGGATAGTGTCTGTGGAAGGGATGACATTGACTGCCTTGCTTTCAGAAATATGTGATAGTAGCTTTTGGTCTCATCTATAGGACCAGAGTTTGTCATGGGAACAGATGTGTTTTGGAGGCCATGGTAGTCTGTGAATAAATGTTCAGGGGAACCTTCTCAACTCTGTTGTAAGGCTGTGTGTGATTGTAGAAGACTCAGAGACCCAAGCAGTCATCTCAGATTTAGGGCAAAAAAAATGGAAATTAGAAACATTGTTGTCTGTTTTCTATGGAAGTAGAGCAAGGCAGTAGGTTCTATAAGAATGTAAGTTAGAAATAGTAAGCTCTGGAAGGGAGGAATTGCAACAGTAAGACAAACATAGCCAGAGTGCTTGAGGAATGGTTTGATGTGGAAAAACTGAACAGAACAGGTTCAAAGGTTGGAATGAGGGAGACAGTATAAAAACGATGAGGTATAGTTAGCTGCCAATGTGCAACAGATAAGGTGTAGAAAGTAGTGTTGGAGAGCATCAGCACAGCACATATCTACAGCAGTGAAGTGCTCACATTTGTGGTAAGAGATAGTACGAGGATCTTGATGAGGCTGTTTATTGCTGAATGTTGGACAGACCAAACAAGCTTTTCCTCTTAAGCATCTTGTATTCTGTTTGGTAGAGTCATATTTTGCAGGTTTATTTTGTAAAGGGAATGGAAGGAAATGGGGTTGACTTGTTTACAATGTTCCAGTTAGGGGAGAAAAAAAACCCCCAAAAGAGAACAGACTTGGTGGGGAACAATGTAGAAAGAAAAAGGAAAAAAAAGTAGTAATTACTTGGCTTTGGTCTTGAGTGATAATGAAATCAATGAATTTTGAATAGTAATAGAGAAAAGTAGGGATGAAATTTGCAAAGGAATGAGAGGAAGCTTGCTGTTTTCTGCATTGGAGTAAATGATGGGATGTTCTGAGGTATATGTGTAAATATAGCAAGGGATTTTAAGGAGTGGTGAGGTCATCCAATGAACAAATATTAAAAGGTAAGGAAGGAAAGGAACAGGGTAAATCAGTAAGGGGATCTATGTAATTGAGGCGTAGAGAAGAAAATAACCTTTTGGCTTTACCAGAAATTTCTTCCTAAAGAAATCTTTTCAAGATAAGATTTTTTTAAAAAACCACAAAACAAAACCAAAAAAACCCCACCAAATCACAAAACAAGAGAGTTGCAAGAAACATAGGGGAAAGACAGTTGAAAGGGGCGGGGGGAAGGCTCTCAGACATCAATTAATGATGCATGGTTATTTCTGGAAGAAGTTGGTAGAATAATGGACAGACTGTGGTGAGAACTAGGATGGGGAGGGGGCAGCAAAAAGCTGAGAAGGGTAAGTTAATGCTGGTGCTTTCCTCAGTTCTATCATAGAACTGTATGAAAGGTGTTTGTTTTCAGGAGCGATCTTGAGTAACGTTTATCAGTATAATTACCATTTACTGTAATGCAGACCCAGCTGTACTTGTGTATCACTTTTTTGAAAAGGTACTTTAATTCTTCTACTTAAATCAGATTGAAACCTGTAGACTAGGGTGCAGTAGGTTGGAAGCTTGCAGGCTGTTTGGTATGAAGTCATTTCACTGAATTGTTAACTAGCATCTCATTTTGATAATGGAACTTGTGTGTTTGTCCTGTCTGAGTTAGAGCAATTTAATTCATGACTAATTTGGAATGTAATAGTTTCTCACTGCTGTTGATTGTTTTCCTCAGTAAGTACTTAAACTTTTTATCTTTACTTCTCAGGCTTGATGCGCTCCCGTGTCAGAGGGGCAGATGCAGCACAAGCAAAAGTGCTGACCTTCCTGGATAGTCACTGTGAATGCAATGAACACTGGCTGGAACCGCTTTTGGAAAGAGTAGCTGAGGTTAGTAAAGAGTTCTTCTAAAGTAATTTCCTGAAGGAGTAGCTTTTAAATTTTAAAGTCATCTGGTTTATACTACATTAATTTTATGCTTTTTTCTAAGGAAGCTTTTTCTCTGAAGTGAGATGATGGAAATGATTGGAGTGTTCAGTGATTAAAAACCCACTTTTTGTTCATTTAATGTGTGAACACAGGAACATAAAATGTGAATATTTATTTTTATCGTTACAAGCAATTCAAATATATACTTCTTTGGTTCTTTAGGGACCTCCTCAGTAAGTGTGGAAAATCTTTGGAGCATAGTATAGTTCTCCTCAACCAATATCATCTCAATGTAATTCAGTTTACCTGAGTATTTATGCCTCATTAAGATTCAGTGTGAAATCAGAGAGAGGTTGAGCTGTGAAACCAAAATTCTCATGGAAATTAGCAGGGACTGTGGGCGCTCAGCTTCTATGAAAATGATGCTTAGTCTGTGTACTGGAAAAGCAATTGAGAGGATTGAGAGTGAAAGTATACTGTTTTCTCCAGGGGTTGGTTATACTTGTTAACTTGCGCTGGAGGAACTCAGTTGAAGTGGAAAGTGAATCAAGTGTGATCCCAAAAAGCACTGGGGAACACTCAAGATGACAGGGTGTTTCTTGTTTCTTAATTTCATTCCCTTTCTGGTAAACTGTCCTTCTTGGAAAGGCTTTCTTTCAAAATGCTCCTGGTCAAAATGGTTTTGCTAAGCTACCCTCTCTTGTTAATGCCCAGTTCTTTGCTTATCCTCCCTACACTTCCCTTTGCATGTCCCCCAAAAAGGGGGGGGGAAGGAAGTAAGCCCAATATACTCAGTATGCCAATGGAGAAGCTATCAATTGGTGACTGATTTTCCATATTCTGTTTGGTTCTATGATGGTTTACTGTGTATTCCAGAAATACTGTAAGTTGCCTAAGACATATCAGCAGTTAAAATCCTATTTTGGAGTAGAAATAACTTTAATCAGCTCAAACCTGGACACTATCAAAGTACCCAGAGCCTACAAAGCCCTTGAGCGTGAGTAACATAGTACTTCCTTCTATTTTTGTGCCCATGTAAAGTGTTGCAGCCTCAGAAGGACTGGGGAATTTCTCTGTAATTATTAACTAGGAAAATAAACTTGAAGGCATTAAATATATCTCAGAAGGAAGTGGAGAATGCTTGCAGCTAATGCACTAGTGGATTCTAGGATGTGGGAATTGTTTTCAAGTCTTTTTGTGTAAATTATTTGAAGCATCTACCTGTTCAAGAAATCAGAAGAGAAATGGTCATTTTGGTCAACAAAACCCTGCTTTTAGTAAGACAGCTATTTTGCCATTTACCCTTTTTCTTGTCTGTGACTTTTTTCAGGGCATACTTATTTAGCTTTCTGAAACTGATATGAGATATGAAAAAGTGTTAACTTTTCATCATAACAGAATGTAAAACCTTTTATTAAATTGCTGACAATCTTGTGAAGATCCAGCATTACATGTGGTATACTTGGTGGGAGAAACTGGTTGCATATTTTGCTTTGTGCAGCAGCTACTTCTTAGCAGCATATGAATTATTAGATCCTTCAAAACTTGCTCCTCAATTGTCACCATGATACACACTAATCATGTGTACCATTGAATAGTTTTCAGCTGTATGAATACAGTTTTCCATTCTTAAAAGCTTGGTGTACTGTTAAATAAATAATTGATGTGGAATTCCAGTTTACTTTCATCTGGGAAGATTCCCAACCAACAGGTGTGGGGTTTGATAAAACAGCTTCTAAGCTTTCTGCTTGTTCAAATAATTAAGGCATGGATAGTGTTTATGTATAGGATATGATAATTCTTTGTTATTTTAAATGGATTGATTTTGCTCACAGTGCAGATGGTATGTTAATTGATGTTAATCGGCAGCATTTTCTTGATAGTCTCAGTGACAAGAAGCTGAATAGACGTGAACTCATATCTGCTCTGGCCTCAAAGGTAACTTTTTCAGGTCAGGGCTACTAAGCATTAATACAGTATTTTCTGATGCGCTGCTGCATCTATTCTATGTGTGGTGGAAAGTGTGGGGTTTTTCTTTTTTCCTTTTTTCCAGAATTGCCCACTTGGCATTTAATTCTGTCGGAGTTTTGGGTGATTAGTTGTGTATGCTACAATATAAAAATGTACAGCTTCCAAGAAACAGTCTGAATTGAATCAGTTCTACAACACTTTATCTGATGTGCTGTAACCACTTTAGAAAGCTATGTCTTTGACATCTTGCTTGTGTTAGTAGCACCTGAGGCATCAAGCTCTCCTCTTCAGTTGAAGGATGATCCATCCCACAGTTTTCTTCTTTGAGATGATTTCCTGGTTAGAGTATCTTTGTCTATTGACCAGGCTTGCTTAGCATTCCTAGAGGGGTCTGACACTGCTAGGGATTTTTCTTCAGCAATTTGAGCAAAGGTTTAAAGCAGAAGCAACATACATACAAGGTGAACATTTTAGAGTTCAGAACGTGTACAAATACCTGTGTAATCTGGAGCTGGTATATCTTCTCCCTCTTTGCTCCCTCCTGGAGAATGATTTTCTGCCTGATTCTCTAAGGCTACCTTTTATGTCCTCTAGATGTTTTGTGTGTGTGTTAGGGGAGATTAAACGAGGAGCCAGTTTAACCCTTTGATTGCCCCAAAATGTCAACATAGTAATAAGTGTACACAACCTTGAAAACGTTTGGAACTACTAGCTATTTCATGAACACTTGTCTACTTGGCTTTTTCCATTTCCAATTTCTAATCACTTTGATGTTCTAGTCTTATAATACATCAGTTATATGAGAAAAATAAAAATTGGAAGATTCTGGTGCAGAACTGAACTAATCTGTTTTCATAGCATAGCCATAAACACTATATCACTTTTAGGAAGGTATTTTTAAACAAAGAAGGTCTTAAAAGGAAGAAAGAACTAAGATTAAGAAATGAGATGTGGATTTCTTTTTCATATCTGTCTCAGATTTTGTGACCTTGAATGAATCAACTTTTAACCAGCACAATGCTGAAAGGAAAATATTTATATTTTCCTCTTAAGAGTGTTGTGAAGCCTAATCTTTGAAGTGTCTTGAGATTTTTTTGGAGGGGGAAAGCAATGTATACAGGACCTTGAGGATAATTTCTGATGGTTTATGAGAACGATATATAATAGTCTAACTCTCTAAAGCATACATAACCTCCTTATGAAATACTAAAATTAAATAGTCTGCTACAAATTTCCAGGCACTAGAGACTTGCAGTATTCACAGGCTTTTTCTTTCCATTACCCTCACCAAGAAGCACATGGTTTTCCAGTTGTGTGTTCCATTATAAGTTATGGTGTCAGCCCTTCAGAACGAAACAGGAGATTACAAAAGAAGAGTTCCTTTTTGCTTGTGTTTTTGTTTTGAAAATGCACATCAGATTTCTACTTTAATCACACTATGGATAAATAAGTATCTTGCTTTAGAATAATTTAAAGAGAGCATCTGCTTTTTAGTATTTTAAGTGAATGAACTCCCTGTACTTTGGAGACCCACAAGCTCTTTTTAGTAGTCTCTGCATTAACAACTTTGTTTTGCCCTGCAAAGCATCACCTTAAGAATGTGCAAGTCTTTTGTCTGCTTTGCTGCTGAGCAAATCCATAATTTCAAATCATGGAAGGAACAGCGTGTTTCCAAGCCAACAGTGAGGGTTGTACATCGAACTGAATGCTCACAACCTGGGTATTTGTCTGTCAGGAAAAAAAACTGCAAGTTGTTTAAAAAATACATTAGGTGTAGCAAGTGGTGTTAGTGTGGTGTCGCACTGATATTGATAGAACTAATCAGACCAGCAGTAAAAGCCTGAGGAAATCCCAAATGTGTAGAGACAGCATGCTACCTGCTTACTCAGCACAGTGGAGATAAGTTGGAAGCCTAACTGAAGCTCTACCTAACGTGACGCCTGATAGCTTGGGCAACTTCTACCACCAGGTTCAACTGTGCCAAGTAGAACCATTTGAGAAAATGCAAATTTTTGTCAGAAAAGGTTTTTAGAGATGGGCATAGATGTATGAGCTGTCTCAGTTTCAGCTAAGGAAAGGAGGAGGAAGAAAGGAAGGGTGGTTTCATTTTTGTATTTCATGCTGATGGGTGTATTGTGAATAACTGGATAGGCTGGTGTCATGGTTTAACCCCAGCCAGCAGCTAAGCAGCATGCAGCCGCTCCCTCGTTCCCCCCTCCACCCCCTGCTCCCAGTGGGATGGGGGGGAGAATCGGGAAAGAAGGTAAAACTCGTGGGTTGAGATAAGAACAGTTTAATAACTAAAGTAAAATATAACACTAACGATAATAATAATAATGAAATATAATAATAATTGTAATGAAAAGGAATATAAAAAAAGAAGAGAGGAAAAAAGGGGAAAAAAAGGGGAAAAAAACCCAAACCAACAAACCAAACCAGTGATGCACAATGCAATTGCTCACCACCTGCTGACCGATGCCAAAGCAGTGGTCTGCCCCTCCCGGCCAACTCCCCCCAGTTTATATACTCAGCATGACGTTCCATGGTATGGAATATCCCTTTGGCTAGTTCAGGTCAGCTGCCCCGGCTGTGCTCCCTCCCAGCTTCTTGCACACCTGCTTGCTGGCAGAGCATGGGAAGCTGAAAAATCCTTGGCTTAAGATAAGCGCTACTTAGCAACAACTAAAACATCAGCGTGTTATCAGCAGTATTCTCACACTAAATCCAAACCACAGCACTGTACCAGCTACTAAGAAGAAAATTAACTCTATCGCAGCCGAAACCAGGACAGCTGGATATCTTCTGTCTCATCAGCCTTTAAAGGAGTTTTCTAATTCTGTCACTGTATATAGAATGCCTAAAATAAGGTCATGGGTGCACCTGAAATGCTTTAGTAGTGTAGGAGGGCAGACAAACACAGTTAGTATTTTGCAGTTAAGGTGCAGTAAGTCATAATTGCCTCCCAAGTACAACACAGTTAGCAAAACTGTATGCTTGCTATTACAAACATGAACTTGGGGCTACAGCTAACAGAAACAGGAGCTAAAGGTGTGATCGATGGGGGAATAAGACAGATTGGTCTTTTTTGTCTGTGTTCCTAGTTTGCTTTAGACCAAGCTAATTAATATTTATTAGCAGATCTGATTAGTTGTTATATTACATCCCTCATAAAAGCAGATATTTGGCCCGAGTGGTATAGCTGCAGTGATACTTAAAAGGAATGTAGAAATCAATAATGAGTCTTCAGCTTTTAGCTTAGTCTTCAGCTTGGATTCTCTTGGGTTCACTTGGATTCTCCTTTTGGCTGATAGAGAAGTTAGTGACCTTTTGCTCACTCAGGCAGAATGACCTAGTAAATGCCAACCATGTAATTAGGGCTTGTTAAAATCAGCACAGATTGAATAGTTAAGATTCAATAAATGAAAACAAGTGTTTAATGTCCTTATTGGACCAAGCAAAGCATTTGACTAGGAGTTGCTTTTAAGTCTCTTGTTATGAGCTCAAGCTATTCTCATACTAGTTTGGTTCCAATCTGTTCTGTATAATACTGATTAACAAGGGGGATGCATTGCTGAACCACTATTTAGAATATATGTATTGTTGTTTGAAGACATACTTATGAAATAAATTCTTGAAATGGAGATGTTTAGGTTGGTATGTTTTTTTAACCATGAGAACCATTTCTCTGTAACAGAGTTACCAAAATATCTCCTGTTTGTTCAAAACATTTTTTTTTTTTTACATTCACAGATTTGGTGATACACTGTTCTGAAGTTATCTGTGCTCTCTGAGTGATGTTAAATTGTGGAGCTCAAACTTTTATTTTGAACTCGAGCAAAATGTTCCATCAAACTACCATAGAAGTTATGCTTCAGTGTATAAATGTAACTTCTTTTTTTCCCAAAAAAAGTCGTGGAGACAAACTGGCTTAACCATGATACTGCATTTCTAATATTAGATGAGTGGTTTTTTTAGAGTACTGATGTCTTGTGATCCTACTGGATGATGCATGTGGAGTTGTTGGAAAGATTTTTTTTTTTTTTTTTTTTCTTAAACTATTTTGACAAAAACGTCAGCTAAGGTAATTAACATTGCTCAGAGCAGTATACAAGATCATGGTTGGACAGAGGAATGTGGTATCTGTACCACTGGAATCTTGGCTGCTGGAGATTAATAGCATTCATTAGTCTGAGGTGTTTTTAGGTTCTCTTTTCTATCTAAGTATCTGATTGTGAAGTGTGATTCTTCTAGTGTGAAATGGTTAGCATTAACCTAAGACTTTTCTGATTGCAGAAAGGCCTAAGTGTTCTTTAAAGGTTGAAATAGTAAGATTGTAGTACGCTGCGTGGCTAGAGATTTGCTGTGGAAAATACGAATTGCCTGGATTCTTCTTTTCTTTGAGCTGGTTTTAAAAGTAAGAATGAAAGTGCTGTTTGCTCAATTGCCTTTAGAACTACAAGTTTGCTGCCTTCTTCAAGAGCAGGTCAGAAGAAGGGGATTACTTGAATATAAGTAGCCTAGAATAGAAAGAGGATTCCCAGCTATATAGTGTGGTTTCTGCTTTCTGAAGCAGTGCTGAGCAATGCTATTCACAGCACTGGCTATTCAGAGCCATAAGTTGAAGTAGGGGGAGACATGCTAATGAAATCCTGCTGAACTGTTCAACATCTCATCCTGCCTGAATCTTCATATATTGATTTCATTATTTCAATATTACTTTCTAATATTTATTTTAGGACAAGACCAGAGTTGTGTCTCCTATTATTGATGTAATTAATATGGACAACTTCCAGTACGTGGGGGCGTCAGCTGATTTAAAAGGCGGTATGTAACTGTACTGGAACATAGATTTAAAAAAAAAAAAGGCATCAAGAATCAAAGCTCATAATCACTGCAGTTGTGGAATGAGCAGTTAACGTACTGTTCTTCCCTTCCATATATCTAGTTTTAAGTTCTGTAGGTCACTTGTTTCTAGACTTGGATTTTAATTGGCCTTATTGTCCTCTGCTTTAAAACAGTTCATCTTTATTATACTAATTCATATAAGTTTATGCTGCGTTTTATCAATGTGCAAGACTCGCTCCAATGTTTGTAAGATTGTGTAAATGTCTCAGAAGCAGCTTATGGCCAGAGCTTATGATTCACTCTTAGATAAGACCGACTTTAATTGCTCAGTGGCTTAGAACCCCATCAGCAATGCAGTGCCTATGAGTTTTTTCAAGATGCTGGTTTGCTTAAAAAATTAAACTCTTCTGAATAAGCAGAAAGCTTTGGAATGTGTTTAAAAAAATAAATGTTTTGTTAGCCATGATCCGTAATTGTGAAGAGAGTAACATGTGACCATGAAAATTTGTAGTGTTTATACCTTTACCGTTACAAAATTCCTTGTTAAACTGAGTTTAGAAGTACTACAGTTTCACTATGTCTAGCTAGTGTAAACTGTTGACAGCAAATAGTAAAAGACTTTATGAAGCCCTCTGTAAAAATAAATTTAAAAAAAAATCCTCCCCTCTCCTTTTCCAAAGAGGGGGAGGGCAACCACACACTAAAATCCTTACTCATTACAAGTTTTTAAAACTTTTTTCACTGTTAGCAAGAATCTAGCATTTAAAATAGCTGTTCTCTGCCCCCCTCCCCCCCCCCCTTTTTTTTTTTTTTAAATAATTGTTCCCACAACCCTGGAAACTGAACTGTCTGCATAAAGATATAAGAAGAGCCACGATATAGAAATTACACAGTGCTGTTCCCACAGTGTTTCAGCTCTTTCTGAATGGACTTTCTTGAGTGAGGAAGGAAAAAACAATTTCGAGCCTGTTCTTTCAGTTACTAGTCTCTAACTGGCCACCAAGCATTGTTCCAGTAAACTAAAATAAAAGCAGTATTTGCATAATGTTGCATATGCTTCAAGTTCGTCACTAATCTGGAGGTGAGAGGTTCTGTATCCTTTTAATTAACACTTTGAAATAAAATGTACAGTGCATATATTCACAGTATGCTAATGTATAGTTCTGTGCTATTATCTGTGTGCCAGCTTTATTAAAACCTTAAGGCTTTTACCCAATCTATTCATTATACCTCGAGTATGGAAATCTCTATACCATTATGTGGCTTTTATTGTTGTCTGCAGTAGGAGGAGGAATTCTTTCATTGAAACCTTCGATTGGTTCCTGCGGGGTTCATGCTCTTTAATTCTTCCCAAGTGAAGTGGGAGAAGATTGAGAGATCATTTCACTTGTTACTGCTTTTCATGCTTCATCTTTGGAACTACGTTTCCCAATTTTTTAATTTTTTTTTACTTTTTAGTGCTCATTTTCTCCCCTCATACACAATAGAAATAGGTTGTTTTTTTTTTTTTTTTTAAAGTCCATGGAACCTCCGTACTTCTGGACTGAGGAGGGAGAAGCTGTCCTTTTTTAATGTTAACAATAGAAATTTTGCACATACCAGTGTTTAAAGCTATTTGGGGGTCTGTTGAAATGTGAATAATATATTTCTTTTCAGTTCCCAGAGGACAGATTACCGTGTTAGAGGCACTACAGCATTTGGCATCACGGGACACTTTCACTGGGGCCAAATCTAAACATGGAAACCAAACTATGCTTTCAACCTTAGATACAGTATCTGTGTGGCTGAAGCATGGAGACTTGAGACAGCTGGGACAGCATTTGTGCCTGGTCTGTTTTGAAAGGACTTAATCACCCAAGACAAGCAACCTAGCAAATGCTACAAACTTTTTAAAGCAGACAGGGCTGAAATAATTCCCAGGTCTGGCCAATACTAAATCCATGCACTTCATGTTACAAATTTTTTTTTGAGAGGGGATTTGCAAAAGTGTTTATGCTGCCCTGAGAAACGCTTTAATTACTGGAATAAACTGTGGTTAACTGAGATCTAGTAATTTAGAGTATGCCTGTGATGCAGTTTACGCTGGATAGAATTTCATATTGGATATGCACTTGTGTTTAAAAATACTCCTTTTACAGAGTTACTGATATTATCTCATTGAGTGCAGATTTTTCCCAGAGTCAGTGAAAATGGAGACGGAAAACCAGTTTTTATGGGTAGACAATTTATGCACTTGTTCCGAGTTTGTAACAGAGTGCTGTGTTCCAAAAGAGACCCCTTGTGTTCACTGGAGTATATGTAACTCTATCTCTACCACTTCTGCCGGAGAACAGTAGGTTTTTTTCAAGTTCTCCCAGATGCAAGTAGTTTTGCTGGGTATGTATGATGAAATGCAACTTTTTAACTACATGGAAATATTGGAGCTTATTTTACTTTTCATTCTGGCTGCTTTGCAGTACTATCGATTGTAGCCATTTTACTGTTTTGCTACTTGGAGTTTTGGAGTAGTTAGACAGTCTTTCATTTTTACAGTGCAGCACTTCATGAAATACTCAAACATGGAGAGAAAGAGTTGGCATGCATGCTGTAAAGACTGTTTAGGATAATTTCTGTATTGTGTGTGTGATAAGTATCTTGTGAGTTAAAATGAAAACTGTTTAGTTTTCAACTCTCCACCTTGATCATTACTACGCACGTTTATGGATGCAGACAGACAGTTTGTAGGACTGTAATTGTTGTCTGTTTACCTTAGCTTTTTCCCCACTTCCCCACAAAGTAATTGCTTTATCTTTATGCTGGAGAAAGAAAACTTTTGTCATCTGTGCACCAGAAATCTGGAAATCATTCATTACATGACCTCATAGGATCTAAATGTGTTTGGCAGCAGGCAGTCTGTATAAGGCTGATTTGCTAGGTGTACTGGGAGAGGGCTACAGACCTTGTGTAGTTTTTTTAATAGATGTTCATGCTTATGGGCATAACCCAGCTCAAAAACTGTTATGAAAGTGTTTCGTATAGGACGTTTGTCTTATACCAGCTGTGTATTGTTGCCTAAAGGTGGTAATTCAAATGGTTGTCAGGGAGAAAGCTGCTGCAGGTGACCTATTGGTCTTGTCTATTCTAGTGATCTTTATGTGCTTCTGTGCTTAACTCAAGAAAGGACCAGACCAGCTGTTGCTGTGTGTATATACATAAGAGAAGTTACATTTTGGTGCTCTAGTGCTTGCCTCAGGTTTAAAAAAATGATGCACTTAGAAGCATGCAGTGGGAAAGCAGGAAGTTAAGTGAACATTAATAAGTGGGACCTACATAACCTGTTGTGACCTTCATGATAGAGAGCTCTTGCTGATAGAGGAGTACCAAGAGTACTGCATAAAGCCTGTGTAAACATAAATACGTGACCGTTTGATAAGAGTTGAAATGCAATTGTACAGTAAAGACTGTTGGGAGCATTTGCAATGGCCGGAAGATCTTCATATGATGTTCTGTTTGATGTAAGGATATGAGACGTTGGATTAATATGTAAGGCTTTTGCTTTGTCACTTGTTGACTGGGTTTCTCACTTTGTGTAATAGATGGCAACAAGAGACATCAAAGTTACTTTGTATTTGAGATTACTTTTTTTTTAATTGTCCTGTTAACTTCTTTACCTTTCATGTGGACTCCTACTTGTTTGTTTTCTACCCAGAAGTTTGTGTAAGTTTAAATTTTTCATTTAAATTACAGTTTCCAGTGTTTTCAGTCAACATTATGTTACTACAAGTTGAATGATGACCACAGTCTTTTTAACATCCTACTCTAATATTTTCTTCTTGAAGGCTTTGATTGGAACCTGGTGTTCAAGTGGGATTACATGACACCAGAGCAAAGAAGAGCACGGCAAGGAAATCCAGTTGCTCCCATAAAGTATGTCTGTACCACCACTTCTTCCTTTAATAGATTGTAGTTTGCAGCTAAACAAAGTTAGAAATCATCTTCTCTGAGTCTGAAAGGGGATCTTTACTATAGCTTTCATTGATATTGGAATTTCATTCGTATTTATGTAGCATTATGAGACTCTCATAAATTGTATTTAAAAAAATACTTTAAAGCACACTAGTAGATTATTTACCCTTAACAAAAAGTAGATGTCACTTGGCTTAAAGTTGGTATGTTTTGAGGGCTAAAAATACAGCATCAGTTTTAATGTTTTATTGCTGGCACAAATTGCCACCCTTTACATAAGGAACTTGTGAGCCAAATGGAGATTTGGAAACTGCCTCAGAAGATGGTAATAGCACTATATATGCCATAGAAATGTGTGCAGACAACATTTGAAGTGATAGATGCAAAATTAGTTGCATTCGAAAGCATTGCAAATTTTTTCAAGGAGGCATTAATCTTTGCACCTTGAGGTGCAAATAATAGTTACCTTCCAGTTCGTGGTTCTGTAAGTATTTAATTTAATTTTTCTTGTCTGTTTAGGACACCCATGATAGCTGGTGGATTATTTGTGATGGATAAATCCTATTTTGAAGAACTAGGGAAGTATGACATGATGATGGATGTTTGGGGTGGAGAAAACTTAGGTATGTATATTATTTGCCTTTGGATTAGTCTGGAAAGAAAGCGCACTTTGTTATTGGCTTTACTGTCACAGAGTCACAGTCTTCCTGATTTTGTGCAAAGAGGGTTAAAACCAGAGTTAAAACCAGTAGGTTTTTTTGGCTCTTTGCATTACAGTATTGTACAAAGTTTTTCTCCAGTTAAGTCCCGTATACTTGTATTAAAACAAAAAAGATTTGGGAGAAGTAGAACTCTACAACTTCTCAAGGCTTCCAGTCTGTCATTAATTTAGTTTTTTAGGGTAGAGATGCATCTCAGACTTTCTAAGCAGTGTGTTTTAGGACCAGTCCCAAGGATAGAAACTTCTCTACTGCACGTGCTAGCTGCAAAATCCTAAAATACCTTGAACTTGTAAAAACCCATGAGTATTTTGAGTTACTGAAATATGCGTATGCATTGAGCACATGCTTGGCCTACAAGGAAATGTCTGCTGTATACAGCACACTAAATATGGAGACATGGTAACCAAATGTTTAACACTCCTGTAAGTAACTTAAAGGCTAGAAGAGGCATCCTTACAGTCAGGTCTCTGACCTTCCTATGCAATACTCCAAGAAACCTCTTACCTATTTTGAACAATTACTTTCTGTGTTTCTGTTTTCTCACTATTTTGGCTGTATATTGCTAAATTGTATTAATATGAATATAATAATTTTTCATTTTTTGAAAGTCCTGGAAAGTCATTGGATAAACTTACTACAGCAATACTCGCATTCACTCTGAAAACCTCTGTTGCCACTAGAGCACTTAAATATTTGATTAGCTGCAAGCATGTACTTGAGCGACCAAGTTTTTTCTGAAAATTTAGCAGCTGCTTTTATGCTTTGATAATTGAGGCCTTGATAGCAGGAAAGGGCACAAGCAACAGCTCCTCACTCAAGGTGAGAAGACTGCATGCAAAAAGCTGTTTATGTTGCTCCTGCTGCATTCTGTTCCCCCTCCTCCATGGGAAGGAGGAGATGAAGACTTTTTGGCGTGCCTTTTCTCTGCTCCCTGAAAAGGCAAAGTAAGTCAGTACAGCAGACAGCTAATGATTTGTTCGTAGCTGCCAGACTAACTGAAGACGAGTAAAAAATCACGTGGTGTATGATTTAATTGGCAATAAATGACACATGCACCAGATACTGGAAATCTGTGATGTGCAGTTTAAAATTCAACATGCATACCTGTCAGGCCTCTTTACTGTTAAGCATATCTCTGGATCCGCAGCTTGATGTTACATGGAAATAACCTGCTAGATGGACTTGCAAAATAATTGTATACATTATATTTATGCTTTCTAAAACTTAGCATTTTTCCTTCAAGCATGTACAGAGCAGCTGTTATATGAGATTTTGTTCACATGTTAGTATAGTCTTAACTTTACAAATTTCAAGATGGGCCTGCAGTATTTTGTCTAAATTAGCCAAGAGACAGCTCTTACCATGAAGATACGGTGCATTTTCACATTGTTGCTAAATGTGACTGTTAACATGTGCTTGATGTACAAAACGTGGATCAAGGTTTGTTCAGTCTTGAATTTGTAAACTCTAATTCTCAGAATCTTTACAATGCCTTTTGATAAGCGTAGGAGGATTGGAGTACGCTGGAGAACTGGATGGACCATTAGAAGGTTTGGGTCTAATTTGAAAACCTAGGCTTTTCTTAATAATTTTGCTAAAATCAGGGAGTGAGACACTCCCTGTCGTCAATATTGATGACACACTACAATAAAAGGAGCAAATCTGTTAGTGAGAGGTGTAGCATAATCTCATGCAATTGAAGAATGTTTGACATGCTGTTTATGCCTTTTTAATAAAAGACTGTGTCCACTGAAATTGTTACAATAGTAGCATTTCTTCTCCCACTGTTTGAATGTGGCAGAAAAGATGTCTTAAGGGAGTTTGTGTGGTTTTTTAAAGTTTTAGTTGCTTTACATTCCTTTTTCTTTAAAAATCCATGCAGGCTTTAGAAGCCATGTTGGTGCAAATAAGAATTAGATTGCTTCCCCCTATTTACTAGTCCTTTGCTGTCTTTCCTATAGACCTATTTTTCATCATTTTCCCTTTTTTTGAGATTCTTCAGACTCTAAGGTGCCGGAAAGTATACATGTAGGTTTACATTTCTGGGAATTTAGGGAGGGAGAATTAATCAAACTAATGTACACAGTAGCGAAAGCTATGAATAATGAAAAAAGTTGACACAAGATAATTCTAAATTTCTTCTAAAACAAAAATACTTTTTCAATGCCTACATACATTCAATAGATGACAGTGACTTTTTGGATTAAACCTTCAAATGAATCATTTAAAAAAGAAAGAGCTTTAGTCATACTGCATTGACCTTTATTTTTAACCAGAATCTCACTTTACCTCATTTCAGAGGCATGTATTTCCTAGTACTTAAATAAGTCTAGTACTAGATTTCAAGTATTTGTCTGCATTTGTTTGTCTAATGCAAAGGCTTTATCTTTGATCAGATCTCCCTGACTTCATTCACTAGGCTGTCCTCACTGAGTGCAGCATCCCCTCAGTTGGGCTAACAACTGTATGAACTTTCTAGCAAAACTCCATAAATAATGCTTCAAAGTGGTACAAGAAAACTGTTACTCCTCTGCTTTTACAATTTTAGCAGTATGGCACCAAATTTGAGCTAGATATGGGAAAGCCTGAAGTCTTCTATCTATGTGTAACTTATTCTGGTAGAAACATAGAAGTGCTTTTGTTACTAACTTCTTTAATAGAAGCAGTGACCAGTCGTTTACTGTGATTCTCATTTTTTTTTTTTTCATTCTAAGCTCAAAATAAGAGGTGTAAGACTGAAGTCAGTGCTGTGAAAAATGTACGGAGAGAATGTCATGTTCAGTTGCTTTAAAAATTACTTTTGCCTATTGTCCCATGTTAATTCAACCGGAAAATCAAGACCGTAAGTTACTGGCAAAGACAATATTGTCGTTAATATTTTTGGAGGATGCTCTGTCTATAGATTGGACTATGTTGACTGTCTAGGATTCATGAATATGCCTAATTGGCCCCAATGCAACAGAATTTATCACTGAAGTAAAACAAATAGAAAATTATCCTTGTAAAGGCAAAGACCATTCAGAAGAAAGGCAGTTAACTTGCATTGTCAACAGTTGAAATCACAGCACCTCTTTTTTTTTTTTTTCCTCCTTCTTTTTCTCTGGACAGACCATCGAGAAGACATGCTCTCTAACCTTTGGGAGTTGGGTTTTTTTTTCCAAATTTAATTTTTGAAGTAATGCTATTTTATAACTTTGTGTGTGGGAGGAAGGCTTCTGGGGGAAGGAATGGCACTTAGTATAAGTCATAAAAGGTAGACACTGACTTTAAATTAGAGCTGCTTATTATTATTATTATTATTATTTTTTAATCTGTGGAAAGACACTGAATGATTATGAAGAGGCTTGAAACTAAGGGTAGCACTCAGTAACTGGTAGCAGCTGCTGGACTAAAGGGGGAATCATCAAAACTGAAACAGTGCTACTAGAAGCACTCTTCTTACTGCGCTTATTTGGAATGAATGAGAAACAGTTCTCTGTCAGCACTAGGTGACTTCTGCTGTCAAAGGTCTAAGTTGAGAAAGGTGTATAAATATTTCTAGACCTTCTTGTCCTCAGTCTGTCTTCAAATCAAGATTGACTTGATATAACTCCTTCCATGACCGGTGTTTGGGAGTGTTTGGTTATCTGCTGTAATAAGTTAGCAGCTCGAATCTATTGATTGTTTTACCATGCCTTGATTTTGTCCACTATATTATTCCATCTTTAGCTGAAAAAATTTATTATAAGCTAGATCATTAATTTATCTGTTAAGTGTATCTACTGTTGCTTACCCTTTAGACAAAGCACAGTAATAGTACATATAGACTTAACTTACTCTGGCAAATTGCAACGTGGTTTATGAATTTGGGGAATGCTGGTAACCTCAGATAAGAGAAGACACACAGTTTTGCTTCCAAGTTAATATGATTATTTCTCCTGAGCTTGGAGAATAATAAATACTCAGATATGCCTTTGTTTATCCTAGCATTTCTTAGAAAACTATCTTACTGATCTTCTCAGCAATAATCACTGAAAGCCTTCTCTGTAAATAGTATACTACAAAATTACAGTATTTTGCGATGTTGGTCTTTCATTCATGTCTTTATTTCAGAGATCTCATTCAGAGTTTGGCAATGTGGTGGGAGCCTAGAAATCATCCCTTGCAGCAGAGTGGGTCACGTATTCCGCAAACAGCATCCTTACACGTTTCCTGGTGGAAGTGGTACCGTGTTTGCAAGGTAACTGTTAAGTCTTCAGCTAAATAGCGATGTTTTGGATTTCTTCAGATGATCAGCAGGTGGCAGTAATTTCATTTTAAGGATCTTTTCTTTAGAAATATTTGCAATATTATCTAGCATGGAAAAATATTAATTAAAAGGAAATTAATGACATTGAGGCAACTACACAGATTGAGAGAAGAACCTGGGAGTTGAAAAAGGGAAACTTCTAGTAGACACAGCCTGAGAATCTGGAAAAGAAGGAAATGCTTAGCTTGGCATTCTATCAATTTTGAGAACTTTGTGTTTATTTGGTTTTAAAGAAGGCTTTATTTTCAGAACTTTCTCATAAATCTTCGTTTTATAGAAACAGTTTCATCATTCGTTAAGAGCCAGAATACACTAAGTTATGAATATGCTTTGCTTGCTTTTTGTTAATACATGATCAGTATGTGATTTGCAAATGATTACGTAGACTGATTCTGGCATTTGTGCCAGTCTGTTGGCAACTTCATTCTATATCATATTTGCCTTTCCTGTGCTATGTTTAAAAATGCTTTTTCTATAGACCTAAGAAACTGCAGTATTAAGGGCTTAGTTTAATATGCTGTTAATTTTGCTGTCGATACAGTGTACAGCGGTAGCTGAAATACTGAGCTATTTCCTCAGTTTCTCCTCTATGGAATGAGAATAGCAATTCTGATTCATGTTCATAGTGTTTAAGTAACGTGGATGAAGGTATTGCATGAGTGTATGGTGGACACTTTGACCAAGGCTCTATCAGTTGTAGCTGAAGAATCACTAGGTTTTGGTTTAGAGAATTGGACTTGATGCTCAGGGGGCTGAAGAAGGACAAGTCTCAGCTAAAGGTTCTGTGGGTTAAGAGCTGCAAATAAAATTGTTTATTTGTCCTTGAAGGGATATGGAGCCCAAACTCTGTTTTAACATGAAGCAACACAGAGAGCGCAGATGTACTTAAATTCGTAAGAATGTTCTAAGCTGCCGATATATTTGGACTTGTGTTTCACCTCAGATTGAGAAACCTCCTTAGGGTGTAATTCTTCTCTTCCACGCTGGTTATGTCACCAAGATGACTCTAATGAATATAATAGTCTGCTAAAATAAAGTCACTGTCCTGTTTCTTCCAGTAGTTATAGTAGGGATTTTTCTGGTCCCCTATTCTTTGAGATCTGTATTTTATGCTACAGTGAAAAATGAATAATAGTACTTCTGGGAAGACAAAAGCTAGCAATGAAATATCCTCTCTTAATACATCACATCTCTATTCCAGTATTTATAGTGTGCATCAGGAGGGTGGAAAGATCTACCAATTAAACTGTATTATGTAGGCTTAGGATGCAACTGGTTTAGTTTCATGGTAGGCTTTAAAATGACAATGTCATAACAAGGAGCATGGTTAATAAAAATAAATAAATATATAAATTGTGCAGTTTTCCCACTCCTCTGCAGCTTTTCCATCTTTGGGCTGTTGCCAAGATGCTACTTGTCTTGTGATGTAAATAGATACTTAAACATAGTTCAACTGGAAAGTAGGAAAAAAGCATGGCTGTATGCATGCAAGGATACAGCAGACATCAGAAATGCATCATGTTAGCAGAGGTTGAAGATTCTGCGTTTGTACTGGGATTAAAGCTTTTGGATTTTGCTGTGAAGTCAAATCATCATTGTGATTTGATCACTCAAATGTCCTGACAATTCCTATGACAGGTTTTTTTAAAGTTGCATTGTGTTTTCCAGTCATTTGTGTTCAAAATGACTTTGAAAAGAGATCCCATGTGTACTTGAATGGTGAGGACAGCTGAAGCCTGCAAACTAGTGTATTGGGTACTTACATCCCTTTCCAGATCTACCTTTCTCTGCAAGTGGTTTATTACCTGTGTCCTTAGCTGTCCAGATGTCTCAAATTCTGAAATGCTATTAAAATTCTTTGTTTCATTGGAATTATTTTTTAATTGACCTAGAAAAGTTGCATATCACTTAAAAGCAGGGTTGACAAGTTGCTGTATATTTGAAGATTTCCTCCTCAGTCAGCTTTCTTGCGTGTCAAACCAATATAACAGAATACCTTAAAATCAATTTTAGCAATGAGAGAATGAGAAACCTAAGGTAATGGGATACCCTTGTAATACAGGTATTATCAGATATGTGTAGGACCATGGTGCCAAGAAACTTGGTGCGTGGAATCTGTGCTGGTCTTGCAGTCAGGACTTGTTAGCTTATACCATCATCTGTCCCTTGACTGTATGCAATTTGTTCTGGAGTGCTCTGGGTAAGTGTCCTATTTTTAGCTGACTAGTCGGTATGTGCTGCCTTTTGGCAGCCAAAACAAATTGGTGATTCTGGATGAGAGACTGGGAGTCCTGTTTCATGAGAGGGGAGACCACATCCTGACTGTGTGGTGTGGGCAGATACAGCTTGTGTCTGGCAGGATTTGTTTGACCAGTATGCACTGCCTTAATACACCACTTCAGATGAGCTCATAAACCTTGCAGACCCCAGTCTGCTCCATGCAAAGCTACCTCTGATCAGTCTGTGCTAGGTTTCATTAACTGTGGCTCAGCATTAAGTGCCGAGTACACCCTACACTGTGTTCCTCGGTACCCTGCCTTCTTTGGGATCTTATTAGTTTAGGCAGTTCTCAGCGTCTACACAGTTTCCGTATTCGTGTCGCACTAAGCCTGAACTGTTCCTCCCTGAGTACGGGGAAGCGTAATGCAGGCATGTATTCTGACCTTGAAAGTGCCTTTGGAGTCATTTAAACCCTGGCAAACCGAATAGTTCCTCTCCCACCACCAAAATCTCTTTGGCCTGTGGGCAGCCAAGCTGATGGCTGAGCAAGCAACAGGGGCAGGCTCTGAGTGGCTGGCTGACACTCACACAGGCCTGAGAGACTGCAAGTGAAGGTAAACTGAAATAGCTCTCTAATCTGGATTGAATAGGATTTTGCTCACAAAAAATTTAAAGGAATCTTTGCAAGGAAAAATCAGTTCTCAATCAAAAAAATGATTGAGGTCTGTCCTGTGACTTTTTTCTTCCCCACATCCTTCCTTCTCAGTGACCTGCAAGAAAAACTCACTTTATCCTGACTATTTTTTGTCTTCTGAATTGGAAAATCATATTAAAGAAGTTATTGGCTGACTGAGTTTACTCCAGTTGCTTGGGGTGAACTTACTGCCAAATGTAAAATAAGCTTCAGAGCATGGCAGTTGCAAGTGAAATAAGGCTTAATTTTCTAAGCATAAAATTACAAACAATAGAAGTAAATGAGTTTTACATGCAAGCCAGGGGATGGAAAAAGGCATTACCCTGTTGCAGTCCAAAAAGATTTAAAGACACTATTTATATAAATACAGGAATTTTAGTTAGAGATGTGTTTGATTAGAAGTAAAGAATTTGGGTTAGTGTTTTTCACATTTATTGCAATGATTGATCTCTCTTGAATTTTAAAGCATTAAAAATATTTTCTAATGACTAGTTCTCCTCTGTTACCTCAGCTATAACAGACTTGCTTGGTTCATAGCCTTAAATGTCACGACAGCTTATGTCTTTTTGGAACTTTGAGTGCTCTGCTGGTAGGAATAGGATGAAGACTGAAAATATGTCTTGCCTGTGTTAGCATATCTGTTTTCAGAAAGGTAAAAGACATTATTAGATATTGCCAATTGTTGAGATTTTTTGTTTCCAATTAGTTTGCTTATCCAGGTGAACACTCACTGAATTTGGCTTCTGTCAAGTTACTCTTATAAAAAGGAAAAAAACCACAAACCAACAAACAGCAACCTAACAACTTCCATGAAGTTTGCAGAAAGAACTCCAAGATGTGTATTAAATTCTGGATGAAAACCTTGAAGCAGTGATGAGTGCGGAAAAGACATAAATTTCATTGTAAATGCATTGATTTCAGTTATGTTACTCTCTAATGGTTTTCTATTACTTCGGCCTTTAATATAGGGACTCTTCTGCCTGGCTTGAGGCAGCTGACTATGTAGTACTAAGAAGGATTAAAATCAACCCAAGGATAAATGACATGGTTTAATTGCAGCTAGAGAAAATATAACCTATGTGTTTAATATGATTGTCCCTAGAAATACACGCAGGGCAGCAGAAGTCTGGATGGATGAGTATAAAAATTTCTATTACGCAGCAGTGCCTTCAGCCAGGAATGTACCTTATGGCAAGTAAGTCACCAGTGCTTCTTTGCCCTATTCATTTGTTCTTCATGAGCAGCACCTTCTGAGGTGAAAGTAGTGCTAGCTCTCATGTGTTATCTCTTTAAGATATAGTTCTACTGTTCTTGAGTTTTCTGTGTATTCCTTAATGTATATGAAGACAGCAGCCTGACTTTGAAAACTGCTCCTTTTTTTCCCCTCTAGTATTCAAAGCCGAATGGAACTCAGAAAGAGACTTAGCTGCAAACCCTTCAAGTGGTATCTTGAAAATGTTTATCCTGAGTTACGGTGAGTTTTGGCTGAATCGGAGATAGTATGGAGTTCTCTTTTTTCCATCCTCAGAAATCATCAGTTTCTCTTTCTCCTTCCTTGGATGTAAAGGATGTGTTTTAATTTATTTGTGAAAACAATGCCTTGTGTGGTCTTATTTGCTTTTGTTTTTTATTAGTTCTATTCCTAAAAAGCCATTTTTCCCTAGTAAGCTGCTTTTTTTTTTTTCTACTTACCACATCTACAGCTGCAGCAGCAGGTATTTTAGAGAACAGCGTGCAAAGGACTTAGCTTATCTGAGTCTGAAGTTAGTCTCCTACACAAGCTGTTTGCTCAGAAGTGCACTGTTCTGTATCCTGTTGTCATCCCTCTAAAGCTTTTGCCTTCGCCTAAGCACATGCCTAGTTGAGTAAGGAGACTGAATCTCAGTACAGTACAAGTAACGGGAGTCAGCAGACAAGAGGGCCTCGTATGTTTGGCAGACAAGGGTAGATACCTAAAACTCTAAGAAGCTGAGTCTTCTGCTCTTTCTATCTCTTGTTCTCTGTCACTGGATAATCACTAACTTTTGGGGGGTGGGGGTGAGAAGAGGGAAACGAGGGGCAACGTTGCTAACAGTTTCTTTAACATGAATGCATTCTAACTAATGAAAAATCCTTGAAGAGAAACACTTTTGGAAAGGATAAAAAGGTTTTTGTTCAATAACCTATTAATAAGTATGTCTGTCAGATCTGAGTCTATAAACTGGTTTGTCTGCTGTCAGCCTAATATTGGTAGTGTAATGATAAGATACTGTGTGTGGCTTATAAGAATACTTGTTTTTTTTCCTGGGGGCACTTCATGTCAGTGGAGTCAGGTAACTGCTAGTGGCATACAGGCTTGGAATGCAAAAGCACCAGCCATTACAGCCCTAGTGAGACATGCACAGAACCATAGATACTAAAGAGTCTCATAAACCAGGATGATGCCGAGGAAGTTATTCTTTATTTTCTCTTAAAAGTGCCAGAGGATATTTATTTTTGTTTAATTTGTCAGGAGAAATATGTCTTGCAAGCTCTCCTGGAAAATGTGCTACCATAAGCATTACTTAAGTGGAATGTCATCTTACTCTGTGTCATCTCTTGTGCTCATTCTGCTGGGTTGAATTATTATACTCATATTATAGTCTGAAGTTTTAAAAGGAGCTAATATGGCCTTGCTTTACTGTTTGACATGAACTCATGGACTCTACCCCACAACTGTACTTTGTTGAATGCGTTTGCCTAGGTATTTCCATACTATCTGAGTGCAATTTATGTACAACCATTAGAAAATAGATATCAGCAAAACATTATTTGGTTTTTTTGGTTCGGGGTGGGTTGTTTGTTTTTGTTGTTTTGTTTTTTTTTTTTTTTTAATTCCTAACCCCTTTTCTAATACTTAAGTAAAAACAGTCTGGGAAAAATGTAGAATGTCGTATTTCTGCCATAAGCTAGCCTGGCTGAAAAAACAAGAGGGCTTGATGACCTTAACTGATAGCATTAAGCTTGAGTGACCTTAAATGGTGATGTTGAGTCATCTTTAATTTGCTTTTTGTGCTGAGTTTGTATGTTCATCCTCATTCTCTGGTACAAGTGTTTTTGTATTCTGTCCTAAGCTTGCAAGTTTACTCATATTTGATCAGTTCATGATCAGATAATTGCCTTCCCTCCTCAGAAGATGATTGAGATTTCCAGATAGTATTCATCATTCATCTTTAACCTGTCATCTTAAAAATACTTTGAGTAAAGACAAGGAGTTAAAAAAAATAAAATTAAATTAAAGAAACTGAATTAAGCAGATATTTCTGGTTTTATTTTAGGGTACCTGATCATCAGGATATAGCTTTTGGGGCTTTGCAGCAGGGTACCAATTGCCTTGACACTTTGGGCCATTTTGCAGATGGTGTTGTTGGAGTTTATGAATGTCATAATGCCGGGGGAAACCAGGTCTGTATGCCATTAATTTTTTTCCCACAGTATGTAATCTTTTAAAAAAAAAAAAAAAAAGTGAAACTTTTTAACTCAAGCAGATACAGTGTACTGGTGATAGGAAGATGAACCCAAATCAGCAGATCAGTTATAATAACAGATTGGCTAAATAACTTCTCCCTCCAATATAATTTTGCATTTTCAGGATTAGAATCTGAGCCCAGAGATTCATTCAGTGTGCATCAGATTATCCCCTTCCTTTGTCTCTATTAATATTTGCTTTTACACTAGAGGCCAGTGATTTCCTTCCCAGGAGGAAGCTTTACTGTGATGCCCCATTAGTTGTTTCCAATTTGCGGTGGCGGGGTATAAAAAAAATCTGTCTTAAATCCCCGTTTGGCTCCTCTAGAAAACAGGTGCCTAAATGTCATATCCTATTCACTCACAGTAAAGGGAGTGTTTCAATGAATCCTTTCTAATCCTACTCTTAAACGAATTGCAAATGTGTCAAATCTGTAAATGAGAGCATTAATTATTTCAAAGAATCTATTTACTCAGTTGTGACTTAGTTATCGTTCACGAAACATATACATACGTGCTCACTGTTTTGTGTGCTGCTTTGTCACTAAATTCTTTTCAGAATCAACCTGACTATAAATCAAATGTAAGATTAATACTTCAAGTACATCTGTTAAAATAGAAGGCTGACCAATTACAAATCTAGTGTTGAATGAGTATCAGAATTGTGCTCGCTCTGATTTAAATTAGAAGGGGGAAAACCCTAAAATCAGACTAAGCCTAAAATGAAGTTATTTCCTGGAAGATATATCATGTTGATTTGAAAGCATTACCATCTTGCATCTGAGATATGCCTCTTTTCCCTGTCATTAAAGAGAATGTACCTGGGGCGGCTTTTTCTATTACCTTTATGAAAGCACACTCATCTTTTCAGAACACCACAGTGTTTCTTAAGAGAAAGGGTGGATGTGTCAGAATTGCCTTGGTGAAGAAATCTTGGGAGTTTCTGGTGATGTTGTGTATTCTCTATAGATACACAAAGTTATCTTCCTCTTTCAAACTCCCCTCCCCTGAATCTGACCCTCTTTTCTGTGTAGTTTCTTCTGTGAAGCTGACCTGGACAAACCAATATACACTTGCTTTGAACAGGTCCCTGTGAGAGGACAATCAGACAGATTAAGAGGCAGAACGGGTCAAAAACAGGTTTTATGTCCAAGCAGAATTCGTATTGGATTGGAGGGAATGAACCTCCCTTGGAAGGGAGAAGAGGGATAGGGAACAAACCAGAGTCTTTAAATCTGTACTATGTGTTTTGCACCTGTTCTTATCACGAGGATTTGGGCTGGGTTGGGATTAAAAGTACTCGGATATTACAGCCTGTGGAGACCTTCTCCTATAATTTGAAGAGTGTACACTGGCTTACGCTCAACACAGCTTAAAATGCAAAATTTAAGTCAAAATGGGATTTACACACCCACACCCAGCTTCCCTGCCCTGGCTGGTAGAATTCAGTGATTAAAAAGGTAGATATGCACCTCTAAAGGGCTGAAGAAATTGTGGTGTATTTGACGATTATGTACAAATCTGTAGGGTGATGATAAGGAACTAAAGGTAAAGCCAAATGCACTTAGGTGCAAGGGGAAGGTTTCAGGTTAGTGGTGTTCTACTAACTTTATATTTCTGGTTTATGACACAGGTTTTTTCAGATGTCCTGATTTTCAAATTGTTACATAGAGCTATCCTATTTCCAGCCTGTGCCCTGGGCACGTACACTGCTTGCAGTTTTTCTTCTCTTCTGGTGTAGTGGAACTTGCTTAATCTTATCTCCATTATAGCTAGTCATAGTTCCCGATCACTGGAGGAAAGCATCTATACAATGCATTTTGTACCAGGAAGGGCCATCATGTAGATGTCTCCAGCAGCAGAGCTTGGAGCTTTTGTGAAGTAGTACCTTTGGCTTTTACATGTGTTAATTTCTAGCGTGAATTCTATTGTGTCTGGGGCGCTTGCAGCCTTTTGATGGAAAGGTGCAGATGTATAAAGCAGTATTTTCAAGGCTCTAACTTTCTCTAACTGCAGGGTTCTCAAACACAAGTTTTACCACTTCCCTGGTAGTATTTTCAACTGTCACTATTCAGTATAAATCTTACAATGGGGCCATCTGTTCCAGGGCATTTGTGATTCCTGATAAGCTCTGAAAATAACTTGCTTAATTCCTTAAGTTGTTAAAAGTGGCTGTTAATGATTCTTGATGACATCTTACAAACTGGACAGAACTGAGAAGGCAAGTAATTTTGCTGTCATCTGAGATTAACATATTGAGAGTGAAAGGAAAAGTTTTCAGCTTAAGGGTTTGGGAGACAAATAAAGGGATACACAGAGTTCTCCTGCCTTTGCTTTATTCTGCATAGTTGTCATTATTCTAGCACTTACATAATATGGTACCCATCTAATGGCTAGCTACCTGTACGATGGCGATTACTTGTCATCGCGTGGGTTAGAAGTGCTGATTGTTTCCTGAGCATCTGTTCTCAAAGGAATTTAATCATTATTAAATCTGCTAAGTATAAAAGTGATTATGCAAGCCAAAAATTCAGTTATGGTATCAGAAAATAAGAAAAAAAAATGGGATTTTCTTTCTGAAACACTGATTGCTTGCAAAATAACATTTAAATGTAGCCAGGCTTGGCCCTGTATATCTAGGGGTTTGTATTATACAACTCTGAGTCCTCTTTAGTTGCTGGAGAAAAGCTAATTGTGCCATTTTAAGTAGCGACGAGCATGATTTGGATAAATAGTGTGGCTTTAGTTGATAGATCAGCTTCTTTCCTCAAAGGATAATTAGACAAATGAAGACCAATCTGGATCCTGGAGACCAAACTCTGGGGACAAAGGCATGGAGAGAGAGTTTGAACATCAGTGCAAGATCAGGCCCTGCGTAGAAGGATGCTGAGATCAAACAAGCTGGGCAACAGTACATACAGAATGGCTTTTCTTTGCTCTCTCTATTTAAGAGTTGCATATTTAAATGCATTTAAAGGAAATTCTGCTGTACGTCACGCCTTGGATAGGAAGTAACATTCTCCCTCTACCCTTGAGTTTGGCCCTCTTGTGTATTGCTTTCTGGTGGTCTCTGTCATGTTAAGAACTACTGTTTCCTCACTTTGTACATATGCTTTGTTTAGTGTGTGGCTAGGGTGGCCAGTGATGCTGCAGACCAAGCTTTTAGGGCTTTTATATATATAATTATATATATATATTTTTTTTACATATATATAAATCTCTCCTACATAGAAGATGTGGAAGGTGTGTAATACACACACAGATAAAAATATAGCTGGACAAATATTTGGACAAATATATTTTAAACCCGAGGACCTGTGTGACTGCCCGCTGTACTTGTGTAAAGCCAGCAGAGGGAGCAAACAGCCAGCCCAGCCCTGAGCTGACTTGGGGATACTGAAGCAATTGGAATTACTGTGTTTGAAAAGGACCTTTTTTTCCTCTCCTGCTCTATGGGAAGCAATGAACTGTTCTAATGCTCATACACAGCTTTTTACAGATTTTAACCTGTGCTATATATGCAGAGATAGCATGTGCACCTTGTGCATGTGTTAGTATACACAATTTTGTACACTTTTTTCCTCCCTTTTTCTAGGAATGGGCCTTAACAAAGGACAAGTCGGTGAAACATATGGATTTGTGCCTTACTGTTGTGGACAGAGCACCTGGTTCACTAATAAAACTTCAGGGCTGTAGGGAAAACGACAGCAGACAGGTTAGTATGTTGTGAATGCACCCTGCAAACAGTGAGGAAAACAAGGGCTGTGAATGAGAATGCGAGAACATGCACTGGTAATCATATCTTCTATCCGTTCTGCTCTTCACTGTGTCCCGCTTTTGTCTGTGTGTTTAAAGTTAGGATGCATGACATCTGGGCAGAGCAGCAGGAATAAGCTTGTGTACCGAGCTTTTCTTTTCATAGGCCGGTGACAATTTTTTATGAACATATAGAGGTTTTATCCCAACAGTGGCCTTATGTAAAGGTTTCACCCAACAGCATTGATGTGTGACAGTCTTCAACTGCCATGTCTGTTTTCTGAAATAGAATATATATTCCACAATGTATTTTTGAAAGGCCTTATTCAGTGAAGTTTGAAGATTGTGTCTTCAGATTGAGTCTGTCTCTCAGAAGAGTGTGGTTTGGCTTTCCTTTCTTCTTTTCAGATGTGACCTGTTTATAACAGCACTAGACTCCTTCAGTTCATTTTTATTAATGCAGTATTGTAACTTCATCTATTTCCCATGCCTGAGGAAAATCACATTTGCAGAGTCATACCATCTTTTGGTCTAGTCATATAACAATTCATCTCTTTCTGCTAAGTCATCAGTTCTGATCGTCTGCCAGCTTCCTTGCTTCTGTATCTCAATTTTTGCAGACAGATAACTGAAATGCTTTTCCTTGGTGAAGGAGGAGTATTCTTGCCACTTTTCAGAAAAGGCAACTAAGGAAGCAAGATTTTCTTGATAAGGTTTAAAGGCACAATATGTTAGCAATACAACAGAAAAAACTTTTTTTTTTAACGTCCTGTATTTGGTATTTATTCTATCCTTGGCCTCACCTTGGGCAAAGAGCTTCTGACAGCACAGATTGACTGGTTGTCTTCTGTATAATGAAAGGTGTCTGACAGATTTCTGGATTTCTGTAAAGTTGTCTTTAGTGACTGTGCTTCTTGCATCTCGGTGTTCAGAATTGTAGTGTTATGTGGATGGGTTTTGTGATTTTTATTTTTTTTTTCATACCAAAGGTTTCACACGGGTAACATGGTGTGACAGCATATTTAAGAAGTGCTGAAGTACAGGAAAATGATTTGGTGTATTCTGTATCTATTGCGGTGTGTTAGCTGAATGAACGGTTGTTTTGGCAAGGCTTGCCGTAACTCATACACTCTTATTCAAGGATCATCTAAACTGCATACTATTATTGCAGTTTTCACAGCTTTCCCAAGCATGAGCCAGGGAAGCTTATGAAGACTTCAAAGGACAGATGTAGAATTCATCCTTTTGCTGCTTTTCCAGCTCAATAACTGTATTTTCTCTTCCAGAAATGGGAACAAATTGAAAGCAATTCTAAACTGAGGCACGTTGGCAGCAACCTCTGTCTAGACAGCCGAAATGCCAAAAATGGTGGTCTCACCGTTGAGATCTGCAGTCCTTCTTTGTCACAACAGTGGAAATTCACACTTAATCTGCAGCAGTAGAAGGACTTACAAGCAAAATGCTGTTTTGATTCATAGACGTTGGGCAAAGTTTTGATTGAATTACTGATGTATTTCTTAAAACTTTCCACGGAACTTATATACCTCAGTATTCCACCTTTATCTGAAAGTAGGAGAGTGCTGAAGCAGACACCAGGGATCCAGGGGACTTGGAGCACTGCAAAGATGTCACTGAACATGACTGCAGCACAATTCCTTCTTGGTGTGAAGACTTCAACGGTTCCTTTCTGTCTTCAGTTACATACTTGCACAGCAGATAGTTAACTCTAGGAACAACTGATGTATGATAAAAAAGGATCTGAAGAAACACCTGTGGGGAAACAGGGTGTGGGAGGGAGGGTGGGAAAAATTACTAGGAGAAGGTCATTTGAAAACTCCATTTGCATAGAAATCATGGTTTGTTGTTTCCAGAAACAGAAGTGTCATTTTGAAGGGTTTTTTTTCTCCTGTGTGTACTTGGTAATTTGAATATGAACTTTTCTATGATGGACTCTAAATATAAATATATAAAAGTATATATATTGTCAGCTCCCAACAATTTATATCAGTTTTCATCATCCTATAATTATCAACGAAGTGATTGACATGTATAACCAGAAACTGGATTGGAATGCTAGGAGAGTGAAACTTTATGAAGGTGCGGATTTTGTGCTGCTGAGTACGATGTCCGTGCTAACACTGGATGCTTTTGCTTTGCAAACTGGATCTACTTCTTACACTTCGCCCTCACTGGAGATTATGAAACTCAGGAGGAGAAAGAAAATAGCAGAATAAGCCAATGCATCTGCACAGATGATTGCTCGGATTGTTTATTCCAACTTGGAAATTCATTACATGTGCTCTGGATAATGTTAAACTTGTACTTGATATTTGTGTTGATCATTTCTGTAGTACTTTGTCTTTAAAATACTTCTGCCTTTGTTACAAAATTACATAAACAGTGCAGATCTTTCATGCAGCCATATGGGTTCAGCACAGTTTTATTCTGGGCCCTAATGAGAAAAATTTCTTTGTCTCAAACTCCCCTTTTGAGTTGTAGAAATAGGATAGAATAGTAACGTCACTGTTGACAGCAAAGATCTGAATTCTAATTTGCAAGGATGAGCAGCTATGTAATATCTCTGAATTGCACTTGCTTAATTTATAGACCTACTACTGGGGAATTTTCTTCCGTTTTTTTTCTTTAAATGGAGCTTTTTGAATGGATTCAGGCTTGGCTCTGGGAATCAGCCTTGCTACCAGCAAATCCTATGTGTTTTTAACCATAGAACCCGTGCGTTTTGCAGCTTCAGTCCAGCTGATGTCATTTTTATATTAAAGTAATACTGTCAAAGTTAACCCCAACTTTGACCTGTCCTTTCTTATGTTTGCATAGACTATATACTTTTTTATTAAAAGCAAATGCTTCAATGAGCTTTTAAAATGAAAAGGAAAGGTAAATAAGTACTAATAAGTGAGACAGCATTGACAAAAATTAGTGCAGACATGCAGTGCCAGGAAGTTGTTTTGGTAAGATGATGCATCTCGGAAAAATGTAAGGGTTGATCATAAGGAGATGAAAAACTTCTGCTGTACTGTAGTATGCTGGTACAGTTCCCCTCTTTCTTTGTTCCTGGAAGTAGAGTAGTTCCCAATTTTTTCAGTTTCCTTTTGGCTGCATCTGTACATTAGGTGTAGAGGTGGTACTCTTCTGGGCAAAATGGCTTTAACTGTGCCGGTCAATGTGCCCATAAATACCTTGTGTGTCTGAAGTTATGACTTGCAAGTACCTGCATACCTTTTGGATGGAGGCATTAAATCCAGTTTCTCCCGTCCATCATCTGATTTCTTTAATGAATAATTAATACTTTTTTTTTGCTTCTTCACAATCCACTTTCTCAAAAACTTGCCTGTTTTAGAGGCCATAGAGTGGATAAACTATTTTTCAGCTTTTAGTCTCTCCCTATCTGTAGCCTTTTAACCTAGCTGAGAACTTGAAGAACGTGATTCATAAACATAGCAGTAGATTTCTTCATATTCTGGAAAAATAAATGCTGAAATATGGGCTCAGCAGCAAGTCAGTTGTTTGAGGTTTTGAAAAACAATTTAAAAGAAAAAACCCCAACCACTCAGCTTCTACCATGGACGTATTTCCATTTGCAACTTTGATCATAGTAAGGGTAGTACTAACTGAAATCAGCAGTGGCAACTCTGAATATTGACCTGCCTCTTATCTCTGAATCAGAATTGCTAGTAAAAAAAATCCGTATTCCACCTCTTAAGTCTTTAATGTCAACTGCTATCATATAAAGTAGGAATATTTTCCCTAATTCCCCATGGATGCTGTGCATAGGGGTTTTAATATAGGAGCTGTATGTTGCTTTTCTTTGAGAGAACAGACAAGAAGTGGTATCCTTTTGTTATGTTTACATGACAGTGTGCCAAAGTTACTTACTGTGATTTTGGAGGTCTTTAATGTTGAAGAAATTCGCCCATTTGAAAGATAAATTAAGAGCCCTTGAAGCAAATTGCGATGGAGTCTCCTGAGAACTTTTCTTACCGTCTTCAGAGCAAGAATGGTGATATTGTTTGTTTTGCAGATTTTCAAAACATAGTTTGGAAACTGTTTTTTCAGTTGGTTTGAAAAGTCTGCTGTACAGAGCTTGTACTTTGTTCATTTTATAGATGGAAACCATCCTTGAAAAATTGTTTAACTTAAATAAAGAAGAATGCTTTATAGATAAATGTGTGATGGTTAATATAACTGAGTAAAACCAAGAAGTCTGCCTGGAGCTTGGAGATTGAAGAAGTTTTCAAATGCTTCAGTTCACTTGGTTGTTTCATAAAGTTCCTGTTCTAAAAGTGTGTATATGTGGGTGTATATTTGTATTTATGAAAAGAGAATTTGCTTGTATTTAAATTAATATGATAACTTTGAGGAAATTGTCTTATTTTAGAAGCTGCTTTACATTGAGGAGTGAGTTAACACTGACTGTAGTCACCTGAAAATATACTGTGAAGGCCCTCCCCTTCCTGCCCCATCAGCCCTAATCTTCTCGAGACTTCCACTGTCCCTCTCTTTGCTGCCCAAACCGCTATGCCAGGCATGACAGGGCCTCCTGCAGCCTGCAGGATGATTGCGGCGGCAGCTCTCGTAGTTGACTGGGGTGCCTGTCCTCATCTGCTCGTGTTGTCTTTCTGCTCTCTATTGTGCAGGGTAGTAATTCAGATGTCTGTGGTGCACTTGAAGCTAGATCTTAAATACTCCATATTTAAAACAAAAAAAGACTACTTTTTTTTTTAAGAAAGGTATTTTGGGGGGCAGACGCTTCACAGGTCTAGTTTAGAGAGCTTCCAAATGAACTTGCACTGGCACAGTTGGGGAGGGAGCAAATCCTCCGTGGTAGGTGATGGACAGCTGTGAAAGTGTGAGATTCTGCTACTGCTGTAAGAGTAAGTGGGGCTGCAGCCAGGGCATGGTGCTCGATTATAGCATCACCTTGGCAGAGGTGGGCTGCAAGCCAAACAGGTAGGGGACGGTACGATGCTCTCCGGGAAGGTAAATGGGAAGCAGGAGAATGAATGAGGTAAAAAATCTCATCTGTGATGTTTTGTCCAGCTTCAGAGATGCCTCAAGTCAGTTCTCGGGGCACATCCTTCATTCCCAGTCTGTGGCATATAGGACTAGGATCTTTGCTCCTGGTCTGAGAAGCTTAGCTTTTCAGTTAGCCCCAAGAACATGATCAGCTAGCATAACCTGCAGAAGCATTTATAGGGAAGATTTAAACACTTCTACTCTTTTAATTGTACTGACAGGAAGATTTATAGCTATCGGGCTGTAGGAAAGGAGAGTTCTTGGGTGCAAACTTAGTCTCCCTTTGCGCCAGAAGTCAGTGACTAGTCGGCACCTTTCAAAAAGTCTAAATTACATCAAGCAAACAGATCTTTAATATTTATGGTTGGCAAAAATAAAAAGGCCCTGTCAAACTGCAGTAAACAAAAGAAACAACCTTGCATTTGCAGATTGTATCTGAGAACTCAAATGAGGATTCTCGATCTTAAATGCCCTTTGACACCTGTGAGCTGACAGGTAATACTAAAAGATAATTACAACAGGCTTCTGGCAGTAAAAGCTTTTAATCTAATCCAATGTTAAATGTAGACATCTGTCTCTTATGTCTCTGCCTAGAGTCTTATACATTTTCTGTGCGTACTGTTCTCAGTAAACTTCTTAGTATAAGTATCAGGACTGAATGAACTGTCGAGCAAATTTCACATTACTTCTGACCAGGACTCCATTGTTTCCTTTGCCTTATACCCAAGTATATATATGAAAAAGGTTTCCCATTCAGTGTAACTAATTTTCTGGAATTTCAGGTCATGCTTTTTAGCCAGTTTCTATGCATGGGTTTACTCTGCTCACCTGTCACTGTGCATAAAACCAGATATATTTATACCCCTTTTATAAGGGAATGTTTAATCTTTCCTCTTTGTGGATTAACAAAAACATATTTTAAATCCTGAATTTTCAAGAAGATGCCTGCGTGCGTTTGGAAAGGAAGCTGAATATTGGGAGAGATTAAAAGGCTGTAATCTGCTTGAGGTAAGGACTGTTGTCTTGTTTAAAGTGGGTCCTACAGAGCATTGTCCAGTTCCTATCTGGGGTGATACTACCCTAACCTTAGTTATTTTAAAATGTTATATTTTTGTATACAAATACCAATGTCTACTTTGCCTTACTTAGATGTATATTAAATGTAGATACTCTATAAAATTTATGTGGTCCTGAGTTGCATGCATACATCACCTGTGTCCTCATTCAGCCTGAAATACAATGAATAATTTCAGAGCAATAACTTGTTATAGAACACTCTAGCAAGAGGCTTGTTCCTGTACAGAATGATTTCAAATGAATAGAAACCACTGAAAAAAATAGTCTGGGATAATAAGCCATGATTACAGAATCAGCACAAATGTCAGGGTTGCATCTTTTGTTAGACTGCACATTTTATTTACAGCTTAACATCCAGTAGCTATTTTAAGATCTGCTAGTAATCAAGCTTAAAAATTGGGAATAAAGTCAGTCCACAGATGTTCTCTCTGTACAGCCCTTCAAGAGGTTGTCTGAATGGGTGCAAAATACCCTTTTGATTTGATTTGATTTCTTGCAGCACAGCAGCATGTTGTTGCTCTGTATGCAGGAAGAGGGACCTGTTTGATTTCAAGTCCCTATTTCTACCCAGCAGATGTCTTTAATCCAAGGATTTTTTGGTTGGTGTTTTTTTTTTATTATTAGAAAGGATCTGGAAGTAGCAAATAGCTATGTTGTCTGCCATACCTATATTAATTAAACGTCACCTTTGGTAATCTGGGCACTGTGGTAAAAAGAGGTTAGAAAATGACTGCCAGGAGTCTGTTGTGCTCTGGTTGCGTGGTGAGCGCCACTTCTGCAAAACGCTTTTCTCTTAACTCTTGTGCCACCTTTCTTCCTGTCCAGCAAGTTGTTTTTGAGGTGGGCCTGAGGTGGATTCCTAGGCGGCAGCTCCGTGCTCAGCTGAGCCAGCCTGTTTGTTGCTGCTGAGGGGGGGAGGGATGCTGATCCTACCTCTCCTCCCTTGTGCTTGCGTTGGTGCCCGTTCCATGAGACAATTAAGTGAATAAAGCAGCAGGACAAGATTAACTTTATGGGTTTTTTTCTATCTTGAAGAGTTGAGTTGGCCTTTCGAAGGGTCTAGAGAGCTGGAGTTGGCACAAAGTGGCAGGGTTTCATAACCAGAAGCAAGTGAGGGGGGAAGATGTTGAACTTCCCCTCCCTCCAGCACCAGTGAAACATAAAAGCAGCTTGCCCATCCTGTGGAGCAGTGGGACCCAGCATCTGCTTAAGGTACTGCTCCTCCCTGCTCGTCACTGTGAGACTTTGGGTACAGTTTTGTCACTGTCCTGTGCTGATCTGTGAGCTAGCAGCAGTTAAAAGGAGCATTAGAAATGCCTCGTGGTGAGCCAGCGTGGGATGTAAGGAAGGTTGGCAAAAAAAAAACCCGCCATGGAGTGAGTGTTGTTACTTTCAGTAGCTGAAAGCAGTTTGAGCTTGGCTTAATTAGACCGTAAAATCAAACCTCTTGTTTTCATGA
Source organism: Gymnogyps californianus (assembly GCF_018139145.2). Lineage (NCBI taxonomy): Eukaryota > Metazoa > Chordata > Aves > Accipitriformes > Cathartidae > Gymnogyps > Gymnogyps californianus. The sequence continues at coordinate 46,649,949 of NC_059473.1, forward strand.
GAGAGCCTGAGCTGAGGGATGTTCTGTTTTGCTTTCCAGCTGAGACACCTTTAATAATAATAATTATTACTTATACCAAAACAGCCTTATTGCTGATATCTGAGTCTTAAGCCAGCAGCGCCTGTAGTGGCAAGAGAGGAGGAAGAGGGAGCAAGAGGGAGAAAAAGTTTTTAATTTGCATCAAGGTCTTGGTTTCAACATCAAGCTAATGTTTGGTAGGGACTTTCCTACTTGGAAGGGACATAACGCTTTGGTTTAGACAATCCCGAGAAAGAAAATGCTCCATTTTACATGCAGTTTGTGTTTTGTGTGGTATGGTGCAAACCATACTGGTGTTAGGCTCTCTGCCAGCTGGTTTCAGAATTGTACGAAGACGTTGCTGTTGCTTTTACTTTTCCTATTGAACGAGTTATTTGAGAGAGGGTGGCATCTTTAGGTCACTGGTGAGGGTCAGGACTTTTGTCATAGTAGGAGCTATAAAAGAAGATGACACACTGGTATCTTGATGTCTTGGTAGAAAAGATGAAAAAAACACCAAAGTGGAAGAGAAAGGTGCAAAGGGAGAGGGTGTGGAGAAGCAGCTGCAGAGCTGCAGCTTAGAATGTATTTCAAAGTCAGTAAATTCATATAATAGCTGTCTGTAACATCTTTGACAGTGATATCTGTGCCAAGTCCTCAGCTTGTGACTTCTGACGAGCATTTAGCTCAGATGTAAAAGACTGGATACAATTTTCAGAAGTGTTTAGGACAGTCAGTTTTTAAAAAATAAAATTTAGGCAGTTAAACATCATGGGAAACCAATGAATTTGAGACTTAGGAAATCTTATTCTTCAGCTGATCTAATTCTTTTCTTGTCAGCTGTTCCAATATAAGTTTGTTTTAATGAGTAATTGGTTCCAGGCTGAATGTCTAGCTTCAGATTCCAGCCATTTTGTCTGCTAATTAAGTTTCATTCTTCAAAATACTCCTCTTTGTATCAGAGCTTCTGGAGTCTGATTCTGTCATCTCATAACTTTTCCTCTTACAGACTGAGCCTCTTAAACTAGCTGAGAAGCCGGTTTTCCAGACCATCCGTTGCTACAGCTGTTCCCTGAGCTGTCCTCAGGGCAGATGGAGGGATGCTGAGGAATGAAGGTCCGCCTCTCGACTCCGGTAAAAATAGGATGAGGCCTTTACGGCTGTTACTTGTGTAAGATTCCCACTGGTGCTTACCACTCACGTTGGTACTTTGGGCTTTGTAATAAAGACAGCCAGCTTTTAGGCAGTGCTCTGAGAGGCTCTGAGTCAACGATCCTGAGGGGTGGTGCATCTTCCTTGGCTTCCAGCAAATCCAGCGTAGCAAGGTAAATCAATGTTGGGCCTGTAGGTGATAAGACAGGGGGGGTTTTTGGATGAAAACAAAAAATGAAACACTGCTAGATGTCCACAAACCGTGTTTGCAGGCTGCTGATCTGAACTGATACTCTTGAGGGTCTGTCAGTTTGCTCAGGGAACATCCAAAAATTGGTTGTCCACCTGGGTTGTTCCCATTTTTCAGAAGAGGATTATGTGCTGGAATAGATCAAAGTATTCACACAGCATGCTGGTAAATCTTGAGACATGGGGAAAATGGAATAAGGGAGACAGACGTAGCTCAACTACATGCTGAGTGGCACAGAGGGGATGCCATGGCCCACTTTCTTTCCCTGTTAATTTGAAGTCCTTTATCAGCAAGGAGCAGGAATTGTCTTGCTCTATCTGATTTGAGCTGGAAAGACACGGTGACTGTACAAGAAGAGGTTAGATCATGAACAGTAAGGAGAATACGGATAGGGAATTAACTCTTGGTTGTTCTTTACAAACTGAATGGGAAGGCAAAAAAGGATGTTTTCAGGTGCCAAGTTTAAGACAAAAGTACTTCACACTGTTGAAAATTACTCTGTGGATGTGAAAGCCCTTTCAGTGAAAAAAAGGGCTGTAAAACATGCGAACATGTAAAACATGCACCAGGAAGTCTCTAAGTTAGAGATTGATGGGAGCTTGAAGGGCAGGTGGAGGAAATATTACTCGGTGTTAATCTCATTCCTTTGATCTTTCCTTAGGCATTTGGTTACTGAGTTATCTCGTCCTTTCGTCCGTGTTGGCTACCAGTTTCCAGCTGAAGTGCCCTGGGTAGCTCATACCTGAGGCTGGACAAACACACGGATGCACAGAGCATCTTGGAGAACAGCAGGCGAGGTAAGCAACAGTGCATCGCCAGGGACGTGCGAGGCAGTGGTGCTGACTGAGCACACCCGGAGGTAACTACCAAGCAGCTGATATTAAATATGCTAGGTGGAGAATCCCGTCTCCAGCTCTCGTTTCAAATTGCCTGTCTTTGCTACAGCTTACTTACAAAGTGGTCTCCTTAACCTCTTGCATAAAATGTGAAAAGGTTTTTGGTTGATTTTGATATTATAATGGCAAATGGCCGCAGAAAGTTTTTAAGTTTCAGACTTTCACCTAGAAAGAGGAAACATGAAAAAATGAGCCTAGAAAAGATCAGGAAATTAATTTTGTATTTTATTGTGCATAGCAGAAATCTAGTGCCTTCAGGGATCAAATTCCACATGCCATTTTAAGAATTTCCTTCCTATCCAAAACTGCTACAGATATAAACTCTTAAGAATCGGCATTCTCAATAGCCTCTTAGGTAGAAGATGGCGTCTTTAACGTTCTGGTGTCTCTTCCTTGCACAGTCCCTAAGGACGGTCTTTGAGAGCTTCTGAAGAAAACAAGTTTTTGTAGAATCCTGAAAACATGCCATGGGATTTTCCATTAGCCTGGATGCAATGATCTTTGTGCTGCATCTGAATTTAGACCTTTATTAGCAGTGCTTGGAGAAAGGCTTGTGTGAGCTTCTGAATATCCTCAGCTGGCACAAAGGGGGTCCCGATTCAGTATGGGGCACCCTGGGCTCCATTGCTAGAGAAATGATGACAAAAAAGGGAATCGGCTTTTGCAACCTGGGAACTCCTGCCCTGTGGGATTGGTGGGAACCAGCCCCGCCGTTTTTGTTAGTCCCAGTACTATACTTTTGTGATCCATTTCATATGGATGATAACAATTTCTGGCAATGAAGCTGAAGACATGCCCAGCCTGTGTGAACTGAGCCTGGCAGGAGTGAGCAATGCCCTCGATGCACGGACCATCGAGTGACTTTCTGGAAAGATTTAAAAAAAAAAAAAAAAAAAAGTATTCACTTTAACATTGAGAGGAAAAGGAATATATTATTTAGACCTGGCCAAATAAAAGCTCATTTAATGGGGGACGCAAAGGGTGGGCCCAAATCCACGTGAGTTGAACGTGACCTTTTAGCCTGGCTTTGCCTGAATATTTGCATTGGAGGTGGCATTCACGTCGGCCTCACTCCCTGCGTCTGCAAAGGCTGCAGCAAGAGTAGCCACAAATGTGTGTTAAGCATTTTGTTGAGCTGGGGTTGTACTGTGTGAAGAGCTCTCTTAGCGAGCTGATGCTTTCTGTTTTATCAGGGACTGCCTTTCAGTCTTGCCTACCACTCTTGCCCCTCGCAGGAAAGATTTGGGGGAACTGTACGTACAAAAGAGGCTGGCTGAGCGTAAGGTGTCCACAGAGAAAATGCTTGTCTGTCTGCTGCTCTGTACAGTATGGTTATTTCTGTGTTCACCTGCACATACCAGCCCACTGCTTTTTTTTATCTGTGGGAAGTGGCCTTCCCTTTCCCAGCAGACGAGCTCCTGCTTGCCCAGCTTCTGTTATGGGGAGGGCTCAAGCCACGCGTCGTGCTGGCAGCTCTGTTTTCTTTGACTGGATGCCCTGGAGCACAAGTTTCCTCAGGAAAGCCAGAGATGGCAGCAAGGCAAGTTTCCTGCCGGTTCCCTTGTTCCAGTTTCCTCCTTTTGGCAGAACAGAATTTGATTTTTTTCTTGTGATTATTATGGGCTGCAAAGAACAGCTCTTAAATTAGCCCTGAGGAGGTGGAAAGGTAGAGAACGCTCGCTGCGGGGAGTTTGGTCTGACGCATGTAATAAGCACAAGCTCTACCTGATTTGACTGATGAACCCTGTCATATGCACAGCCCTCTCCTTAGTTTGTTTTTGTTGTTTTAATTAACTTTTGGCAGCCACGCCAAACACAAGTCCTGCATCTTTTTCCAACCGCTGCTGCAAAATTACAGCAAAGCTTTTTGGCCATAGCTCGACTTGGGAGGCTCGGATCCATCCAGGGAGCATCCCGTGAAACTCAAGGCCTGTATGAAAGTGCCAAAGGTCCAGAATGTCCCACGATAGTGACCCTTTATCACCCTTTCCTAAAACACTCCTGCTCCATCTTCTCCCCAGTGCTCTGAGCAGCTCAGAGACCTACAAATCTGCCGCTCTTGTCACTTCTTTAGGACACTCGTGTGGGTTTGGCCAGAGATGCTCTCGCTGGACATGTGCCAAAGCAAGCACTTGCAGAGCGCTGCGGGGGGAGCCGGGAAGGGCAGAGTTGGGCCCTTCAGCCGTACTGTGCTGACGTGCACCCGTGTGGATAAGGGCCTGGCACGTGTGACGCTGGCCCCGTTACCGGTGCCTCTGAAGGCTGTCCGTCTGCGGGGGAGACTTCTCCTCAGCCGTGGGGACTGTGGAGCGGTTGTGTTGCTCCAAACTGAGAGGACACCCCTGGGTTGTCCCATGGTGACTGCCGGGGGTGAAAGCATCCCGGAGCATCTAACTGATGGGGAGGGGAGGGAAGGCAGCACACAAACCCCTTGCAGTGCCCTGCAGCATCGATGTGCAAAGCAGGATTTAGGTCACCTGCCTAGGGAGTGGTGTGCTCTCCGCTGAGTGCCTCAATCACACAGCCCTGAGGTGCCGACAGGAGGGAAGGGCAGCTTTTGAACCGGATTGTAAATCCCCTAGACTCCGGATAAGATGTTACACTTCGTTTTCAGTGAGGGAAGATGACTTTGCAACCACCCATATTAAGTAAATCTGTCTTAAGAAGATAGAGCTGCTCATGTGTTCCTGGGTGCTTCAGCCTTTGCATAGGGTCCCGAAGAACAGCAGCAACAGCAAATCTCATCCACTGCTGATTTTCATTAACCGCATGAGAAACTGGGTTAAGCTACCTCAGGCAATAAAATCCTGCAGGCTACTGCGAGGCTGTCATTGCTAGAGAGGCTCTGTCAGCTGGGAAAGGGCACTGCTGTCTCGCAACAATGAACCTAACCATGTTATAAATAACTCCTCGTTGTTTGAAAAGAAACAGTAAGATGAAATTCTTTCTTTCTCTCTTTCTGTTCTAGTTTTCTCCCTTTAGGGTAGCGTCAAAGTGATTTGGTTATTTGCAGCACGAAAGCAGAGCCGGTCAGGACCAGCAGCTGTAAAACCGAGGAGACAACAGGTAGGGCGAGCACATGGAGAGAAGAATAGGGTCTGGCTGGTCTGGCATATCTGGTGGTTAAACCTGATGCACAGGCATGAGGTTGGGTCCCCACCTACATAGCTGCAGGACAGGATTTCCAGCACTGCTGAGGTTCGGGCTGTAGCTCCCTTGCAGCACAGTTTTGTCAGGCACCTGGTCTCCCTTGCTCAGGGGGTGCCATCATCACTCCTGCAGGCTGCTCTTTTGGGAAGTAATGGGAGAAACATTCATCCCAGTGCCTTGCAAGCTGTTCATGATACGTGATTTGCAACTGGTCTGCTTAACCACCCTGCCTCTATAGATGTTTCCATTGAAATTTGGTGGTGATGTTATTGGACAAATCCCGAGAAACAGATCGTTCATGGTGGCCTGTGGGAACAAAAGTTCAGGAATCTCTTTTGCTTATTGCATGAGCAATAGAAAGCTGTTGCTGGCACCCAGTGAGCCCGCTCAAGTGTCTATGCTTGGTGTGTCCATACTTGCCCCAGGCCAGGGGGAAGGCAGGTATATTTTATGCAATGTAAAAGCAGCTTCTAAAAATCACTGTAGTGCACAATGCCTTGAAATTGGCTGCTGTCATCCCAGGTAAGACAGTGCTGCTGAATGTGGATGATTTGTTTAAACTATCTAATGTCTGTTCATTGCATTGGCCAAGACCCCTGTAAGGAATACAGATGTTTAGCAGCTGGTCTGGGTCCTACTGAAGTACCTTTCAGATACATCAGAGCTTCTCTAGTCCAGAGTCACACACACCAAGCTCCTGGCTGAAGTAACAAATTTTCTTCATTAAAAGTGCTAGTATCTCTCCTATTTTTATAAGTTTATTAAATATGACTTGCAGTATTTAATAGCATTGTTTGCTCAGTCTGGCTGCAGACTGTGGGTCGACATCTGTGTTCGGTTTAGTAAATATTTGACATTATCTGGTGTCTGAAAAGACAGAAACTGTGGAACTCTGCAGTGGCACTTTTGAAATTGCTTTTCTGAACAGAGCAGTGCTCTACCTGCTCTACATTAATCACTGGATAGGAACAAAAAAAGGTGATTATTTGAACACAAAAATGTTATGCTAAGCTAGTTGTTGGGATGCCTCTCTTCCATCCAATCTCAGAAGTAGCTCTGTACCGGGTGGTAGGGGGTCGTTGGGCACAGTAATGGAGAGGACTGAAAACAGATGAATCAGACAGACAATGAGAAGAGGAACAGCATGCACAAACTGGAGGAAAGCTGACAGGTACAGAATCACATTTTTCTTTGCGAGTGTTGGATGGGGACTTTCTTCTGTGCCTGGGTGGAGATACAGTTGCTTATGTTTGGAGACCAGCTTTTTCAGTGCAAATGTTCAAGAGATACATATGTACATTAATTCATATATTTGTCTTTAACACTGTTGGAGATAAAAGGCTTTGGGATACAGATAGACCAGTAGGCAGTGAACCTTTCCCATTCCTGAGAGTGATTTGCAATTTATTCCGGCATGGCTGGCTGCAGATGCTAATCTTATTCACAGCAAATTAAAGAAATGTCTCTTCCCTCCCCTCCTTCCCCTCACAACTTTCCATTTTTGTAGATTATTATTTGGCATCATTGTACCTAGCTGCTGGAAGCTGGACAAGATTCTCCTTTTTTTTTAAATTTTGTGTCTGTCCAGAAGAGATTGAAGTGGTTTGCTTTGCTGTTTCCCCAAAGGGGAAATGCAATTTTAATTGCAGACAATGCTGCAATTTTAAATCCTGCCTTGTTGTTCTTGGGAACTCCGAATCTGGCAGAAGGAATATCTAACCCTTCTTTCAAGGCTGAAATCCAGCCCCAGGTCACAGAAGTATGAAAAGGAGCATATTTTCGCTTGTTGCACCTCGGCGTGTTCGCGTTGCCATTGGTACCAGCTGCCTCCAGGTCGGGGCGAGGACCGTGCGGCGGCAGGTGAGCCTGTCTGCTCAGGGGAGGTTGTTCTCATCCAGGTTTGTGGATCACGAATTCCTCATGAGCCTGAGAACCTGCTTTGCTGCTGCTCTTGCGTCTTGGATGAAGGAAGGATTTCAGGTTCCCAGGCAAAACTTGTAACAGAAAACAATTCTGCAGAGAAAGGCAGAATAAAGGCTGGTAAAATACCTGAATCCTGTGCTGGTATCTCTGGTGATGTCAGTGCAGGCATTCCTGGGGAATCCCATCCAAGCCTGGAGAAGTGGGAACAGTAGGAGAGAGGTCTCTGGCTCCTCAATTCTCATCACCTTTTTCCTTTTGTTTTCTTAAACTCTCATTCCCAAAGACAAAACTGTGGCTGGCTGTGCCTCTGACCTGTGCTGTAATCTAAGGAAACTGGATCGTGGACAGTCTCTGAAGAGTTGAGATGGCTTTGCTTTGCAGGGGTCTGATGAGATGGCATTCATTACCGCGTGTAAAGTGCTTTTTCAAGTCTCAGATGAAGGTGCTTTAAGAGTGCCTGTGCTTTGACTTAGTGATGGCTGGGGTATCCTTCTCTGCAGCGTCTGTGACTTGGCACTTTTTTCCTCTCTGCTCCTCTCTGGGGATGGAGGGGCAAGTGGAAGAGGATATTAGAAAACGCTGCAAAATGGAACGTTAAGTTTGGCTTAATTAAGAAAGACTATGTTGTTGGAATTACCAATTGCAAATTCTCTCGAGAGTAATTTCATGGGAGATTGAGTTACTGCAGGCCCTGGCCTGATCTGAAGGGATGGCATTGTTTTAAATGACAGTGCTGAGGTTATGCGTGTGTGTGTGTCTCTCGGTGTTAATCAGATCCTGGATTTCATAATTTCACAAATTAAATTCCTTGTTTTATTCAATTAGTGTGTTAAAGATGATTCACGTTGCTTCTTGCAACTCTGACCATGTAGCCTGATTACACACAGCATTAGCTCTGGTCACAGCACATCCAGGGACCAGGGAGCAAAGCGATGTGCTGCTGGGGGTGACTCTCCAACCATGACAGTGAACTCGGAGAAATTCTCCTTTGGTTTATGACACAGCTGAACATCTCGACTGCCGTGTGGCTGGTCTCACCGCAGGGGCTTGTAATCATCTCCTTAGGTCCCTCCTGCCTATGGAGTGATGCATGGAGCCACCTGCGAGTGCAGGCGCTGTGCTCCGCATGGCTGTTCACATCTCAGGGAGGCCTGCCACCAGCCAGGGTGTGTTTGTGCCAATCCATCGCCCTGATGCTGCACCTACGTGTTTCCAGCCTCGGCACTCGTTTGGGATGAGCCAGCCTCCGCTGTGTGCTGCAGGCAAGCACTGTGGTTTGATCGCTGCTTGATCTCGGATGTGATGTCTCCAAGTAGAAACTTGTGGGTGCCTCCCCAGCTACTCAGCAGTGACCCCTGTGGTGCAAAAAATACAAGGCAAAGGAGAAAAGGAACCTGTTTCTTGGAGGAACTGATTGTGTGAAGGGTCCAGACTGTCTTTCAGACCAGCACATTAAGGGTTGTCAATTCAGCTGCCTATACATTGAAAAGATTTCTGAGAGCTTGGCTGTGCTGAACATGCCAGAATCTCCTGCCCTCCTCTTTGTTGATACTAGCTGAGCAACTTCAGATAAATAGTCACCTCTTGGAGACTGGGTCCATAGAGATATTAAACAGGTCAAGGGGCTCGCTGCTGGTTGCTTCTGTTAATGTTTTATTTTCCCTGAAAATCTGGATTTTTCTTTCGACAACTTAAGATGCAAACTAAATTTCTTCCTGTGGAAAACACAAGTTACTATGAAGAAATAGACACGGCAGACACCTGACAGATCACAGCACGAGGTCAGTGTTGAGCCACACTAGCACATACCTGGAGGATGCTCTGCAGCCTGGTCCCCGGCAGACGGCTCTGCAGCCACGGGGGAACGAGGGACGCAGGCCCAAGACGTGGGGGCCATCTTTATTGTGGTTGTTGGCAAAGACCCACTGTAACCCCACTTAGGTTTCCTCCTGCCAGGTTTCTGCTCCCTTTGTGGATTAAGGTTTAAACCAGGTCGTAGTAACTTGTCGACTTGGAGCTGTGAAACAGCGGTCATCCGCAGATGACGCGTGTCTGGTTTTGCCTGCAAATGCCACATATTTGGCATGCGGGTCATGGTTTTGGTGGGTACCATTGGTGGTACAGACAAACCTTGCCAGGAAGAGTCAGAGCAGTAAGGACAAAGGGCTGGTGACGTTCAGCAGATATCTCTGAGGGCTGGGACAGCCACCTGTGTCCTTGTGTCCACCTCTCCCTGCCGTGAGGTGGCTGGGAAGCATCGTTTGTGGGCGTTGGGAGGGTGTGGGGGGGACAGCAGTCCCCTTTCCTATGCCTGTGTGCAGACCACATTGAAAGGCTTTTTAAACTCAGTTCTTTCTAAAGAAAACGCCTTTGTACTCAATGGCTGGATAAAGATGTCAGGCTTTTGTCTCTAATGTCTTAGAGTGAGAACCTGTAATTTATCTAGCAGTATTTTCTCCATGTCCTTTCACCTACACATGCAGAGGACTACCAAACACCTTCCCCACCTATTCCAGAAAAGAACGAGACAGAAAAGCAACCAGTAATATATCTGACTGTATTTCAAAGTTGTTGATTGTAAACAAACTTTGTTGAAGAAATAAAATCACATGACAAGATATCAGAGTGATACTATAAATCCATTTTGTTATTGTTGCCACACTTCACATTTTTGGAACTCAGAATTTAGCTCATGGTGTACAAAACTTGTAAAAATTTATTGCAAGCGTGCCTTTGTGTAGAACAAAACCGGTGTCACAAAAGTAGTTCCCTGTCCCATGCAGAAACACAGTTGTGTATCTCTTACCACGAGGAGGTCACACACCTGCATTTCCTGAAAGACTTGGCTGTTACAAAATTGCTCTGAGAAGTTTAAAAAAAAAAGGGGGGTGGGGGGGGAAGCAATTGCAGTGTATGCTTTACCTCTGGAATTTACACTTTCAATGGAAATCTTTAGATTACATAGAACATGGAACTTTGCAACAGAACTGCAGTTGCTGATGTTGTGAGCACAGCCCAATGGAGTTGCCTTGAAAGCACTGGGCCAGCTAAGGCCCATCTTTGCATTTGGTACCGTCACTGCATTTGATGGAATCTAAGTTGCACATATTGAAAATAAATGAGAATGAAACGTAGAGGGGGAGATTCCTTTTCCAGAATCCCCATTGTTCCTGTTTCTACTGTGGCGCTTCCTCAGACTGTCGCTTCCATGCTGTGCTGACATGCAGCAGTGCTTTGACTCCAAGGCTGATGACTACTGAACATGTATAGTATAAGGAAAGGCATGGAGTGAGGCCAGCGATGTAGCTAAAGCAGGGTTTATGTCACTAAAGCAGCTGTGCAGACTGGTTGTGTTAAACATCAGCCTTTTCCTTTTAATTCAAAGGCAGTGGGGAGGGGGGTACACATGCTGGAAAGATGAGAGTTAGAAGGGATCACCTGGCTCCTCCCTCTGCGTGCCCAACCTCTGAACTTTCTTCTGCCTCCTCAAACCCGCTGTTCACCTTAAACTCCTCCTTGTATCAGACTGTGCTGATTGGCCTCACCTATACAGGATCAGATTAATCTCTGGCCTAAATCTGAGTTTTGCTATCTCTAATCTCACTCCAGACCATGGGGTCAAACTATTTTTAATTTCAGTACTGAAATGCCAGGCAAAGATTTGGCTTACAACTAGAAGAAAAATCCAGGTTGCAAAAGTAAGTCCAAGAGACCTGCAATTTGTTTTCCATCAAATGAGTAACTGTTTCATAGAAAGGTGCGAATTGTTCAGCAGTCACGTTTTGCACACACCTTGACACAGATTAATTGGAGAACAAGACCACAAAGTTACTTTGACACCAAGTGGGGTTCTGGACAGATGAACCTAGTGTACTGGGCTTTGCTTTTTGGTTTCTAGGCTTTTTTTGGTAACTAGTGAAAACAGGACAAAATGCTCCGTTTGAAGTCCAGAGCACGCTGTAAATACTTGAAGAGTGAAAGCATTTGCCAGCTTCTTTATTTTAGAAAGAGAGTTGCCAGGGCTAGGAGCAAACTGTATGGGCCCTGCATCTTCCCTTCCCTAGTAAAACTTATGAGACTAGCTTGACTTCAGCCTGTTTGTTCAAGGAGCTTGGATCCCAAATTGCACTCATCTCTCCCCTCTTTGTTTATCTGATCAGGTCCTGCACATCGTGGCCCTACAGGATGGTGTTGCAGTCCTTTCCCACTAGGTTCTTCATCCAGGTCCCCCATGCATTCAAGGGTTGTTGCAGTTACATCGAATGAGCACTTTTGCAGGGTGACGTTTTCATGGATAAGATTTTTGCACTACACATTGTGTGGACCACCTTGACATCTAATACAAGCAATTATTACTTCAGAAGAGTGATACAAAAGGGATTTACCACTTAAGGCCTTTTTGTGATACCTAACAGCTGTTCACCAGACCCATCAGACTGGAAGGGTTTAAAAAAATCCAAACCACCAAAAAACTCCCCAGACCATGTCAAAGGCCCCTCTTTGACAGCGATCCAGAGCTGAGGAATGTTACAGCCATTCCAGTGGGCGCAGTGGGTGTGGTGATGCTGATACCGGTTTTGGGTCCATATGAACCTGACGGGCAGCACTAATGGGGCAAAGCAGGCAACACCTTCACAGTGATTGCAATTAATATAGGCTTCAGAAACAATACCCTGTTTCATCTGAGATTTGCAAAATAGCAGAAAGGATCAGCAAAGTAATACTATAAAAGTAAACTGAAAGGCCAACTCTGTGTTGCCATCTCTTCCAGACTGACCAAGAACCTGCAGGATGATTCAGATGTGCTCTAAATCCATGGAATGAGGGAAGCAAAGAAAAATGTAGGGCAAGAAACTTCTCCAGGGCTAGATTTCTGAAGACACAGAGCTGTCTCTCAAAAGAAGAGGAAGAGACCCTTTTTGTACAAAGCACAGATATTCTCAACTGTTCCCCAACAGTGAGATGATGATACTGGGGGCTTTTCCAGTTCCAGTTCATAATGCTTCTGGAAACACAGGTAGGTTTGGGAAGAACTGTTACAAGAAGGAATTATGTATCAAATAGCACTGGTGATAGGCTTGCATTTGAGCAGATGATGACGTGATCTGTCTGTGCAAAATATCCTAGCTAATGATAGGCCAAATATATACATGTTTTGAGCTCAGAGTTCCTTGCCTTCATGAAATGTTGCTAACAGTCCTTTGACACCTGAATGTTCTCAACCAGACTGAGATGAGCTCTTGTTTTACAAACAACTAATCTTACATCAGTCCTAGCAACAAGAAAGTGCCGTGGCAAACTCCACAACAGAGATGGATGGAAGACTTCATATTCCATCTAAGCCTCAGTGACTTTTCTCAAGTCAGTCTTAGTAATTATTTGTCTGAATTTCACATTGATGACTGGACTTTAGCAGAGCTTCAGAGTCTCCATTTATCTCCTCTAAGCTCCTCTAGGCAGGCTGGGCTGCTATGTTTTATCCAGTTTTCTCTTACCTTCAGTGCAACTCGGTTTTGACTCATACCGGCCTATATGGGGTAAGGAACCTGTGCTGACAAAGTCCCACAGCCTTTACTTCAGGGTGGACTGATGTTCGGCATGCTTGCATTTCTAATTTGGAAAAATGCATTTGAACAAGAATCAAGTCACTGAAAATGCAAGAACGTGGACTTAATCAGCAGGAGTGTGAACTCCACAGTTTCATCACCCCCTTACCTGTGCTGTGCCTTGGTGTCTGATGAGGGAAGGGGAAGCTCCTATTTGAGGAGCGAATGATGTCTCATGAGTGCTGAGGTTGTTAAAGCACTTTGCAACCCTTGCATGGAAAGCAGCACAGATGCGCAGAATTATCAGTGCAGTATAATCCCCCACTCATCACTAAACTCAGCTCTAGGACTAGGGGACTAAGACATGTAAGACTGAGATATTGGAGGCTTCTTTCACTACTCACCAGCTCAAGACAGACTACTAAATAAATTTTAGAAGGAGAAAAACCTCTTCAGCCAAAAAAACCCAAAGCCACAGAAGTGTAGCTGGAGGTAAAGAATGGGAATGCTGTTTTGAGTTGCTGTCCTTAATGTCAGTATGGAAACAGCTAAATTCATTTTTCTCTAGGAATTGTCTGAAGAAAACAAAGTTGTACCCATTAGGGACACTGAGACTTCTATAAATTGGGATTCTCGGACTACCTTGTAAATGCAGAAGGGTAGGCACTAGAGAATAGAAATGGAAAACAGAGATGAGATTTCTTTAAATTGTGCCCTAGTGTCAAGTGCACAAATGGGCTGAAGTAAAAAGCGGCAAAGTTGCTGCAAGCCCTTGAAGAATTTTTCAACTGAGACACCAGCAGTGGAAACCATTTCACAGTGGCTTCTAAGCTCTAGTGAGTGTTATATTACACATTGGGAAAAGAAATGTTTTCCAAGAATGGATTGTGGCATGACAGACATTTCTTGAAAGAAGTACTGTGCATAGGTGGTGGTCAGTATGTCTTACTGAGGGTCTCAGTTCTTTGAAACAAAGTTTGCATACCATAAATAAGTAATTTCCAGTTTTCAGAAGTACATGTGAATGAAAATTCAATTCAGCAGGAGAGAAATGAGCCTTGCTGCTCCCTTGTCTACTTCAGCTTCGAACTTTTTTTTTCTTTTGCCTAGAAGAATTTAGAGACGTTCCTCTGTGACCTGGCTGGCATTTCCACTGCATTTTAGCTACTGCTGAGCTTTAAGATCTCTAACCCAGATTGTCTCAAGGCTACAAAAATCCCCCCAGAACAACCCAAACTTGCTATCATTTCACAAGCCATTGCACAATTAACAAACACACACACGCACACTATAACTAGCATCCTTGCACTACTTTGAGACTAACCCCCCCCCTTTTTTTTTTCCCCCTTTAACTAGGGAGAAGCTTTAATTTTACAAGCAGGTGGGGAACCAAATCTGAGTAAGCCAGTCTGCAGTAAAAGAAATGCTACAGAAGCTGAGCTGCAGTTAACAAACTTTTCCCTTTTAAAAATGATTCAATTTCTTCCTTAATTACTTTGCCTCAATGTAGTAACATAGAGAAAGTGCAAGATGCTTTTTCAACAAGGAGAAATCTTAACTTTCCCCAACCCTATCCACTCCCAGTCAATAAATGGAGAAGATGAGGTGGAATGGTCATCTGTGGATACAGACTATGCTTTGGTGGCTTTTGCTTGTTGGCATCGAGAGCCAAAATTCAGGCATTTTGTACGTATAAATATATATAAATATTTTTGCTTACTTATGGAATGTTTGTGCATGTTTAGGGCACCAGTTCAAAATGATGAGGGATGGTTAAGGCTAAGAAAATGAAATTCATTGCAAAGCTATAATTTTGTCTTCATTTTTCTCCTTTACAAAGGAGACTAAAGCATCTTCCCTGTAATAGTCAGCCACTGTGTAATCCCCCGTCAACACCTATTCTAGGGAAAACTACTCAGGACCCAGTCCCTGAGGCAAAAAGCTAGGACCTCACAATTTTAGCTCAAGTAATCCACACAATTAACAGCATACATTAGTGGAAAATTAAACATTCCAAGGCCTTGGACCTACTGTCACCTGAAAAAGAAAAGGCATTTTCTGTATGGGATGGCCTAAGATCCAAGCCTTTAAGCATACATAGTAATGTAACAATTGGCCAAGGGCTCCAGATCTATCATCTCAAGGGGCTATGACATAGCTGGAGAGTGCTGTGCTTACTCCTCAGAAGTGCCAAGTGGCTCCGAGGAGGTCCTGCAAACCTCCCCATCTCTGCTAGGGGCACGTGCGCCTTGCAAATGCTCTGGCACTGCAGGGGAACGCAAGGAAGCTGCTGGGCTCCCAGCAGCGACTGTTCATTCAAGCTGTCCCATCAGCAAAGTTCCAGCCAGACCTTTCCTTACTGCCCCAATTTTGACTACTGTAGAAATTTACAGGACATAATAAACTTGTAGCTACTCTTCCTGTTGCAATATAGGCTGGCATTGTCTGAAGCAGGGAGCATTAAGAACATTTGCATTTAGGTACCTGTGTGGAATTCCCTAAAAAAAGAAAACTGTGGGCTTATATTGCTGAACATTTGTTTTTCATGCCTCATGCCAGCTCCTCTCCCCATTTGAATACTTACAAGACTGACAAGAACCAGCTACCACACACACTCAGTCTGAAGAGGGGTGGTCTCAGTTCTCTCCAGGGCCAAGAAGTTTTGAACTCATCCTTGGGCTCCTATGCAGCTTGGCATTGCCAAGGACTAGAGTGGTACAAACCCTCTCCTTCCTTTTGAGGCTAGGAGGCCCCAGTGCACAAGGTTTTGTCCTTTCTCCCACGTTTCCTGGGTGGAGACCTTGTGGACTGTGGAGACCTTGTGGAGAAGTGAAAAGGGATGCTTAGGAAACCCACTGCTGTACATCGTGCAGCTGGCAGGCAGAGCAGGACGTGTGGGACAGTCTCCAGGCTGTACTGCAAGCAGAACCACCGTGGACTGACTCTCCCTGCAGCCAGGCGAGATCTGTCTCTAAGTCTACTCCAGAAAACCAAGACTTTGGTGGAAATAATAGAAAGATGTCAGTGCAAGGATGCTCTTTGGGCTAGTCAGTAATTTACTAACCCCTGCTGGATTCTTCCTCTGTTACAATTTACATGCTGTGCATTTGCACATCACATAATGATGAAATCTGGGGAGTTCTCAAATTCATGTTGGTTACCCTCTATTGCTTCTTGCCAGATAGATACATATAACCTGGTGAGGTGTACACTGATCAATCAATCAATCAATCACTCCATTCCTGTTGAATCAACCCAAGTCATTCTTCGGTAAAACTTTTCAGGCTTTGGGACCTAAAACCAGTTCATCCTCTAAGCAACATGGTTTCTGCCCTGTAAGTTAATGCAATTCTGTTTGTGTCCATCACTGCTAACCTTTAGAATACAGAGGTTTTTTGCTGATTGAGTTGTGGACTGAAATCAATAATGTGTAGAGGGCAGGGTAGTATTTCACCTCAGTATCAATTCTCCCCTGCTTCAATCATACCTCTCTCTCTTGGCGTTGTTTTCCAAAGCTTCAGCGGCCTTCAGATTCCACCAGCATCAAAACGTGGCGTTTCAGCCTTGGGCACCAGCTCATGACGATGCTTGTCCTCTACAGTGTTACTAAGAACAGGAGAACTCTTTGGGCTTGCTCTGTTTTAGTGAGGTTTAAAGTCTGGTTGCAACTGGACTTCTTTCTTTTTGTAAAACACAATGCTATGTTATTTTGCTAAACATGTAAACTGCTTAATTACAACTACTGTGACAAGCCCTGAATTCTAACAAGAAGAATTACTACAGAACACCCTGCAGTGATAATGGGAAACACACTGCTACCAGTGACTTATTTTTTTCCTGCCAACTGTGTGCCAAATGAAGTTCTAAAATGGACCAAAAAAGTCTTGACAGTTACAAAAGGAAAAGAAAGAAATTGTTGTTCCTAAAAACTTAACAGTCCATTACATTAGATTTTTAAGCAAGTTTTAAGATACAGTTGAAATCAAGAAAAAAAAATAATTGTTATACTCTGATTTCTCACCTGTACACTAACCGTGGCAGTTAAGATGTGAGGCAGTATTATTTACTGGTTTACTCACTGTTAATACTTACAGTATTATTCACTGTTTGTTTGTATATAAAATGTTTCATCCTGGTTAAAAAAGAAAATCAATGTAATGTATTTCCATTTGAAATTCACTAATGTATTTTGTTTCTCCCAATTTTGCTGCGTTCTAACTGGGATCAAATTGCCTTACATTACACTAATAAAAACAAAGGGAAAAAAAAAAAAAGACAGAAAGAAAGAGTCTTAACTGGTCCTCAGTTCCTGGCTGCCTGCCTGTGAAGGTTTTGTTTGTCAATACGCTTGCTTCAGTGTTCGTGTGTCTGAACTGCTTTGTTTAGCACACTGGGAGGACAGCAGCAATGCCTTACAGGATGGCAGGCACTCTCAGCCACAGCCCATGGTTGAGACTTACGTTGCTTGTCCCAGAATTGAGTAACTCCAAGTCAGGTATAGAGTTTTCTGTAATGCCCGCCTAGGACTGCTGAGCTATGTCAGCTTAGGACAAGCTCTTAGCCCAAGAGGAACTTTACAAGATGACCCTGTTCCACAAATAGTATTGAGATGACAACTAATTTAAGTCTGTTTCTGGTGTACAGATTCCCACAGGGCATTCACATATGCAATTTTGTGTCAGCTTTTCCAGTGGCACTTTCTGCAGGACATGTTTACATCCAGCTGCTACTAGGAACAAAGTTTCCACCTCTCACTTGGCATTTGTGGATAAGGACAGCACTGGTGGTGTCACAAGTTCCTTGCTTTGCCGTTCCAGGTGTGGTATCTTCTTCTGCTTACCCTCCACCCCCTGCCTATGCCACCAAGAACAATGCATCAATGGGAGGGTGAGGTGTCTTCCAAGCCCAGAAGCTCCTTTACAAGTCTTTCACCAAACTGTGCGCGGCTATACCTTGTCACATGGTAGGCCTCTGACATTTTGTAGAGGATGTAGGCATTGTTTATAGCGATGCTGATGGCAAACCAGAATACTTGTTGCCAGGTCTTGTTTGGTTTGTGAGAAATGAAATACCTAAAAAGCCAAGAGAGAAGGGGAGGGAAAAGCACTGTTCAGCCAAACGCTTGCAGCTGGGATGCAAGAAGTAACCCCAGACAAAGATTCTACAGTCCCAAAGGGGAAGCAGGCCCAGGACTTAATACCTAGTGCAAGTATCATATTAAGAAATTTTGTACAATGTATTTGACAGTCATTTACAGTTAAGCTGCATAATTTTGGAAATTTCTAGTAGTGTCTAAAAGAACAGACTTCCTTGCTCTCAGAAGCAAAACCTCAGCAACGCTCTCACCTCTGTACCAGCTCCACGTAAGAGTACTGATACAGACTCCTCGAGCTTACCCGTGACAAACATCCACATGATGGGAGCTGTGGGTCTGAATCCCTTCAATTTGTAACTAAAAAAAAAGCCTCAGGCACATTACGTTACAGTTTAGGAAGATTGCTGATGCTTCTCCTCTTGTTTATCTCTATTACAAGCAAAGAATGATTTATGCTGCTGTCAACAGTAGGTGGGAAGATGTGGGGGCAGAGCCAGAGCATGCAGTGCTGGTATGTGGAGCACCTCTCCATAAGGCAGAACTAGAAAGGACTGACATCCTTACATTTAGGTTCTGACTAATTCTAGGACTGCCAGAATATTCGCTCTTCAGTCATAAGATTTCCCACTTTCCTACTTTCATTTTTTTAGTAACCATTTAAATCTACTATGTCACCTCTTTTTCATATAGATTTCCTCAGATCAGATCCCAACATCGGTCTCCAGCAACCACCTCTTTCATCTCTTCTACTGAATTCTTGCTGCCTTGCCCAGAACTGGCTTGGAAAATCCCTCTGCTTTTTTTCTCTCCTCAATTTTTAGTTCTTGAAATCTTCTGCACCTCGCCACTATTCCCACAGCCAAGCTTCACCACTGCTATTCTTACTCATTTCTGTCTCTCCCTGCTACATTAAGAGCTAACACTGAGGGCCCCAAGTGGAATTCAGGACCCAAAAGATCTACATTCTGCTCTCCCAGATCATCTAGATCAGCTTTACATCCACAACTGAACGTCCTTTTCTTCTGGTTCCAGGTGACACAAATATCACCGGGACAGATAATCACCTAACCACCGCCTGCTCATAGGGGTGGAGAGCTGAGCTAGCCTGAGAGACTTGTGGCCCTGGTAGACCCTTGCTGAATTCTCTATTTAGCCTTCAATTTGGTGTGGCCAAGAACATCAGCCTGCTGGTGCATCTTCCCAACACCTCTTAAGTCATTTACAAGATGCTAAGAATGTAAGTCTCAATTTTTTTTTTGACTGGTGGATAGGTAGATAGAGCCAAAACAACAGCAGCAATGCAGCTGTTGCCCTTGTGCAGAGCCAGCTTCTGATCTTTAACTGAAACAGGAGTTTGTCAGAGATAATTCCGTGAAAGCAGGATTGGGCCCTCAGCTGCAGCTCAACATGGAGAACTCAAACATTGCAGCAACAGAGAAGGAGTGACAGAAATACACACACACACGCACGCACATATTCTTACTTACTTGCTGTATTTGTCGTCATATTTGCAGATATAGCTAAGGTGAGCAGCAAAGGCTTCAACCGCCAAAGGGCATGGAATTTCTCCGCTTTTTCTCTTAATTATAACTCCTGCATCAATTAGAAACATTAACAGTTTTAAATCCACATCATAGGTCTAGCAATTAAAAGATACGGTTTCTAAATACAGTTTATTATAAAATAAACCTTATTGACAGTTTCTGCCCTAAAACTAGGAAGTTATCTGTAACAGAGATACTAATTTGATTTTTTTTTTTTCCATTGGTAGTACATTGAGCGAGTGGAAGGGGAAGAAGAGGCATCATTTTTCAGTTGGAAATGAAAAGGTGTTAGACACAAACACTTTTACCATATGTTCAGAAAAAAACCCACACATTGCCGTAGTCCCACCGTAGCCCCCTACAGACAGTATTGGTCTCTCCTCTGTTGGTTCACAATGAGTTGTGGTCACCTCTAGAGCTGTGACTTGCTATTTTATGCTTTGGGTTCTGAAGGTCTCAATGAGTCCTTTGAAATTAAATCCTTTTGGACCCATGGGGGTCAAGAGCAACAGTACCTCCACTCCACTGGGTACTAATTGACAAAGAAAAGAAAATACAGTAAGAAGGAGCCAACTGGCTAAATGCAGTCAAGACAGAGGTGATGCTGGTGGGTGAGTTGAAGGAGCCACAACCACAGTATCTTTGAAACGAGAAGCAGCCTGATTCGCTGCTGTGGGGAGCCAGAGCTCAGATGTACGCTTAGGTTGCTCAGTGGAGCTAAGCATACATTTCTCTGCCTGCGAGTGATGCTTCCCGCCCTGCCTGGTCAGCTGGCTAGATAATTCAGCTCATCACGGGGGATGATCATCCTGCCTACTGCAGAAATCTGTGGTAAGGCAACAAGTCCCCTGCAGCTACCTACTAACCACTCTCTGCATAGACAAAGATGTGGTGCCTAGAGCAAGTTACTCCAAGAACGGGCCCCATTCCCTCACATGGTGTATCTTTGACCTGGCCTCCTCCCAACACTACAGCAGTATTTATGAGTCCAACGATCTCGCAAGAAACTCCCCTAGCTCTTCTCTGATTTATTGCTCCTCTCCTCTGTGTTTTCCCTATCTGGGGGAACCTCCTTGTAGGAGGGAAGGATGAGTAAAACAAACTTATAGTACAGAGTCTTGTTCCCTAACTTTTGACTTTATGTCCCCGCAGGGTTTGATGGTCAGCTCTCCAGGGTATGGACCACCCCTTGCTCCATGTCTATGGCACACTGTCTAGTGAGGATCCCTACTCCCTCCCGGCACAACACTATTTTTCTCCAGGTCTAGAGAAGCACAGGCTTGGTTGCATCCTTTCTCAGCGTTGTTTCAGTACAGGTACAATTCTGGGCTTTCTCATTTCTCAAGCCTTCAAACTCTCATTGCCTTCCTTCTGCAAACTCTTTATAATCATCCCTAAAATGCTCCTCACGTTTTGATTACAGACTTCACCATTTCACTCCTTCAGCTGGAAGTCTCATTCCATCCATTATCTCTTGTCAAGCCCCCTGTGCTGTCCTAGCTGGCAGTCTCTATTTTCAAGCAAGACTTATGACACATACTAAATGTCATGTTACAGCTGAGCCATGCAGCAATTCATTTGGGGTATTTAAAGTCTGATTTTTCAAGAGTCCAAAATGATATCACCTCTAAATTGTTCAATACACTCTCCTTTCACCTCTGCCTCCCCAAGCTGGGTGTAAATGTAGCTCAAGGGGAGGGGAAAAAAACAATCAAATAAATAAATCCTTCATTACATTCACATACTTATTATAGTGCTTTTTGATCCTTTTAATGAGTCCTACAAAAATCTGGCCAGCATGAGGTAAAAAGGGCTGATATACCACCAGCCTGCTGCATCAGTGCTGCAAAATCACTTGTCATCCCACCTGGGCAGGTCGGGAAAGGGTAAGTATGTTCCTGGTGCCAGCATTTTACAAAAAAATCCCCTTCTTTCTCCTCTTGCTCTCCTCTCTTCTCTTTCTTCCCCCTCTCTTCCTTTGGAGGACTTATATTTCCTTTGCAACTTGCTTTGTATTCACAATCCTTACAAAAATGCATCGCAGTGGCAGCTATGTGGGTCCCATATACTCCCTCTCATTTTCTATTATATTGCACGTAACGTTCCTCTGTTTTGAGAATATAAATAGCTTTATAGGCACATATTATTTTTGTAGCCTTTCCTAGCCTTGTTTCTTAGCCACAGGCCACCTCTCCAGGGAAGACAGCTGCTGGAGCTGGGTCGTTCCTAGCTGCAGGTCTCCGTGGCAAGCGGTCCCAAGCCAGCTGACTCACCAGCACATCCGATGAGCTATTTCCCCTCCTGGTCCTCCCCCAGCATCGCTGTGTTCCTGTCCCTGGCAGCGCTCCAGGGAACACACCGCCTGCACTGCAGCCGCGGCCTGCCTTTGCCCGTGTGCTGGAAGGGGTGCCGGCTGCCGGCCTCCATGCTGCCACTGTGGACAGGCATCAGCTTTTGGGTTTGTTTTTTTTTAAACTTTTTTGTTTGTTTGTTTGTTTTGTTTTTAAGTTTTTAAGCTGTATGTTCATCAAGCAAAGCTTGGGAAATACCACCCCAAATGAAAAAAGCAGAATGACAAAGGTGTACATATGTTTGTTTCCTCAAAACACTTATTCTAAGCCAATCTGTGATTTTAGGAGCTAGAATCATGTTTTTTAAAAATGGAAGCTCAGTAATACTAGCATTTGCATCCACCTTGGCAAACACTGAGATTGCATAACATCATATAACAGAAGGTATACTGCATGTTCCAAGTGCTATATGGCTCTTTATCAGGACTTAGATTTGTTATAGTTCTGTATCAGAATTGCAGACAGTCAGCGTTGTACAAGGTCTAATGTTCAAGGTCTTCCCATCAGAGTCCTCCGGCCCCATCCCCACTCTCACCATACTTGGACACAACCCCCTGAACGTAGTCTCACAAAGGATACATGGAAATTTAAAGTTAAAACCCTAAGCTTCCCCATCCTGAAACATACTTTTTAACATTATGCTTCTTTCCCCAGACTTTCCAGTGCTGGGCCAATCTTACAAGTTGATTTTTTCAGGAAACTAGATTGTCACCAGACACTCCCCAATCCAGCTTCTCCTGGCCTAAGAACCACACAGGGACTTATACAACTGCTTCATACAATTACTATGCCTCCACAACATCTCCCATCTTCTCACAAGTCACTTGTGAGATGCCAGCACGCCATTTGCAGCTCTTTAGTCCTTGCGTATGTGGCCCAAGCTTTGTTTTCTACCCTTAGCTATTGTCCGTTTAGCTTTTAAGTAGAGCTGGTTGGTGAAGAGCAGCTGTGAAAGCTCTTCTCAGAAAGAAGCTACTTCTTAAGAAGATCTTGGGTTCAACAAGTTTTTGCTAAAGATGTCATTCTGGTCATCCTGCTGTGCAGCAAGTGAGGTTGCTGCCTGCTCCATCCTGCTTCATATGAAAAATAGAAAAGATTGCAGTTATTTCTAGAACATAGTAATGGAGATGCTGGGAAAGTGGGCACCAGATCTGGAGTGGAAAAACAAAAATGCCGCCTTGTCCCACAGATGGGGAGGTTTGGGCCAGCACATATATCACCTGCTTTAGAATAAGGCTAACTTTTTACTCTCTGGGGATCCCAATCTCTTTTGGCTTCTCAGTTCTTCTGTAATACAGGCACAAGGAAAAAATAAACTCAAGTTAAAGTTTAAGGAAAATTAAAAACCCCACTGAATTTTGTTCTAGGCAGAAACTTCACACTTGATAGCAGAGTAAGCAGGACATTTTTGCAAGACTAAATGAATAAGACTCATCCTTTGGCATCCGAGATGATGTATTATGACATGTTGGTTCAAAACATCTATAATAAATAACCTGCTGCATCTAAGAATAGTATTCATAGATCACCTCTGACAAGTGTACTGCCCTCCTGGTGTCTGGCTTGGGTGGGATTTGCACTCCGAGTACAGGCAAGATTTACCTTCTCGACTTTCCTTTAAATTGCAATAAATAGCTCATTAGTAGCAACAGCCACCTCTTTTCTCATCCTAAGTTTTGTTTTGACCATCTATTGCCTTCTGTTTTTAATGTTTTCTCTTCATGGCCTCCTCCACCCCCGTCAACATTTACGCCCAACCAAGTGCAAACACACACCATGCATTGTCAGGTGATTCCACTGGCACCAGTCTCTGTCCAACTACCTCGCATGGGTTTTATTCCCCTTTGTCCCTACCTCCTCTTCCGTCTAATGCACATGCTCAGCAGGTCTGTGCTACAGGTTTGCCTCAAGGAGCATAAATTCCTCCTCTTCCTCCTCTATATTTACACGCCTTAGAGGAGACTTTGGCGGTCCAGCTTCAAGTTGGTTTAAACTAGCTTTGCTGCACTGACTTCAGAGATGCCAAATTAGAGGCAGGCAATCTGGTCTCCTGCCTTCCTACTGAGTCTCCATCTGTTCCCAGCTCTCCACTAGAGACTCTCTTCCCCCCAGCACCACTCCTTAAAAAGCCAGTCTCTGTTTTCTGCTCTGATTCACCGTGAACTATGTCAACTGTCCCAGCCAGCATTTGGTGAGCAATGTGTTGGGCAGGTCTTGCCCATCACACGCACAGGTCCCAATCAGTGGACGTTAAACTACCTCACACACGCAACCTACAATACCATCTATGCCAAAACAGACCCAAGGTCAGTCACAAGCACAAGAGCTCACACCGCCGTGTGCTGCTTGTAAAGGATGCTGCCAGTGCAGAGTCTGCTTTTGCTCCCTCTTTAACAGGGCAGTTAACACTGACGTTTACAAACAGAGTATTTTTCTAGTAATATTTATGAATTATAACCAAATGCTCCGTGCTAGCCTATAAAAACCAGGTGACATGTAGTGGTAACTCTTGTCCAGTTAGTGCAGCTGAATAATCTAAATCCAGCAAAGCACACAAGGGAAACAGCACAAATCCTGATGGTGAATGCCCCTCATGGGGAGCAACGCTGCTCCAGGGACTGGCTTCAGCAGGGTCCCCAAATTGTCATATTTCATTCATGTACATATTTTCAGCATTTGTGCTCAGACACCAGTCCATTTGAGTCACCAAGTCCTCGCTCTGCTGAGGTGCCCAGCAGAATTCCTCAGGATCAGCCACACTTTGCTAAGGCAATGAGCCTTCTGGCAAGGCACTGAACAACACACTAGTCAACTTCTCAGCTTACCATACAGTAATTCAAGGCCTTAACTTTGCTTCTGTAGCCTATACACACATGTGAGAGTCACACGGGATCCAGAACATGAGTGTACAAGATGCCTTTGAATTGGTGGCTTTATATTTAAAGGTTTAGGTTATTCTTATTTGTCTCAGGCAGTTATACATAAATCTGAATAATAAAAATGAAAAGAAACTGAAACAATATTTTCACTGAAAGGCTAATTTCAAAGAGTTAGCTAATCATATTGCATCTTACAGAAGTTTCCAAACCTTCTTAAAACCATTTGTATACTTTCGAAAAGGAAAAGATTTCAGTATCAAGAAGCTCTTTGCAATCATTTGAACTACCCAAGTTATCTGTTTTGGTTTCTTTTTACCAACTGCTAAAATCAATTTAACATACAACAAGAAGCCTTAATCATATTTACTTCTGGCAAAAAGATGTTTGTTTGTGACTAAGGTTTTATTGGATAAGATAAATTAATCGTAGGATCTGCTCACAGTTCTCAGTACATCATGACATTTATTAATTTTTCTGTAGCAGCAAGCCTACAAGATGCTTTGCAAATGGGGCTAGTATAGTGTTACACAACAACCATCTTCCCTTCTCTGACCATCAGCAAAGATATAATCTTTATGCCTAAAAGGATACTGCCTCCACAAGCTCAGGCAAAGGAGGCTGCATTAGCAGTAGGCTTTTAACCTTTGTGTGGGAAAAAAGAATAGCTGTAGGAAGACACAAAAAGGAAGTAATCGCTACTGCTACTGTTTATCTAGGATATTATGATCAAGCTCTTTGTTCAGGCTTATTATCAAACTCAGTGACTCATTTTGCCTTGTCACATAAAGCAAGTGCACTTTTGAGATGAGCAGTAGGAATGTTGCTTACCTTGTTGAACCGGTGAATAGGCGTTGGTCAGAAAACGAAAGTGCCCTTTATTGTACCAGCAGATCAAGGACATGTTTCCCTTCATTCTTATTCTGTACTGTCCTCTGGACTGGGGAGTTTCAGGGTTGTTCAGCATGGATGCAGGTAGGCCTGTGCAGTCACTCTTCCTGGTGCTCAGCAACCCACAGCAGTAAATCTCTGCATGTGAACAAAAACATTCCCTATCAGCAAGCCATTGCACGGACCCAGAAAGCAAGAGCAGTGGAGGAAGTCTGAATGACCTGACTAGAGAAAGAGCTTGTCCTACAACTTTCTAGTCCAACAGATATGTTAGCCAACTGGCCTTCTCCTGTAATACCAAAGATTTGTGTCCTACATCATGAATGTCTCTGGAAACTGAAAGTGCAGAAAGCCTGCTCTCTTGATGAAACGTATTGACACCTCCTGCACAGTCATGATGCAATGACAAGGAGAATAATTCAGGGTATCTTCCCAACAGTGACATCTATAATCTGTGTAATAGTCTTCACAACATGTTTAAAATTGGACGGAAAAAAACCCCAATGGTGATATGCATTATGGAACAAACCAGGATTTATGATCCAAGAGAGTCTTTGTTGTTTAACTAAGAGAATAAATTGTGGAGGGAGCAGGGAGGTAGGGAAAGCTATAGCATCTTAGATGTTAACTGAAATAAATTCTCCTACATGACTCCCATGATGCTTTTAATCACAACATACATAGCTGACAAACTCTGGTTTAATCTACTGCTTCATTGTGCTGCCCAGTTCTTGATTTTCAGCTTACTACTCCTTGCACCTGCATCATCTGGTTTGCTAAGGAAATGCTGCTTAAGCAATTAAGAACCACTGAAACCACTGGCTGATTTAAAAAATGCATGTGCCAGAAGGATGGAGAAGATGGAAATACAGGTTCAATGGAAACGGATTTTAGGGGAAGGAGATAAACCAAACAGTGCCCTACTTGAGTGAGCACTGATCTTGTCCTGCACAGACATCAGAGGCTCCACAGGTGACACATTCTGCTGCTCACAGCTTCTTGGCCTTTTCATACATGAAAGAGGCAATGAATAAAATCTAACACCACAAAACACGTCTCAATGCAGCCAGGTGGGCACAAACAAGATTTGGAAACAACATTAATAACGACAATGCTTGAATTTGTCATTAGGCTGTGAAATAAAAATGGCCCGTTTCTGTTAGTCCAAGAGAAGCAGATCTTCTTGATCAAATTAATTGAACTCAAGGAAATCTTGGATGGAAATTTCCTCGGTCTCCCTAGGTTTTGTGTTAACCCACATGAGTGGAAAAAACGATGGGCATGGAAGCAGGTGACATCTGTGCACATCTTTCATATGGCAGCAGAGGCTTGTGGTACTTTAAAGCTCATTGTCAGCTAAGTCTGCTTGATCAATTTTTTCATCGTGCTGAATTTTGCATGTTGGATAACTGGACAGCCTTACAGGAGAAATGCTAAATCAGACTCCAGTGTCTGGCTTCCCCTGAGCATGTTACCTCTGGTCCTGGGTTTCCATTTATGTGGCTCTGCTGCCTCTGTCTTTCTGGAATGACCTAAGCTCTTGAGTGCAGGTGCAGCCTTTGTCCTTGGTTCATAATAGTGCCTGGCATGCTGAGCATCCCCTCAACAGCTCACAGACACTACAGGAATACTAATAGAATAATTGCTAATACTCATGAATTGGTCCAGTTGCTGTGGGCAGGTCTACAAGGAGCTAAGGCTCTTCCATCAGAAATTTAAGACATTCATGTTAGAAAAAGGTCAACCAACACAGCAATAGGGCAACTTCATTCTGAAGGAGGAAATCTGCACTCCATCGGTTATTTCTAATGAATGAATCAGTCCCTGGAAATCCATAAGTTCCTTCCACAAAAGACAATGAGAAAAGCCTGATGGCAACAGGCTTACAATCAATACAAGAGGAACTGCACGTCCAGTGAAAGGCTTTTTTTTTTTTTTTTTTTAAATGTCTTCTCTTGCTAAGAGGTACACAAACAGTGTAGGTCACGTACCTGCAAACTTTGGCATTAACATAGTAAACTTTTAGAAAGCTTTCTTCTAGCCAATATTAAGATCTTCCTGCTCTGATAACAAGCAAGCCTGAGAGGAATTTCCTTAGCTGCCTAAAGTTTATGACTCACTGAAGGGTGATACTTACTCTCTCCAGGAGACTGCAATGGTATAAAACCAAGCTAATAACTATGTTATTGTGCTAGAGCTTCAAAATAGCAACAGCCATCTCTGAGATCCCATAATAATTAATTGTAGCCTTTCCTTTAGCTCAGGCAATAAACCTGCAGAAAGCTTCCAGCAGATGTTTCACTCCTCATACAGAATAATGGGAACCATTTCCTCTCTCAGGAACACACTGTGTAACCTTCTTGCTGTATAGCCTAGAAAAGTGCAGCACTTCTGCAGATTTATTAGCGTCTCTCATCACGGATGACACCCTTAATCTGCAGAGATTTTTAAAACCACCCAGTTACTATAGCAATAGAAGCAACAAAAATTATGCCCATCTGGCTCAATGAAGTTTTTGTGTGTAATTAAATCAGAATCACAACAGGTGTTTGCCACATACACAGGAGGCAGTGGAGACAGGCTGTCCTCCTCTGGTCATCTTAAACTGTAACTGCAATATAAATGAATACACCTAAGCTAGCTTAGCAAAGATGAGGAAATGTGGTGTAGTCACCCAAGATTCACTCCCAGGGTCTCCAGACCCTGGAGAGCTTGTGCTGAAGCCTGTTTCACCACATCTTCATTAGTACCATGTGCAAAGGCAGCCAGGCTCGAGCTAGTTCAGGCAAAAATACACATTCTGCAATCATTTATCCTGCATGCAACGCTGGGTCAAGTCAGAGCTAGGGCAACTGGGGGGCCTGTTGTGGGAAGGAGATGAGAGCTTGCTTTAGTCCATGTGCTGGAGTTGCAGGATCCTGCAAAGCTTGTGGGAGTGCCATGGTCATCCAGGCTGGCAACTCCTGCAGCTTTGCCAACCCCAGCCACTCTGTGGGGCACAGCCAGCTGCTCCTGCTGGTTCAGAAAGTGCAAAAGAGACTTTCGGGGATCATATGTTTAAGGCAAGCATGGGACACAGGGCTTTAGGAGGCGCTCTCCTCTGTAACGGACAGCACTAATGCTTAGAGGGCATAAAAGGGATGTGCACTATGAATGAATGTTGCAGCAAATAACAATGACAGCTGTCTGCTTGCAGAACAGAGAATCTGGGGCATTTCAGTGCAGGTTTCCAGTTCTATTCAGAGGCCAGAGAAAGAAATGCTTTTTATGTCCCCTGAAAAATAAAAAAGAGGTCTAGTCAGGTTTTTGATTTTGAAAAAGATCAAAGTGCCCTGTCTTATTTTCTGAAGTTTTCTCAGCTCTTGGTATCTTCATAGATCTTAGAATTACGTTCACTGACATCCCTTTATATTACTAGGCACATATTCTCTACTGTGGTACAGTGAAGGCGCTACACAGCAGGCTTTCAATAAAGAACACTGGGTTTTGCCGTAATGCATGTGTGGGTTAGGGTTAGGAAAAGCGAATGATAGTTAGGGTTCCACAAAAGTCTTCATAGGATCACAGGATCCTATGGATTAAAGGATAATTCAGGTTGGAAGGCAACTCGGGAGGTCTCTAGTCCCATCCCCTGCTCAGAGTAGGGTCAGCTCTGAGGTCAGACAGCATTGCTCAGGGCTTTATCTTGTCTAGGCTTGAAAACCTCCAAAGACAGAGACTGCACAAGCTGTCTGGGCATCCTGCTCCACTGCCCTCAGGAAAAACTCTACATCTAGTCTGAACTTCTTTTGTTTCAGCTTATGTCTGTTGTTTTTCATCCTTCCATGATGCACCACTGTGAAGAGCCAGCTCCATTCTCTCGATAACCTCCTTAGGGTAGCGTAAGGCTGCTGTGGGTCCCCCCGAAGCCTTCTCTTCTCAGGCTGAACAAGCACAATTCCCTCCCCATAGCAGAGCATGTGGTCCAGCCCCTGGTCAGGTTGGTAGCCCTCTGCTGAACTTACTCCAGTTTATCAATGCCTTTCCTGTATTGGGAGGAGTGTTGTCCAAAACTGTGCTGAGTAGGAGGCAATAATCACCTCCCTCGATCTACAGGCTACACTCCTGTTAACACAGCCCAGGATAGTGTTGACAATCTTTGCTGCCAGGGCATGCTGCTGACTCATGGTCAACTCGCTGGCTACCAAGACCCCAGGTCCTTTTCATGAAGAATTTTGAGAGGAACTAATACATTTTTAGTGGGTGCCTCTTTCTAGATTTTTCAGAATTCCCTTTAGCTCCCTTAAATGTCAGTTTAGGTTCCCAAAAAGTTTATAGTCTCTAAGCATTAGCTTACTGAAATCTCCCCCTATTTCTCTGTTGATAGTCATAAAAAAAACCCCAAACAATGTAAAGCAGTTAAGATCAATATCAATTTCTTTTTTTTTTTTTTCAGTTCTCAATGGGATCTTTCTACCGCTGATCCTGCTCTAGCCCAGGAACTAAATTTTCTTGAACAAGAAAAGTAAATGTCAGTTTAAGAATGGGCCTTGAACTGTCATGAGCACCTGAGCATAGATGCTTTTCAACAGGCTCTCATGACACTTCTTGGTCATGGTGTGGCCCTGTTGAGATTTAGTTGGCTAAGCCACATAACAAAAAAAGCATTAAAGTCATTGCTGAGGGTGACTGTGTGGTACATTAGGAGAGAGGTCTCTGCTGAGTCCAGGCTTCTCTGCCTGCCTCTCCCCAAACATACTGCCAATGCAGTAGGATCCCAGCAGGTGCTGGCAATACATTAGGTGCTCTGCAGTAGAGTCAGTAAACACCATCTCCTCCAGGGCTCTTACCGAATTCACCACTGCTTGATATCTCTAGCATCTCACCTCTCTCAGTGTCTCACAGTTCTTCCAGTTCAACATCCCCCTGCAAAACCTCTGAACTAGCCCCTAGTAACTCATGGCAAATGCAAACAATCCCATGGCCTTATTAAACAGAAACACTTTCACGTTCTCCCCATGTTCTTCTTTATATAGGAGTGCCACACTATTTTGTAAAGCCACTTAGTGTCCACCCCCCACCCACCCCATAGCTTCACCCCTAGGAAGGTGATAGCATGTACCAGATCTGAAATTTAATTTTGGAAGCAGCTGTCAAATATCATAAAAAGTCTCATGAAGCCATATAACAAATCATGAACCAAACTGAAATCTCAGTATAGCATTAGCATATTTGATCAGATAGTAAGTCAAAATACGTACTCTAAAAAGACATTACTGAATTTGCTATCTGCTAGAAACTGTTAATTTGAATGATCTGTTCAGTGTAAAGACCATGAATAGCTCACCCCTGTGAACAATCTGAATTATCTGTAAGTAATAAACACTCAGCTGGTTTAGTAGCCATGCATCTTTTTCACCAGGGTTATGGACCAACTGGGTCATGCCATATTGTCTTTATCCTTCCCTAGCTGAGCATAAAGGGTGCGACTCAGCAGTCAAGTTTTTGTCTGTCAGTCTTTACATTTAAACCTGACACACCTCAGGTACTAGGAGTATGTGGGTTATCCTCTACATTTTTTTGAACCCACATTTTCCATCATTGCTTTGGTAGTCTTAAAAATGTAATGCTTATAATCAGCTGTGAAAAGAGTCATTTACTGAAGAACAGTCTCTGCTCAGAGGAAAAACTCCAGTGTACTATAAATATGCTTGACTTCTTTCCCATTTGGCTGTTTGCAGCATTTGGGAAACCGTGACTCTTTTGTGAGAATATGGCGGTATTCCACTGTACTCTGTGAGCTTCCAGCTTACCTAAAATAATGTAGGAGCTAAGTCCGGTACAGAGCTCAACAGAGACAGCCCTCAGTGCCGGCGCAGTCTGAAGTGCTCAGCTACAGCGCTGGTGCAGCTCACCGGCGTTCTCATTTTAAATGAGAATCAAGATACTGTCTCAATACCCAGTCTTTCTTCCTGCTTTGGGCCACGTTTCATTAATATAATGCTCTAAGTGGGTTTAATTTTCTGCAATGGCAAAAAAACATGCCAAAACCAAAACTTGGTCATCAGTGGGGTGTTGAAAAGGGAAACGGCCCCGTAGCCCCCTCATACGTGATGCATAATGGCAGCCTCCAGTCTTACTGCTACGAAGGATCTATTCTACGTACCACACCAACTCTGAAAGGCCATGCTGACTGAAGAACGAGCTGAGAATTACATTGAGATGACTTATAACTGACTGTCAAGACTGCAGGAGCCTGTAACTTAAGGGGAGTCACAAGTCCTCAGCATTTCTGAAAGCAAAGTAACACGTGGCTTTTCCACACTAAGGTGAGGGGGCATTTGACAGAGAGGATGCCCTGGGATTACTCTCTGCACTAGCAAGAAAATGGCTGGGGGAGCCATATTGACAGACATTCTGCTGGCAAGCGTGCTTTTGCTAATGTAGAGTTTATTACGCTTTCAAAACTAAAAACTGTCCTACCAAGGCATGTTGATACCAGCAAAAAAACCAAACTTTGCTAGGGCTTTTGCAATGGCATAAAATGTCATCTAGAGAAGTCACATCTTTAACAGATATTAAACCAGCAAGGACTTCTAAGGCACATCTTTAAGGATTCATCCCATCCCTAGTCTTTGACAACAGAAACAGAAAAATCACAGGCAGCTAGGAAATCCCTTGAAAAGTCTCCCAGGCCATATAGGAGATTAGATCTCACATTTCTAAGGCAAAGAACAAAAGCAAGGGCTTTAAATAACCTTATTTAAAATGTTTTTACATCCTCATTTTGAACTTTAAGAAGATGTAAAGAGGAAGATTTAAAAAGCAACTTAGAAAGTCCTCTGTATAGTACCTTTTCATGAATGAGAACTGTTCTTAGAGATGACGGACTTATCTAACAAGGAATTGAAATATCAGTGAAGCCTGAAATTCAGTGGCAGGAGGCCCCTAGGTCTGTCATCATTAAAACCCTGTGAGTCACCCGATACACACCTTGCTTCTCAAATTCTTCAAAGAGATTCAGGCTGGTAATGCTTGGGCCAGTGAAGATGATGTAGTTCTTCCCAGAGGCGTTCTGACAAAGGCTTTTGGCCACCATACTGTGAAGCTGCGGTTTGTTCTTCAAAGCATCCAGCCCGTCAGCACCGCTCCCTTCTTTGAGATGGACATAAATCTTAAATGAGAAATGGTAAGAGAAGTCAGAAAGTTATAAGGAATCCAGAGGGAGCAGATGCAATTGCTAACATACCTGCGCAGCTCAACTGGAGACAAGCTGAGAATCAAGGCAGCAGATACTTTTTATAAACTGCTAATTAATCTAAAGTCCCTTTCAAGGGGCTGTTGCTTTAAAGCCACCTCAGGTTAGCTGGCACAGCTACCGATAAATACAGTGTCCTTCGCCTCAGCTTAAGGGCTTCCTGAGGTTCTTGTCACTGTTGTGCAGTTTGAAGATTGTTTGCTTGGCAGGAAAAGACTCCAGTCATAACTGCGATTATGTGTTGTACTGAATCTGCATAGGCTTCAATGCTGCCAGCAAAAGGAGAGCATAGGAACTTCAGTTTCAAGAATGGCCCCTACAAGATGACCAGAAGGAAATGGCCCATTAGCTTCACTGCAGTAATGTTCAGATTTCCTTCTGTTGGCAGCAACCATTAGGCTGCAACACAAGTGCATGTACACCCCCATAAATGAGACGAGCCAGCAATACACATACCCAACCAGCCAGAACATCCTCATCAAACTCTCCAGGCACAGCGCTAATTCTTAGATCCTTTACTTAGATCATGATTTGGAGACAACCCACCAAAACAAATTGAACCAGGAAGCAGGGTACAGCACAATATGCTGCTGTTAATAGAGAAATGCCTGGCTCATTTGTAGCAGGCTGCAGTAGCTTTAGCGTGTATACTGCTACAGTGCAGTCCACATCACTATGCATGTCAAGAGAGCTGTCACCATCATCTGTAGGTGGACGTACATGCTTGTGTTAGAGTGCAGGAACATTTACCCTTTAGTAATGTGACTATAATTAACCAAACACAGTCCCACCAACTGAAAGAGCACTGCAGTAAAGCTATTGCTTCATTCCTACAAATGATCCCTCTAGAAGAGGAGTCTTCTGCATTGTCATGCAGAGGGAGAAAACATATAACCCTTCCTTTGTACGCAAGCCTTTGATTTTATTTCACTGACAGTATTTTACAAGCATAACTTTCACCAAAGTTGAACACCTATTAAAATCAACTGGGCATCCAATCTTTATCTTGTTCTAAAAGTCAGCAGAAATAACCTGCTGGAATGAGAAAAAGCAGACACTGTGCTCAGTCACTCAAACAGTACTGTAACACCATGGAACTTGTAAAGATTTAAAAACACACACAAATGCAAATTTTCTGAAAAATTTGCTCAGGCCTGCCTTCGTGACTTTGGCTCTGAAATACTCAAACCTTTTAGGAATTCCAGAAAATTTTACCCATCAGAGAACAAGCTGAAACTTGCTCAGTATTCAGGGGCAGGGAAAAGGAATTTTCCTTTGTTTGTTGATGTATCCACAATGAGCTTTTGTTAAACTTGCTTGAGACTTCAACCATCCAGAACATGCACCATTGCTTTCCTGTATATGCATCTGTTTCTATTACCAACACACTCCTTCATAAAGGAGAGTTCATTACAACGCTCAGAGAACAAAAATGCTCACATGTTTAGTTTAGATGGTGTATCTCCCAGCACTGGTATTCTAGACATATTAATGTAATATTCCCTAGCAATTCACACATCGTGGAACAGACCCCAGAGGAGTGTGTTATGAATGAAATCTCTGAGAAATGAGACATAATTTGTATTTTGAAGTAATTGACGTGCTAAAGAACAAAGTTGGTGCAAGGATGAATGCACACTAATTCCAAAAAGAAGTATAGCATATATTAAAAGGAAGTCTTAAATAGACATTATTTATCTTAAAAAAAAAAAAAAAAATAATCCCTTTTTTGATAGAAACAGTTTCCAGATGAGGACAAAGGCAGGAATGTTTGCAGACTCTCTGATCATGCTCCACTCACTTTTGAAAGCTGTCAAATTTGTGCTTTCCCCAATGCTAAGGCTGAGGACTAGCTAATTATGATAAGTCATTTAGGTTATTAAGCAGGGCTCCAGAGAGCAGCTTAACAGTGGAATGCATATAAAGGACAGATTGTTCCAAATTTACAGCAAAAGTATTTCATGATTATTGGCATCAAAATTAAGATTAGGTTACTAGTATGTCAGCACAGAGACCACACAGCAAGCCCTTAAAATCTACAGACAAGGCAGAGAAGACAAAAGATGCAGATAGATTAGTTTTGATCTTGGATTAGCAGTTGAGCTGAAATCAAAGCAGGAATCTCTAAGTCTAGGAACGTGTCCTACACCTTCCCTCCCCTATTGCAGTAAGTCTTAGCCAACCAAGAGTCTCTCCTGCTCCATGCTCACTTTGTGTTCCCCATAGAGTATCCCCCAAGGGATGAGACAGTCTGCTGGTGAGCCAATTAGTCCCTCATCGTGGGCTGGTTTGGGTCTGCAAGCAGCTACTTTAAAGCACATGCCCACCATGCAACTGTCTACTGAGACCATGATTTTCCTACTGGGATGCTACATACTCCATAGGTTTTGTTAGCAGAGTTCCCTGTGCACCTGGCACCCTCCCTCTGTGCTCCCCTCTATCTCAAGGGTCTTTGTAATGGCCACCTTGTGATTCTCATCCCCCACTTGCCCTGTTCACCTCCCCAGTGCCCTTTACTCAAACATCCATACCCACTGCTGAACCTTCCCTCCTCCTCCAATGTTAAATATATCACCCTTTTTTCTGCTTGGGCATTTCCTTGCCTATCCAAGCACAGCCTTTGTTCTTGGCACAATTTTTCGTGTTTTGGAGAAGCACCATTCAAAGCTTTATCATGCTCAGCTCTATTGGGAAGATGGGTGACGGCAGCATAATGTTGGAAGACATAAAGGCTGCTGTGAAACAGCAGCTGGGTACAGACAACTGGCAAAGGCATAGCTTCAAATGTCCTTGCAAGTGCCTAGGATCCCATATGGCCTTTATTTTCCCTCTCCCCATCCTCTCATCCAGCTTATTTCATTTTACCTCAAATCATTAAGATCCTGCCTACTGAAGGCCACAGCATTCCCCCCCATTCTGTAATGCATTAGAAGTGGTATTTAACAGTTAGCAGTCTGCAGAAAAAGCACAGAATTGCCAGAAATTGGCTGCAAGACCTTCACAGGCACAGTCAGAAGCTGCTCCCAAAAAATGTTTGTTAAACCATTCACCAGAGCTTCTGGTTTGCCCTGTGACAGCGTTACAGCTTTGTGCTCTTTCCATGTGCTCCAACAGCAAAACATCATCAGAAGTACAGGCTCGACAACTGCTGCTGGACAACAGATGGAGATGTTGGCAGAAACACCCCCTGCTTCTGCGGGTGACAGTCAAAGCAATGCTTCTCGAATATCTGCAGAGATCACTTTTACTGTGTATCTTTTTCTAGTGGCTACTGATCCATTCGATCTACAGCACGAAATGGGATAACATCTATAGATGTGCCATCATCTGTCTTAGGAGGCAACTACAGGCTGAAGCTCTCGATCCTGCAGTGCTGGGACAGAAACGGAGCTTTCTCTAGTCATCCCTCAATTATTTGTTTCTTATCAGAACAGCTACACGTTCAATTCTGCCATCTCTCTATCTACTGCAGCCCTACTGCAGCAGATACTTTCAATCCAACATGTTTTAATCCTGTGTGCACAATACCAGCTCTCTCTTCTCACACCATTTAACTCATCCCTCAAACCCTCCTCTCTTCTGCCTTCAGTCTCCATGCAGCATCCTAACAGTCTCTTCCCTTGAAAAGCCTGACAGTAAGAGAAAACCTTCACAGTCTCTGGCTCATCTTTCCTTCCACCTACAACTGCTTCTGCCTCCTCCCATCACAAACGCAAAAGTAGGTATCAATCAATATATCTGAATGCCCGAGTGACAGGGTATGGGTGAAGACTGTGCTGAGCTCTTCCAAAACAAGAAAAACAGTGCAAACTGTTCTGGAAAGACCGTTTGCCTACACAAAGGCAATCAGAAAAGACATCACATTTCTGAGCAAGAGATTTCACACGTTGACAGATGAGAGGCAAGTCAATCACCTGTCATTCAGAAACTCAAACCAAGTATGTTCAGCTACAGAGACAGACTGCTAGAGAGAGTGCTACCAGAGGAAGGAAGATCTCAGAGTAGACATCTGTGCTACAAGCCAAGAGGAATTTCCTTGCTCTGTGCTAGCAATTAACTCTATAGAAAATTCATGTGGAAGGTTCGTAAGGTCTCGCTAGAAATTGGGTAAAAAACGAGCACTTAGGAACAAAAGCTGCATCTTGACTGCACATTTAAGAGTGCCCTAGAAACTAAAATATTGGCGATTCTGCTCATATTCAAAGCTCAGATGGCAAATTGAAAGCACTTGTGAATAGCACATCCCAAATACTCCACATTCATACATAATTGAAGCACCCCAGGGTACAATTCTCAAATGAAATAGATGACGTTTGGAAGAAGAAAAGAGCGGGGTTATTAATGAACAAGAGGAAGATTTTGAAGGCTACATTGTGCAAAATATCTCACAAAAGGCAGACTCTAAACAACCACAAAACAGAAGCCAAGTTTTTAGATGACACAGTTATAAAAGCAAGAGAACAAAGAATGGTACTGTCATACTTTTTGGATTCCAAACAGCTATTGAAAAAATAACTTAATTTTTCTATAGACTTCACAGCCAAATACTCAACTGCTAATTCCTAGATCCTGCCTCACTGTCTTCCCCTCTTATCCTAAACCTCAACTCTAACTGTTGTCATTACCATCGCTGTTGGGAGATCCTCCCCTCTAGTCCCGCCCCAAACCTTCTCCAGCCCATATTCCCTCCTTCTTTAATGCCCTCTTCCCAGCCAGCTCTTAGGTCTAGCTCTTCCTCAGCAGCTGTTGGCACCACTGATGGTGCTCTTACCAAGACTGGATCTTTTCATTTGTTTGAGCCTCTCTTCATTCTCTTCCTACCCCCTAAAGGCTACTTTGAAAATGCATGCAAGGGACACAGCTTTGCCATTCTGTTCCCTGCTAGCTCTTGGGGTTCCCTACAAAGCTCTTTCCTTGGTCCCCCTCTCTTCTCCTTCTGGCTCTTATTTTGAATTATTTCAACCTGCATTAACACACCGATCCAGCTAACATCTTTGTGATGAGGACTGGCAAATCTGTGTTTTGTCTGCACATGTTCTTCAGATTTTCTAACAAGATGTATTGGGTTTGCGTGGCAAGGTTTTGGTAGCGGGGGGGCTACAGGGGTGGCTTCTGTGAGAACCTGCTAGAAGCTTCCCCTATGTCTGACAGAGCCAATGCCAGCCGGCTCCAAGACAGACCCGCCGCTGGACAAGGCCGAGCCTATCAGCAACGGTGGTAGCGCCTCTGGGATAACATATTTAAGAAGGGGGAAAAGTTGCTGTGCAACAGCAGCTGGGAGAGAGGAGTGAGAATATGTGAGAGAAAGAACTCTGCAGACACCAAGGTCAGTGAAGAAGGAGGGGGAGGAGGTGCTCCAGGCGCCAGAGCAGAGATTCCCCTGCAGCCTGTGGGAAGACCATGGTGAGGCAGGCTGTCCCCCTGCAGCCCATGGAGGTCCCCGGTGGAGCAGATATCCACCTGCAGCCTGTGGAGGACCCCACGCCGGAGCAGGTGGATGCCCGAAGGAGGCTGTGACCCCATGGGAAGCCCGCGCTGGAGCAGGCTCCTGGCAGGACCTGTGGACGTGTGGAGAGAGGAGCCCACGCTGGAGCAGGTTTGCTGGCAGGACTTGTGACCCCACGGGGACCCACGCTGGAGCAGCCTGTTCCTGAAGGACTGCACCCCTTCGAAGAGACCCATGCTGGAGCAGTTCATGAAGAACTGCAGCCCGTGGGAAAGACTCACATTGGAGAAGCTCGTGGATGACCGTCTCCCATGGGAGGGACCCCATGCTGGAGCAGAGGAAGAGTGTGAGGAGTTCCCCCCCGAGGAGGAAGGAGCAGCAGAAACAACGTGTGATGAACTGACTGCAACCCCCATTCCTGTCCCCCTGCGCCGCTGGGAGGGAGGAGGTACAGAATTCGGAAGTTGAGCCCGGGAAGAAGGGAGGGGTGGGGGGAAGGTGTTTTTAAGATCTGTTTTTATTTCTCATTATCCTACTCTGATTTGATTGGTAATAAATTAAACTAATTTCCCCAAGTCGAGTCTGTTTTGCCCGTGACAGTAATTGCTGAATGATCTCTCCCTGTCCTTATCTCGACCCACGAGCCTTTCGTTATATTTTTTCTCCCCTGTCCAGCTGAGGAGGGGGAGTGACAGAGTGGGTTTGGTGGGCACCTGGTGTCCAGCCAGGGTCAACCCACCACACAAGATCATCATAAGACTGGCAGAAAGATGCTGGTAGAGTTGACAGTGCAAGCCCAATATGGCTTAAAATAAAGCTCTTTGTTTTCCTTCCCGTGATATCCCTCTTCCATGTGATTTCTTTATCACTGAGGATGCTACGACATCTTACCTGTATAGTGGACCAACAACCTGTGGATCACCAAACACAAATTTCTCTCTGCAGCTTCTCCCAGGCCAGCCACATCGACATCACACATTCATTATCTGTAACACCTCCATGATAAAGCATTTCCTATTCTTTCAAGTACCTAAGAACTGCCTGGCTCTCCTCTCCATTACTGCAATCACCCTTCTTTCCTTTGACCTTGCTTAAACGTGTCTTGACACCCAGACAGTGCTTCACCCCAGAGATTACTTGCTTCAACCCTTTGCTTTGACCATGTCAGCCTTCTGCCAGTTCCCTCTTCTTTGCAGCATCAAATGGAAGTGGGGCTGGAAAATGGAGACAGGCCTTTGATGTTTAGCCCTCCCTACTGAGTTCTTCCTATACCTTTTCAGTATACTGATTCCTGTCCATGTTTGCCCTGTGAAGCCAGGCATCCAACCACTGATGCCAAACAAGGCCGTGTTTTCTTTGCCTGGTTGGAAATCATCACTAACGTCTGCAAGGCTCTTTCCTTTTGCTCTTCAATACCTTTCATAGAATAGAATCAGAGAATAGTTTGGGTTGGAAGGGACCTCTACAGGTCATATAGTCCATCCCCCCCCTGCAATGAGCAGGGACATCTTCAACTAGATCAAGTTGCTCAGAGCCCCGTCCAGCCTGACCTTGAATGTTTCCAGGGATGGGGCATCTACCACTTCTCTGGGCAACCTGTTCCAGTGTTTCACCACCCTCATTGTAAAAAAATTTCCTCCTTATATCTAGTCTAAATCTACCCTCTTTTAGTTTAAAACCATTACCCCTTGTCCTATCGCAACAGGCCCTACTAAAAAGTCTGTCCCCATCTTTCTTATAAGCCCCCTTTAAGTATTGAAAGGTCTCCCCAGAGCCTTCTCTTCTCTAGGCTGAACAACCCCAACTCTCTCAGCCTTTCTTCATAGGAGAGGTGTTCCATTCCTCTGATCATTTTTGTGGCCCTCCTCTGGACCCGCTCCAACAGGTCCATGTCTTTCCTGTGCTGAGGACTCCAGAGCTGGATGCAGTACTCCAGGTGAGGTCTCTCCAGAGTGGAGTAGAGGGGGAGAATAACCTCCCTCGACCCCCTGGCCACGCTTCTTTTGATGCAGCCCAGGATACAGTTGGCTTTCTGGGCTGTGAGCGCACATTGCTGGCTCATGTCAGGCTTTTCGTCCACCAGCACCCCCAAGTCCTTCTCTACAGGGCTGCTCTCAATCCCTTCATCCCCCAGCCTGTATTGACACCTTTCTTAGAAAGGATGCAACCCCCACAACGCAACTGCTAATCTATGCATTAGTGCTGCTACCCTCTTAGCGCTGCTTCGTCAGGCTCCCTCTCTGTAACTGGCAGCCCAGCTCAGGTCCATGACTGAGGCCTCACTCTGGTGCCACACAATTGCACAGCCTTGGCTCAGTTTTTCTGAGAAAATTACTTTTGAGCTATGGGAAGGTGTATAAGTGAGGATATGTAAGTGACAACGTATAAGTGATGCAAGATAAAGGTAAAAACTATCATCAGAAGTGTTGAGGAGATAGATAACTTTTAGGTGCTCAAGGGGGAAAATACTTCCATTAAAAGCTATAAAACCTTAAGAAAAAAACAGAAGATGACAATTCAGTAACATCAAGGACCCAGCTCATTTCCAAGGAGCAACAAGGCTGATGACCGCCTGGCCTGTGCAGGCTCACTGG
This sequence comes from Gymnogyps californianus, assembly GCF_018139145.2. Lineage (NCBI taxonomy): Eukaryota > Metazoa > Chordata > Aves > Accipitriformes > Cathartidae > Gymnogyps > Gymnogyps californianus. Next base: position 46,690,918 of record NC_059473.1, read on the forward strand.
GAGCAGGGAGTATACTGGTGCCTAGCAGCATGTTGGTCCCAGCTCTCTGCTGTGTGCATTAGCCAGTAAACACTGCTGTACACATCCTGCTTGCAGAGTCTCTGGGCAGCCAAAAGGTACCCGAACTAAAGTGACTTGCTGTGGGAGGCTTATGCCTCCATCTTGCATTTAGATGCTAAACTTGCTAGGGCAGGGATTGTCTTTTTGTTCTGCCCACAGCACCCAGCACAAAAGGATGGGATCCATGAGGGTTGTTCCTATGGCAAGACTATTAAGTGAGGAAGAGCGGAGGCTCTGGTGCTTTTATCCTCCTTCCTCAGGCAGAGCTGCACTGAGTGAGAACAGCTGCAGAAAGGACACAACTACACAGGGAGTTTTATCACCAGAAACTCCAAGCACCACAGACGGGAACTAAAAAATAACCTTCATTCTCACCTGAAAATAGACACTAGGACTGCATGTAAACTCTGCAAGAGAGCTTTGCGTTAGGTCACATTTAGACGTTTGTTTTTCCCGTTCATCTAGAAACATAGTAGGATTGTAAACTCCACTGAAACAAATGGGGCTGGCCCATCGCACATCTGCAAAACTACCTTCCCACTTAATACTGGTGAGCAAGAGGATAATTGACTTTTAATTGAGATCTGAGATTCTCAGATGCTGACAATACAGAACTGCATGCATTAAAAAGCCAGAGCCTGGTGGGAGCCAGAGGAAGAAAGCAGATAGGATTTTCCAGCCATCAGTGACTGAACAAATGAAGGCGATCAGATTTCCTGGGATCCCCTCCCAGCCAAAACCTGACCTTGAGAACCTCCTCAAAGCAGCTGCTACATCTGTGCGTTCCAGATGTAACTGTTCCAGCAACAGGGAAATTATCAGGGCAGTGTTTAAAGAAACCCAAGGGCTCAGACTAATCTCTAAACAGAACTTAAACAGGCTGAACACCAACATTTCTGAGCAGCTTTATTAAACAAATGCACAGATGGCTAACTCTCCTGCAACTCTGACCTTGAAAACAAAATTCACTCCAGGCTTTTTTAGCCCTCCCTTTCCCAGTGACTGAATGCACTTATGTGGTGTGTTGTGAAATTATAAATTCTTTGGGGCACCATCTCAGTTTCCCTAAATTCTGGAAATAAGTTCTTACTCTGTAAAATCAACAGGGTTATGAAGTATTCAAGCTGACTGTACTTACTCTGTTTGAAATCAAGAATGAACTACAGCATTTACTACAAAAGCATGATGTTTACATTGTTTGGTTTTTTTGCTGCAAGTGAGAGCTCTGCCACTAATCTGTGGAGCGACCTCAGACATCTCCCTTCACTGAGACTGCTGCTCTTCAGGGAGAGAGCCATTTCTTACCCTCTCATGCAGGGGCCACCCTGATCCGGGCTGCACTCTTTAAACACCATATAGTGCAAGTCACTGATCGTTCAGTAATGTGGGAAGACTCAAGCTGCAGAGACACAGTCCTTTTCCTTAATCTGTTGTGACTCATCACTTCTTCAGGGTAAGCAGTGGAAGGTGGAAACTCAAATTCAGTCCCAGCACAAGGATCTAAAGGACTTCATAAATCTGAGCAACACGTTTCACAGGGATATTAGTGAAAATGAAATGCATTATTGCAAGAACTTCCTGCCAGTGAATAAAAGCAAGTGCAGCATCCATATAGTTGCGGGCAGGGAGGGGGTGTGGGAATGGAAGAGTGTCCAGAATAGCCTCAGAGAACAATTTTCATCCCAACAAATAGGAAAGGATACACACATCCATAAAGTCATCCTTTCTCCACCATGATATCACAGGTTTTTTAAGCAAATAATTAGGTTGATGAGCTAATTCCATTACCACCTATCATAGTGATTAATATTGCCTGACCGTCCCTTTGCAGTGCTCTCTACCATCTACATACTGCCTTCCATTTTGTTGATTGATGGCTCTTTGGGTCAGGGACTGTCTTTAGGGTTATGTTTGTGCCATGGGCCTGTGGTCCAGGATGAGGCACTATGGGAATAGCTCGTCCTGCCTGACTCCCCATGGAGTTCAGTGCATGGCACCAGCTTCCTGTGCTTCCTTCCCCTTCTGCAAAATGACCAGAAAACCTTCTTGTGCAGGAGGAGCTATGCAAGGACTAGGCATCACTTAGTAACAGTTACTCATGGTCACGTTCATTCCTTATGACCCACACAAGAAAAGGAAAGAGAGATCATGATGTGTCCTACCAGGACAAAATAACTAGCCCTGATCAGGTATCTGGGAACTCTCAGCAGTTTTTTATGAGCTCTATGGCTATATCCAAAATGAAAAAGAGTCCTACCAATCATATATATAAACAACTTTTACAAGCAAGTGTTCCAGACGTTTTGAGAGAAGAAGAGAGAAATAAAAACTGACACAACTAGAGTTTTGATTTAAATGGGATGGCTTACTCAGCAAATACTCTAAGAAAGAAAGAAACACTTCTAAGCTACTGTGATCATTTAAACTGCAATCAAGATATTAAAATATTGGTTTGAAAAGTGTCTTAGTGGTAACACATATGTAGGAAAATACACTGGAGGGAAATGAGGAAAGCAAAGAGAAGATGGAGTAGAGAGGGACACCTGAGGTCCTGCAAGCTGAGTTTGCTGTTCTCATTGAATTAGAAACAAAGAAACAAGAAGGCCCAAGCACTCTCCTGCAGCAGCAGCTGCTGCCACCTTGATGTCCAGCATCAATGATGGGTGAAAAAGGCAATACTATCAGGGCAGCTTTGCTGCCTACTTTGCCAAAGTCAGCTCTCCTGGAGCCCTTCTAACCCTCTGAAAGGTTTTGTTCATGTTCCCAGCTGCTGTAGACGTACATTTACCATGTTTGAATGATGTGTCCTTCCTGCATGCTCCCACTTGGCCAGCTGACCGTGAAAAGATACTCAGCAACAAAGCTATTCACTGTGACAAGATGCTTTGCTTGAGAAATTCTGAAGCAGAGATATGATCTGAAATTGTGCATCTATCTTAAAACAGAGACTTAACTGTCAGGGTGGAGTCAGGTTATCTGTATTACAGAAGACAGAAAAGTAGTCTAATATATATACATTATTTATATTATGCGTATATAAGCCTATGCACCTTCCTATATCTACAAGCAATATTTGGTTTTTATGCCACTTCTGTTCCATGAATGGCTTATTGGGCTGGATTTTTAACCAAACACTATTTGCTTAAAAAAAGCAAATGATGAGCCATCAAACAGAAGTATTTACTCATACCCCAAAAAAGTGATTCAGAGTTTTGTTCATGAGAACAAGCAGAAAGAAGAATTTGGGGAGTCAAACAGCTAAAACTCCTAACATTAACAACTGCTCTGTGAGCTGCCAACCAGGAGTTGTTCACAGAGTAGTTCAGCATGCGGTTTCAAAACATTGATACCAATTTTACATTAGGAAAACCAAACAACCAACCCACCCTCTTCACTGTTGGAAAAGCAGATCACTGGGAAAACCAGGATGTCCTCAAATGGAGATTTTTTTAACATCAGGCTCATCATTTAGGTTTAGAGGACCTTACTTTTGGCCAAAAGCATCACAGACCTCTTGAGGTTCCTTCCATTCCTGAGCCAGTCATATGTAGCTCACTTCCACCTTCTGCCTGGGCTGCCTCACCTTTCTATAGATATATATTATTCAGACTTTTGAAACTGAATTACTCTGATTTATGAAGTGTTTATAGTCATATTTTATCCTGAATAAAATTACCTCAATGTCATCATGTCGAAACAATGAGGGAGGGAATTCATCCAGACAGTATTACAGAATTTCTACATATTTCCAAGTGGGTGCTGTAAGGTTTTTCTGACAGCAGACAGGTGATAGACCAGTCAGTCCTTAACTATCAGGCAACAAGTCTTTCCTTCATGGCAGTTTCACAAAAGATGGAGGAGAAGGTGTGCATATGAAGGGGGAAAACATTGGATTTTCTTCTTATTTAGATCAATTCTCTCCATACATTGAACACAGGAAAAAAAAACCACCTCTGTTTTAATACAGTAAATAAACCAGCCAACCACTAAATAAGTGCTTTGGATTCTGCAAGATACCTCGTAAGTGTGACGCATAGCTGAACGTAGCATTTCAAGCATACCATAGTTGAAGATCCCCATCCTCCCCAGACTAGGTTTTTCCATTTTAGCATGAATGTTCATGTTCCTGTATATTCTTTTTCACCCTTCCCTAAGGTCCCTCTCACTCAATCATTTTAGCATGATGATAATTACAGCCAAGTCATGGAATGAAAATAGAAGGCGGCTGGTAAGATGATCCTGGACGTCATCTGGATGCAAGTGAAGCATAAGTATCTAATTCATTAAGGGAGCAGGAGGATTAGGGTGGTGCTGAGCATCTATTCTGTTTAATTTGACATTCCATTAATTTACTCTCTCAATGGACAGGACGGGAGGTGCAACATAATTATAGCTCAGAATCTGAAACCTCTGGCATGTCTGAAGACTTATTAGTTTGGTGGCAGTTGGCTGGGGGGAGCATGGTAAGAGAGATCAGCAAACATTGTGCTCGCTGTACCCATTACGCTTCAGTAATAAGCTGCGTGTGGAATTGGTGGAGTTCACCTTGGAGATTAAGGACACTGCCTCTGTGTAGCAAATGACTTTCCAAAAGCCTTGAGAGCGGAAACTTCCAAGGATGCTTCACAAGGTGAATCTATTTTGCATCGGACAAAAGAGCTGCTTTAAAACCTGGATGGAAGATGTATGATCCTAATTTTCTTCTTAGAGTGAATAGCATTGCTGAAAATGCAAATTCCTGTTCCCAGCAAGCCTTTTTTCTTGCATAGCTACTCAAACAGTTGTAGTGATTCATGGATAAAATTTTACTGTGAACGAATGTTCAACCACAGCAAATCCACAGGCCCTGCAGTTTTGACATGCATTCAGCCTCAGCAGACAGTGTGCACGCCCTACCTGCACCTCCAAACCGCTGCTCTGGAACATACAGGACACCACGTTTTCACAGCAGCTCTTGGGAAAAAGAAATATCAGAAAATATCTGCCCCCTCACCTCTAGGTATCAAAATAAATGGCCAGATTTTTCAAGAGCTCTCAAAATACATCAGCAATTGGGAAATCTGAGAATTTGAAAAGTTGTCCCCAATGCTTTACAACACCCAAACCAAAACCTTTAACACGTCTCCCACTCAAGCTCATAGCTCACCTTGAAGTCACATCAGATTTTATTTCTTTGGTAGAGAAATAGAGGTGTGAAAAGAGATGTAGTAAGAAACTCCGCTAATATGTTTCTCACAGAAAAATGGACATCTTGATACCATATTGATTTAGTCTATTGGACACCGCTGGCTATCACAGATGCAGCATTATACTTAGACAGAGAAGCTGACTCATTAAAAATGACAGAAGTCACAGTACCTAGACATTTAGATAAACTTAGGATGTACAAACAGACAGACCTTTTAACTCCATTTCAATTTAATTAGCTTAGGGCTGGCAGCCAGATGGACAGTATTAGAGACAGGCACCCTCAGTTAAATCATACAGCAAATAGAGCATCAGGAACTTGTCGTCACCGTCCGTCAGATCTAGTATCTGCGGGAGTCAGAGGCCTGCTGCATTCAGATTGTAGCCCCCGGCAAGGCAATGAAGAGAAGTGACTGTTACCTTCGGTCCTGCAATACATTCAAGGGCCTGCTGGAACTGAATCAAGACATCTGAAGCAGTAAAACCCACCTGGCAGATGAAACCAGTGGATGAGCACTGCCGAACCCAGAGACTGAATTTCCTCTTTTTCCTCTTGCGCAGCTCCCTCTCTGTGCACGTTGCAATGAAAACAGGATCCTCGTCAATCAGGGGCTCATGTAGTACCTGCAATTGGTAAGAAAAGAGGTAGAGGGGAAACAAACAGAAGAGTACATGATTGCTGAAAAAAATGGTGCTTTAAATTCTTCCAAGGAAATACAATCCCTGCATTGTGCTTGTGCGCATCACTTCATACAAAGGAGCTAACCCACTTTTGTTCAATGCTACCATCCAACAAAAAACAAAGCCTGGCCAAGCACACTCCATTGTGGATGGCTGCTCTACACGTGGTTTGCAAACATTGCAAGGCATGGCTCTCACTTCTCACTATCAGCTACAGTTTAACATCCCTCCATAATGCGGCCTCTACCTCTCACTATCAGCTACAGTTCAACATTCCTCCAAAATTAGGTGGAGGATTGGGGGGGGGGGATTGTTAGCAGCATCCTTCTCCAAGCTTCATCATCAGTTTCAGCTTGTTTGGCAGAATGTCCTCCACCCAAACAACCCCTACAATATGTTGTAAAGTACAGTCCTTGGTTACAGCAAAGGAAAACGCACAGCAAAGAGGGAGAGAAGTTAAGGGAGAAAGAGATATTTTCTGCTGCCACTTAAGGAGGTGGTGAAGAGACAGAAAACATTTTTCCTGGTGGCAGCAGCTTCAGGGAAGCCTCTCTTGCCTCAGCAGCTGAAAAATTTGACAAAAGGGGACTGAAAGATAAAGGACCAGAGGCAGGAATAGAAAAAGACAAGGCAGACTGGAGCAAGTAACGAAAAATCTGTGAAAGTGAAGCAATTTCTGCATTCTGCATCCAGATGATATAAGTTGTTCCCTGTTCCTTATAGCTGTTTTGTTACACTTCTCTCCATTAATTCCGTAGCAAAGTTGTGAGGTTTTACACTATGGAACCCACCTATAGAAAAGCACTACTACCTCCTTGCAGCTCAAAGGCAGCGGTGCATAACACACACATCCCTGACTGCACGGTGTGTGAGTTGTCTAGGAAGTCACTTGTGAAAGTACAAATGCTTGGAAACTGTTGAAAGGTCTCAGCTGATGAATGCTGACCAAATTCAGACATCTACATCTAAATCAGAGCAAGTCACTGCAGGCTCCCCTCCTAGTGCACGAGGGGAAAGCAGTCCCAGCAGGCCATAATTCATACCCTTTTAAAGACGTGTGTAAAATAAGTCAGATGGTTTATGATCTAAAGGAGCCCGTTCTTTTCCAGTGACCATCACCCCAGGAGACAGGCTCAGATACAGGTATCCACAATGCAGAGGCTCTCACCCTCAGACCAAGCCTTTCCATGTCTGCATGTGTGCTACTTTTGTGCACATCTGCACGCAGCCAGTGGCAGAAACGAGAACAAAGCTGCATTAAACCTGGGAGTGATGCTCGTAGGAGAGATGTGGTGGGTAAGCAGTTAAGCACCAGTGATGAGCAGCTGCTGGCCACTTGAATACAAGACGTTCGTTGAACATCACTCTGTCAGCCCAAAATAGGCACCCGTGCCCTCCCCACGCAGTGGCGGCTGCACACTTTCATTTATACGCACTCCACTTCTTAACGGCTCATAAAACATTCACAGGACCATCTGAAAGCACTCTTGTGAAATGTTCAAATTACACACCAAAATGTAGACTCGAGCAAGGAGAGCCGCACACAAAGCTATTTGTTCTTAAAGCTGCAGCTGCCCTGTTTCCCCACTGGAGCCAAATCCTCTTCCTCTCTCAAGGTCCACCCGAAACACCGCTCTTCCTTTCTGAAGGCCACCTGGGGCACTTCATACTTGCACCTCAGGGCATTCCGACAGCGTTTTGCAAATATTAAACTTGCCCTCATTTGCTTTTGCCTTTCTGCCTCTTCCGTGCAGAAGGGAGGACCACATCCCTTGGGATGGGGTTGGATACATCGTTAAGAATTCCTTAGCTTCTGGAAAGGCCCTCTTACCTGTCAGATCCCACTGAGTGGTGTGGTTCAACTGTTATAATCTCCCTCGCTGTAGGATGGAGAGCAGTAGAAAGCAAAGGCTGTATAAGCATCACTTGAGGACGTTTTTTTACCCTCTGTCATTAGCTCAGCTCCCTCCTCTGCACCATAGCATCAGCCCTCCTCACAGCAGCTCTACTGCATCCTGCTTACCCTTTGCACTCTTTCTGCTTTCTAAGACACAGTAAGGCCTGTCAGCCTTAAATTTAGAAAGCAAATCTGAATTCTGAAAACCTCTCCTCATCTTCCTCTTCTCCCTGCCCACGCTCAGCCCTGCCTTCCCCTAGGACCCAGAGCTTGCCCTCCTTTCCCCTGTCCTGAATGTTTAAGTCACTCCCATTTCTCCATAAGAAGACTAATGCTCCACTGAATTCTCTACTGAACTGCTGGGAAGAGGGAACAAAATGGAAACAGAGTAGGGCAAGATTTGCTGTTGCTGCAAAGAGGGAATGTGGACAGGCAGGGAAACTGAAATGAAAACCCTGGAGCTTGCTCTTCTTGCTTCCTCCAGAGAGGGTGGGGAGACAAATGTTGTCACCCCTTCATATGCAACCACTGCTTCAACAGCTGTAAAGGACTTTGCAAGCAAGGCATTGTATGTGCTGTGCCTGCTGCTGGAACAGCTGATCCTCATCTCATTTTCAAAGGGGGCAATTTGTTGCTTCTGGCACTGACATGGTTTTCTTATGACAAAAGTTAGCCCTATTGCCACTGGCCAGTCCTATCAGTTTGTTCACCCTCCTCCATTCTCAGCCTCCTTGCTCCTCCTGTAATCTCAAATCCATCTCTTTGCCAAATCCCCATGCAAAGTGGTATTTGCTCCTTCCCCCATTCCCCATTCTTGCTGTCGCTGCAATACCTGCTTTTCCAGGAGTGAGCTTACTGCCCCCATGGCATATTCTTTCCTGCTTCTCATCTTCCTAGATAAAAATCTACTTTCAGGCTTGACTCCTACTCATATTCCTGGCCGCCTCTTCACCATCTTTGACTAACTCCCCAAGCCCTCCCCCTCTTCCTATTCTGACTTCCTTTGATGCAAGATACCTTGTGGATTTCTTCATAGAAATTGTCCTCATTTTCTTCTCTCAAATCCCCAGTTTTGTTCAGGTCTAAGAAGCTCCTCATCTAGTTGATTTGCTGCCCCACAGCTATCCCATTGGGTTGTTTTTTTTTCCTCTTCTTTATAGCTATCTTTATCCCTGCCAGATCTTCTTGCCAAGCTTTCTGTTTTCCCCTCAATATGTATGTGCACTCCAAGTGTTGGAGTCCCATCTTGGAGTCTTGCCTCTCCAGCAATTGCTCCATCTCACAACATCTTTCATTCACTGAAGAAAACAGCTAGCCACTGTCAGGAGTGCCTTTCTTTCTTCTCCATTTTAGATCATCTCCAAAGCTCTTTCCACTCCACAGTTCCACCCATCCTGCTCTCACCACAGCCCAAATAGGCTTGTAGGCCAATCCCAGAGCCACTAACTCTTTTATACTTAGACTTTCTGGACTCCATTGCCTCAGATAATGAACGAACACGTCCTTGAGATAGTTCATCTTCTCTTAGCTCCATGACCATCCCCAACACACGCTGTCTCTTCAGCCTGTCTCCCGGAGAAACTGCCTCAGCTTGCCTTGTCTCTGGGTTTTGGTGTGTACCATCCAGTTGCAAACAGAGTCCCCTGGGTAACTGTACCTGTATGCACAGATTCAGCCATTGCTTCTGCAATAGTAGCTTGTGCTTCTGCTTCTTTGCTCCAAAGCTCCTCCTGTCTAAACTAAATTCTCTGCTAGTATCTGACATATCTGCTTGCATATCTAGCTGTCAGTGCTGACTTTATTATGCTGCATTTGAGAGCATCTCCCTCCCCTTAAGATAACCCCTTACTATCTCCTTTTTTGGTCACTGCAGACCTCCCTTTCCTGCTGCAGCTCTCACTGGCCGGCGAATCTGAATGTCAGTCTTTACCTCCAACTCCTTGCAAGGTCTTCTGAGCCAGGCAGTGCCTGCATTTTCCATGCTTTCTGAGTAACAGCTCTAAAATGTTACTTATTTTAGAGTAACAACCCACCCACGGAGGGATTGAGTGCACCCTCAGCAAGTTTGCTGACGACACCAAGCTGTGTGGTGCGGTCGACATGCTGGAGGGAAGGGATGCCATCCAGAGGCACCTTGAGAGGCTGGAGAGGCGGGCCCGTGTGAACCTCATGAAGGTCAACAAGGCCAAGTGCAAGGTCGGGGCAATCTCAAGCACAAACACAGGCTGGGCGATGAGTGCATTGAGAGCAGCCCTGCAGAGAAGGACTTAGGGGTATCAGTGGATGAAAAACTGAATATGAGCCAGCAATGTGCGCCCACAGCCCAGAAACCCAATCGCATCCTGGGCTGCATCAAAAGAAGTGTGGCTAGCAGGTCGAGGGAGGTGATGCTCCCCCTCTACTCTGCTCTCCTGAGACCCCACCTGGAGTACTGTGTTCACCTCTGGGACCCCCAGTGTAAGAAAGACATGGACCTGCTCGAGCGGGTCCAGAGGAGGGCCACGAAGATGATCAGGGGGCTGGAGCACCTCCCCTGTGAGGACAGGCTGAGAGAGTTCAGGTTGTTTAGCCTGGAGAAGAGAAGGCTCTGGGGAGACCTTATAGCAGCCTTCCAGTACTTAAAGGGGGCCTACAGGAAAGGTGGGGAGGGACTCTCTATCAGGGACTGTAGTGATAGGACACGGGGTAATGATTTTAAACTGAAAGAGGGTAGCTTTAGATTAGATATTAGGAAGAAGTTCTTCACTGTGAGGGTGGTCAGACACTGGAACAGGTTGCCCAGAGAGGTTGTGGATGCCCCATCCCTGGAAGTGTTCAAGGCCAGGCTGGATGGGGCTTTGAGCAACCTGGTCTAGTGGAAGGTATCCCTGCCTGTGGCAGTGGGGTTGGAGCTAGATGATCTTCAAGGTCCCTTCCAACCCAAACCACTCTATGATTCAATGATTCAAGTTTTCATCCAAGCCCACAGCCATCCTGCAACAGTATTCCTTTTGGCCTCAACATAAGGCAATCCTGCCCTACAGATTGCTGCTGGAAAGCCGTTCTCCTAGTCCATCACACTGGCCACATCACTTTTCTTTACTTCTCTCTGATAGCTCTTATTCTCCAATATGTCAGACAGATTCTTCCTCTTCAAAGTCCTCTTTGCCATCATTCAAAGGTTAACTCCTACCTCTGATGGAGCTATGATTTCACACTCCTCTGCTCATTTGTTCAGTCTTCAATCAACTCTCTTTAAAGAAAAAAAAAATCAGTTCTTACAGCACTCCATTACCATTAGGTAATTTAAAAATTGCCATAAAGGTTCATCATTTTCTACTGTCAAACTCTCCCTAAAATCTGGCTTCACCAGAGCATCAACTGACCAAGAGCTACAGGACATCAGAAATTTACCTTGCTATTCAATATTCTTATTGCTCCTCTGTCTGTCTTTCTCTTGCTCCATGTCTTATACTTGGCCAACATGGTCTTTGTGTTACACTCACAGAAGCCCTAAGACAGAAGAGTCTTGGTTTGGGACCAGCACCCTTACTCACAAAGAATCATTTTGAAAACAGGAAAACTGATATATAGAGGTGTGACTTGAGCAAGATCTTATAATGCAGAAATGCCCAATACCAAATCAACATTTAATGATGAGGACACAAAAGAGCTACGAGTTGATCAGCCTGGTTTTGCCCCTCAGCGTTTTCAGAGAAGCTGTCGCTTAATGCTGTGAGCTGGTTTGGAAGAACTATGTTGAAACTGCTTAGCTGTACCCTACGATACCACCAAGAGCGAAACACAAACAAGCCCCCTGGTAACTGGCCAAATTTTAGCACCATGCCTTTGGAGCAAGAGGTGAGAGTTATTTCTCTCTCTTTGCCAGGGAGTTCATTGCTGCCTGAGGTAAGGACTTAAGCTGGCTGTTCCCAGCTGACATTTCACTGGGCAGATGCAGAAATGTTTGGTTCCAAGATGCCAAAGAGAAGGTACTTTGCAGCGAGAGGGAAGAGGAGAGTGCCCAGAGTTGTGCTCCTGATCTCACCCACGCCAGTCAGAGGCAGCCAGAGACAGCAATCCTGTCTAGTCACATCCCACTGACAAGCTTATAAATATTCAGCAGGCACAGAAGGATATTTGGGCAGTGATGTTATTTTCCTGAGCTCCTTTGGTTTCTGGAATTCAGTGTATATGCTTGCCAGGTGCGTACCCTTGAATTTGTTGCAGTATACCTCCTGAGCTCAGGCAGCACATCTTCCCTGTCTTCAGGCTTCCACTTGTCAACAACAGCACAACTACAAAGCTATGTGGACCCCAGCAGCAAAGAGACGACACTGATGGCAGGAACCGACCCAAACCTCCACCTCTTGTTGCTCAGGTAGAGGCGGCAGTTATTTATACAGAAGATGCTGGGGAGGGATAGGATGCAGAGAATATTCCTGTCATTCTTATCCAATCGAGGTCAGAACACCATTTTTTTTTACTTCAGAAATTGAAGCTAGCACTGCTGATGATACACAATTATAATGTTCTGTGCTTTCAATACCTTCATAAGCTGGAGAGTAATTATTTCCTTTTGTTTGCTCAGTATATTTAGCAAAATAATTATAATTCACTACACTGCTTTCTTTGTTTTGGTATATTGGCATAGTTCTCTCCCTCTGTTTCCCTTCATAGAAACTGTGGTGTCATTTTTGCATGCACATTTTGGGGGGGGGTTACACATGAGGAAAAAACACTAAATATTTTCTGAGACAGAAATTCCACTTAAAGAATCTTTTCTAGCTCTGCAAAAGGAAAATATAAAATCTGTAGAAGAAATAACTGTGAAGGCAGATGTTGCTCTGCCTACCTGACACAGACTGCCTGCTCTGTCCATAGGGGTGAGTTAAACATGGCATCTTCCTAACCCATGTTCTGTGAGTCCCCACTGCCAGAGGAAGAAAGTCAGTTTTAAGTCCACCTACAAGCCCAAACAGCCTTGCTGCACTCAACAGCAAGGAGCCCAAGTCATTCCTCCGCTTGATGCCACTTACAAGACGTTAGCCTAAAGCCTGAGCATAGATCGCGGCTCAGGCACAAACCATCCAGATACCCTAAGTCTTATGTTTAAGATACAGGTGTACCTTAAGCAACAAATTCATTTTGAACTTGGGATTCCAGGCATCACTGATTACAGAAACCCGGGCCCCTCTTCCCAAAACACTTTCAGAGGCAGCACATCCAAAAGCCCATCTGAATGGGTCTTTCTCCTTGTCTTTTCCCTTTGTTTCTGTGTAACTGGGTTATTATTTTTAATTATTTCTATTATTTCTCACTGGGCCTAACATTCTGGGTTTGATATTTACTGCAGTCTGCTAATCTGCACTCAAGGTAATTTCCAGGGAGAGGTCTTTCCTGTTTTGAGCAGATGGGTCCATGTCTCTTGAGACAGGTAGTGTGCAGCCCTGCCTGATGGCACCCAGGAGGACGTTAGGCACAAGGCTCCTTTCGAGAGGAGGCCTGGAACATCCCCCAGTAGGCTACCAGCACTATACTAGAGTATTTTTAACAACAGATTTAAACCCTTTTTCTTTCTCACAGAGTTATTTTTGAAGCTGTATTTTAGTGCTTTTTGTTTCACTCAATACCACTAAAACATGCTGTATAGAAATCACTGATGTAAACACTGAGAAGGGAACAGAGAAGTGGAGGGGGAAGCAAGACAACTGGGCTGTCACCTCTTCCCCCTGCCTTTTTTTTTTTTAAAGTAGCATCTCTTTACAAAGCTCAGCACAAGCATACATTTTGCTTGTGGAGATTCAAATGTTTTGCCACTGCAAATAGGACGCTATGATTTTGTCAATTCAGTTCTCAAACCTTGCTTGGGAGGGGGGAAGGGAGAAGAGATATACATGCAAATAAAATTTTATCCTTTAATGGATTTGCACTCACAGCATGTCCCACAGCACACCATTATAAGCATTTACATTAGACACAGTGATCACATTTCTGAAGCCTTTATCTTCTGCCCATTTAAGTCAGTGGCCATAAGAATTAGATTTCATATCTTGATGAGAGCTCAGTCCCAACAATACCGTGTCTCTCACTGCCTGTTTTGTCTTGATGGAAATGCACCTTGCTGGCATGGTGTAGTGAGAACACTCCTCCCTCCTCCCTTCTCCTATCTCTACCATAACAGCTTTTTAGACAGCTGTGTTGTCCCGAATTATACAGGTATGATTTTTATTGTCTATAAAATAGAAAAAACCTGCAGTCACTCCCGATTTATTTTAGGCACACTTCAATGGATGTGATGCATCTATGTCTTCATTAATTTTGTGCAGTGGGCAAAAACGTGATGCTTCAGAGGGGAAACAGGAAGGAAAAGGGGAAGATGGACACAACACCCTTTCTAAATGTCTAGGTGAAATCTTTATATTCTGAAGACAGACAGTTGATTGAAAAGTTATTTCAAGCAGTAACATATTTCATGCTTATTCCTTTTTCTTTCCAGACTTCTGAATGTGACCAGTAGCAACAGCTCCAAAAGGAGATCATTTATAGTCGAACAAAGTTTAAATAGTGTATGATGAATATTAAGAATAGATTTCTTTGCACTTTAAAAAAAAAGTTCAATTGTACAGCTGTAGTTGGACAACCACCAGCTACGTATGTTTCCATATTTAGTTCCTTACATTGTCTGCCCAGTCTAGAGAGCAGTCTCCCTACAGAATGGCATTCTGCTATACCCCGAATTGTATCTGGAAATGAAAATTCATTGGAGTCCTGTTTACTTTTTTTCCTGGTAGTCTAGAAATATCTCCAGTTCACTGGCACTTTGGTTGCAAATCCACACATCAATAAGTTTTTCCATAGGAGCATCACCCATCATTAAAAACCAGGACTGGCACAAGGCACAGGCAGTGCTGCTGAGGGCAGCTGACAACCACAGCAAGCAAAGGCACCTGTCCCCCTGATTATTTTCCCTTTGCCCAGTCGTGGGGAGGTAGCTGTGCTGCTGGACCGTATGGTAAGCACCTACTGCTAGAGTCAGGGCCGGTCATTCCTAGCAAACTCAGCTCCTGCATCCAGCCCTCAGCCTGTAGCAGGAGCAGCTACAGGTTTTCCCTCCAGCCCAGCTGCACCAGGTCTGCTTTTTCCACTCGCTCTCACAGGAGCAGCCTGCAACCTCCCATCCTCAGGACAGCAAAACCTAGTGGTGCCAACCTCACTGAGAAGTCTCCAGGCTTGTTTAGACCCCTAAAGCAAACAGCCCCAGCTCAGAGAGCATCATTCCTATTGAAACATGCCAAGTACCTGCACTGCAGAGCTATAAGTCAGGCATTGCTGAGTGCTTGCGTAGGACAGTGCTGCTTTCTCTCATGTTTCATGGAGGCATCGCAGCATGGCTTCACACTGTGAAGCCCCAGCTCTTTCTTCAGTCAGCTGTGCCCTGCGTTTTCAGTCACAGAGAGACAACCTAGAGCACGTAGTTTAGATATTCCCTGCCAACAGGTTAACTCTTACCTGGGCTTGCGAAGGTCTAAAAGCGGAGTCAAATCCATTCTGCAGAGAGTCCAGAAAAGGCTGGATTTTGTAGAGGCCATGCGTTGTCTGGCTTGAGCGGAAGGCCACAATGTGGAAGTACTTCAGGATCTTCTCAAACCGTGATTGTGTCATGATAAGTGCAATGCTCTTGTTGCTGTAGAAGCCGCTGCTCCAGATGCTGAGAACAGACTCACAGTGGTGGATGCTGGTTGATATCATGTAGCCTAAGAAGGCCTTCATTTCTGTCAAGGTGACGTCAATCCAGGCATCGTCACTACCGAACCTCTCCTGGTACTTCTTGGCATACATGTTGGTTTGGACCACCATATTCTTTAGTACGTTGTCAGGGACAAAGAGTTGAAAAAAGTCCATGGCACTAGCAGTCAGGGGCATTTTTCGTGTTGGACCTAGGACAAAAGCAAGAAGGGAAGATAAGCTCACTCCTGATCATCACAAGGCATGTCCAACACCAGCAATTTAAAGCAGGATTAACTTTCCCAAAGCAGGAAAACGAGGCCAAAGTGACGGCATGTCAGCTAATTCCTTTGAAAGTGTACCCACTATCTGACAGATCTCATCAGGAAACTTCCCCTCTATATTCTCTGTCTTCCTCCTGTATGATATAAATACAACACAGAATAGTTTCTTCCTCTGCTCTGCAGACCCATTAGTTTGTAGCATGCAGGTCTGTGAGGCAGCATGCATTCAATTTTTCCACTTATACACTATCTGTACCTTTTACCCTCAGCAGCTGTTTTGGCCTTTTTCTGGATAGTCTTTTATTTGTCCATATGCGTGTCAAAGCAGTGCCTTCCTCAAAACAGCCCAGAAGGAAGGAGTCCGAGCTCTCCAGAGGGAGAGTGCTGCCCCCATCCCAACTGACATGATTCCTGGGCACTAGAACCTGATCCCACCTTTTCTTTTGCACCTCCAATTCCTGCCCAGTTCAATGTCATTAATCCTGTGACTTTCAAATCTGCTTCTGCTCCACACACAGAGCCGTGCAGATCATGCCTGTGCGCTTTTGAGTTCTGTGTCTCTGCCATCACACTGGAGCCTTATCCTGCACTCCGACATCCCCAAGACAGCACGTTACCAGAACAAGTCAAAGACACCACATGGCTAGTGTTGCTGTCCCGCATCACAGGGAAGACTTTTAGCATTGCAATGCATACGCTGGTCCTCTTCCTCCCATAATGTAATAAGCTTTGCAGTCCCATACTGTCATTACTCCAGCTTTCCACTGATCTTGCACCTTCTCTGCCAGTTTCAACTATTTGATAAGAAGAGGGGGAAAAATAAAAAAGGGAGGCTCTGAGGGTTGGCAGCACTGTATCAGCGTAACAAGGTTATCCAGTCAGACACCAGATTACATTAACCTGAATTAGGAACATTGAGCCTGCAATACCAGGGACGCAGACACCAGTCCTTACAGCCCGCTCTCCTCTAATCCCTTCCATAAGCTAATTAAACTCCATTTTAAAAGTAGTGTTTTTCATGCTCCCACCCCGTGGCAGTGCTTTAGTCACCAGGTAAGGGCTATGGAGACAGGGACATTCTCTATTCTCCTACAGAAGCAGTGAAAATCAATGCACCTGATGGGCAGCACGGACAGACCCAATGGACAGGGCAGTGCTTAAGAGCAGTTCTACATCCCCGCGCAAAAGATAGTGTCATGATTATAACCACAAACTAAGAGTTGGATCTAATAAATACTATGCCTTAGTTTAACAGCCTTCAGCGTTGGGACTGTCTGAAAAGCTCTCTTCCTGATCAAAAGCAGGAGGCACACAGCTTCTCATCTGAAGTTCTGCCTAACAAGAGTGAGTCTTCTTTGCACTATGTGGCTGCTTGGATCTCAGCATCAGCTCTCCCAGCTGAATCAGAGCACGAGATTTGCCATTCTACAGTCTCGCTCTGCAAAGATCCACTACCGTGTTGGTCAGGTCACATTCTCCAGTACCCCTGTATCTCAGCTCACATCCTTAGTTACAGCAACAACTACAGCTTGCAGAAATTTTGCATGAAACAGTACTATGAGGAACTACACAAATACTGTGGTTGGACTTGCCCTTAAGCCTTAATGCTTGGGTGCACTCCGGTGAACTCAAGCTATTAGAAGGACAGCAAAAATAGCACCAAGACATTGAAAAAGTGAACCTTCCAATTACAAAGAATGCCAAAAAAGCAAAAAAAAGTGGAATTTTTTTTTCCCCGAGTGCAGTGGGGAAAGAAGCATGAATTTAAAGATTACTTTCCAGTTTTAATTTGTGAGATTGAGAAACTTGAAGTGAAACAGTTCAGTTGAAAGCACATTCCTCTATATAGCAAGACCAGAGTAAAGAGCCCCACACAAACCATGTTCTGGTAAAGACAGAGCAGAAAATTTCAGCTTAAATGATAAAAGGTTTTCATTATCAAGTGAAAACTATGGGGCTAGAACAGATATACTTACTTAACCTTAACTGCTATTGCAATAATAAAGCCTCTTAAAAAAAGAGTTCTCTTTTTTTGATCAGGAGAGTTATATTCTGCTAGCACCTGCTAGACTGTTATAGCTGACATAAAATACTCTACAAATGATTCTGTATGAATGATAGTACATCACTTCCTTCTTCCCCACAACTTAAGTTTTGACATGCTACAGTAGATATGGCTTTCTGATAACAACACACTGCACGGACTGTATTCCTAGTTATACATGAAGTCTTGAGTAGCTATTGAATTCAACTCCAGTGCCCAGGCAACCTTCCAGGTAGAGCACAGAGGTAGTTTGTAAATTCTTGCCTTTAGAAGCAGAAGCTGGGAGTGGGGGTAACATTTTAAAGCTTGCCTACAGCAAACAAGATGCATTCATAAAGCATTAAGTCTTATGAAGTAAAATATGTTGGTCTTGAGACAGGTGGATATGGACAATAGGTATGTGCAGGACTCCATCTTTAGGAAGTCAACAGCAGTCAGAAGCACAAAAGGTACTTTTGATGTAATTACATTTTCAGTAGCTGCACAAGTTTACCTTGAAAAATGACTATGGAAAACTGCCAGGTATACTGGATAGGACAATCCTTTCTTACCCAGCAGTCCTGCTCCAGCCGCACAGAATCTCCTATCTGCTCTCCTTCTTGAAATAAATATGCAGGATTTGTATCCTATTGGCCATGCAGAACCTACACAGCTCTAAAAAAGTGAGCTGAATCACTTTCTGACTCAAACATCAACCTAATTGTCAACTAAATATAATTCTGAAAGCCCCTGTATCATCTCATTGTCTTAAAAAACAGCCTTTATTGGCAAAGTGAGCACAATTGATTCATAATTTACTGATATGCAATAAAACAAGAATGACGTTGAATTTCTGTAGGAAGAGAATTTTTTAAAATGAATTTTTAAAATGAATTGGGTTTTGCATAGTTAATGACTAGCCTAAAATAAATTATTTAAATATGACTTTCTAAGTATACAAATGTATCCCATATATAGAGCCAACTGCATAAGAAACTTAAATAGTGAATTTGTACTTTTTAAGGATTTTTACATTGACTTAAATGGCGCTTGCCCAGAAAATACTGATAGGAAAAGAGTTAAATGTCCCATACATGCACCATTTACCTTTCAAAGCTTTACTCGGTCAAATAAAATAATGGCTTTGCCTAGTCTTCCATTCTCAGAATGAATATACAATTCTGACTGTACATAAAATTCAGATTTTTCTCTCTCCTCTGCCTTAAAGTGTGTGCATGGAGAATATATTTATTTACATAGGGTTTTTTGCTTTAAAAACTGATCAGGATTTCCAACATAAGTTATAGAGTCAAAGCACAAAAGCACTCTTGGAGCTTCCAAACACACAGCTAGACCCAGTGTTCTGTGCACACACCGGGGCAGCGTGGGGGGACAGAGCTCTACTTAGTAACCTCTGGCTGGACAGCACACATGCCAGCACTAGCACTTTGGGCTTGCTTTAAGTGACTTTGCAGAACGTGGAAAAGAACATAAACTTCCTCTGTTACGATAGAACTCCTCTTCTTCCTTCTCACCCTGTCTACCAGCAAAAACTTCCATGTGCAATCAGCAGCGATCACCTTGTAAGTCATTACTGCTACTAGATACCATTTTGACCAGGTTGGTTCCATTTTCTGTTTTGCACTCAGAAGGGATGTCTCCCCCAGAGCCATAGCTATTTAAATTGTAAGAATAGACTCAAAATAAATGAAGACGCTAAGCAGGGAAAGCCACTTGTGTTTCCATACCGGAGATATGATTGTGGAGCGGAGGCTGGCACCTCGCCCTCAGACTGCGCGCACTGCAGAGCCCATTTTGGCTCAACTCAGCTCAGGGCAAACTGCAGCAGCCTTGCTGGGCCGATGCCTAGCGAGAGAGCAGGCTGCACGCTCAAATTCTCAGGAAACATACACATTGCAGAAAAACCAGAAAGATTTAAGAAAGAGTTCACGTGAAACTTCTGTGTGACCATCCTTCAGGCAGCCCCTGCACGTCCTCCTACAATCTCTGGTCTTCTCTCTCGGATGGGTCCCCACCAGTCACATTCTTCCCCCTGCTCCAATCCCACCAGTGTTTCTAGCCTTCCTTACTGAGGAGCATGTTAGGAAAAAAAATAAGAACTCCAAGTGAATTAACTGCTTTTTCCTTACTTAACTGGTTTTCAGGACTAAGTAATTTGCGCACATTTTTAATAGGCTAATTTATCCTTTTCCATTTTTCCTGTTCTGATTACCAACCTGTTGTTTAGTAGCTCAGAGTTGACAGACTCAGAATAAAAGATGGAAAGTTTCAAAACCTAGTGTAATCTGTTGGTGCTTACAACATAACATACAAATTATAAGGAGGTCAAAAGCATTGTAATTTTGGGCAGGACAAATCAGATGTGTAAGAAGAAAATGCAGTGGCAGAAAATTCTCCTTTTGCTCTGCTGTGCAAAAGGCTTAGTACTCTCATTCAAAATGTAACCAAGGCTCATGATAAAATACCCTGTTATGTTGATAGGCCCAGGTATTACCGTATGTATGCCAATCCAAATTGCATGGTTTGGAAACAAACCTTGTACAGAGCTAATCCAGGGTTGACTTTGAAATTAATTTAACTTCATTAGCAACTGGGCAGACCCCAGTACACCTGAATCAGGCACAGGAGTGGTAGAAGCATCAGTTTAAGAATTTAGAAGTCATTTTATTGTCCTCTTTGAGCAAAAAATCTAACAACTTATAGTCATGCATGAGGATAGCACATTTAGGTGTATTATATACAGATACATACCTAAGAAGAATCTATCCAGAACTCGTTATTTTTTGGCAATTGGGAAGTATTTTCTCCTCTGACATATGGCACAGCTTTCAAAGACCAGGGTTTGAAAAGCCAATTAATTCCTTCTTCCTAAGTCCAAGCAATTAGAGACTGTTTTATATTCCTGAGAAGTTACCTTTCCAAAAGTACACAACATGATTTTGGGGTCTTATTTAGAGAACATCAAAAAATGCTGACAGAAGATTTCTGTCAGAAAATACACATTCATCAAAAAAATCATAATGTTTTCATGGAAAGTGTCAATTGATGAAATATGACAGACAATTTAAACAATTTTTCATCTTTCGCAATGAGTAGAGACCAATACAAAGAGCTGAAAAAATAGCAACAAAATCAAAAACAATGTTTTAATATTTCCCAAGTGAGTTTTTCAGAATTTCGGGTTCACACTAAGTTCCCTCACGTAAGCTTTGGAAGCACTGGAGCTTATCTGGCTTGGCAGAAAATCAGTTTTCATATCAGCTCTACTCTTAATGGCCTGGAAGAAATGTTCATCAGACCATTCTCAAACCACAGCCAGTTTGACGGCCTTATGACAAGCTTGTCAAGACAGCTTGAAGTAAGTGCATCTAACAGTTCTCTTCTGCATTTTATTCAAGTTTATTTCAGATACTGCTCTCCTGTAGGAACTGGGCAGCAAGTATCCAGGTCTTTAATGTAGGATATTATGGTGCATATATTTTGTTCATCTTCATTAAAAAAAGCAACCAAAGCTTCAGTGACAAGTCTACTTTGTCAAGTCAAAGGAGTCACCCTAATTTATACCAGCTGTGGTTCTGACCAATATTTTAGGGCAAGTAGATGTTTGCATTTGTTATTTTGGTAGATGAATCTTACTTTCCTTTAGGACTGCCTAACACAAGAATTCTATATAAATGATCAAAACTTGATCCATATGGTGGAGTTGCTTGGAGCTCAGAGCCAACCTATGAGGATGCAATTAAAAAAACCCAAACAACTCCCAAACAGACACTACATTGGCTTTCTTGCACGAGAAAGAAGAAACTGGACATAGTCCTTCCAAAGATGGTTCTCTTCTTAGACCGTAATGGCGCTCTCAGCAGCTCATGCTTCTGGGTAAGTTTTTACTAGGTCACCTTCCCCCAGAAACTTACTGTGCACTCTTGCCTGGGCACTCAGTAGCACACACTTTTGCTCTACATTTCGTTTCAGTTAAGTTTATTCCAAGCTGTTTAGCAAAAAGTGTGGTTTGACTGCACTTTTCCAACCTCTATAAGCAAGCCTTTGACAATGCCTCCACGTCTTCATGTAATAACCGTAGTCACAAAAATTGTTCCAAACAGCTTCCGTGAAAGCACTTTCTCTTTGCTCCCCAGCATTAAAAAGGATTGTTTTCCTCGCAGCGTCAGCAATAAAGTGATCCACACATTGCAGTCTGACTTCTATCCATAGAGAGAATTAAGAGCTGGGTCTAAAAGCAATTCAAGAACAAATGAAAAAGGACTGAAAACCAGCGCACAGCTGCTCCGTGCTGACTCTGGTCAAAAAGAGTCCCTGGCCTCCACACTAGACAGCGCTGAGTTATGACAAGTTAAACAACGAACTTATTTAGTAAACCAAACAGCAAAATTTAAACTAAATGGTAAAATTCAGCAAAGTATTTAGTAAACTAAGGAACTTCCTGCAGTTCAGCTTGTTTCCCTGCTGCTGTTTCCCTCATTGTCCTTGTTTCCCTCATGCAACTTTCTTCAGCATTATAGTAAAACCCTTGAGAGTCAAGTCTAGCACGTCAACCTGGCATAGGTCCAGGACAAGTAATGTACTTGCTCCCACCCAACACAAGACAGCCTTCCCACTCGATGTGACGGTGGCCTCGCAAGGCCCAGGGTGATAACCAAGGTGCCCTGCCCGTTCCTCCTGCCCCATGCTGCTGTGCACTAGCTGGCAGTTCAGCCCAAAAAAGGTGAAGAACTTCAGTGGGGCACCAAGAACAAGACTGGGATGCCAAGGATAAAGAATTTTGGCTCTCACTCAGCAGGTTACCATGTGTGATAAGACACTGTATGAAAATAGTTAAATTTTCAGGAGACCAAGCAGGCAGGTTATTACGCCTTTCCCATTGACCAAATGTATGCTGTGCCACCAACAGCATTGGTCTGAGAATGAGAACACGTGAGATACGTTGTGGCAGTCTTCCACAGAAGTGTGGCTTGTTGTAGATTTAAGCCACGGTCAAAAACCATTCGATTAAGAGAGTATTTCTTTGTGTTTATCATCATGTTTTAAAGCTACAAAGACTTCAAGCTGCAACAAGTGAAGCAGAAAGAATAAAAAGCCCACTGCAAGTAATGTTGACACCTTTAATTATATACTTCATTTCTGTGGTGAGATCTTACAACCTACCAATCACCATTATCAACATCCAACAGAACCTCCCAAACACTGGTATAAGGTCTTATGGTTAAAATAATTTTAAAAAGCCAAACACCTTAAAGCAGCAGAGTCAGTGCTGAAACTGTACCATATCGTGTCAGCTTACATAATCCTTTGCACATTATTCATTTTGTGGGACGAACACACTTGTCCCTCGTCAGGGAAATTCCTGCTGCAGCAGCTTCCATGGCAATAGTCCACTGCACTTTCTTTTGACACTGCAGCTTTCTATTAACACTTTACTGCACTCGACCATCAGAGCAGACTGGCTGCTCCCGGCAGTCCAGCTGACATGAAGTATATCTAGCAGGTTAGAGACAACCACCAACATGCTGACTTCAAACATCATCTGTAATACAGCTTTTGGTAGATCACAGAGCAGTTACACATCTGGCTGTAGGTACAGCTGTGCACATTTATGAAATAACCCTACAAAGCAGCATGGATAGTTTTATGTCAGCACAATTTCCATTACCAGCAGGGTGACCCTCATAACTAAATCCCACAAGGCTGCTTTGGGATGGTCCCATGGGGGGATCCCCCCGCACTGGCAACTCTTGCAGATGCAATCCACCTTCACATCTTTCTCTTCCGGGCTCCTGGTCTGTCTAGTGCACACTGTTCACAAATACTATTACCCACATGCAACTTGCTCCTTTCCAGCAATTTAAAATAAAAATCCACCTGTATAAGCATTAGCAATATTTGATGTCAAGACCCTGCCTCCAAAGGGAGGGATTTTGTGTTTGAGGAAGGGAAAATAGCCTAGGATGTTTTCCAGGCAAATCATCAGGACATTTAATTTCTCTTTTCTAAGTAAAAGTCAATAAGCAAGTGACCCAACTAATGAGATGCTGAAAGCCTTCATGTCAACTCCTGCATTTACATGCAACACACACATGTGCCACTGAAAAATGAACCTCTTGTTTTTGAGCAAGTCTCATGAGGAAATGGTTTTCTGCTTTGTTCAAAAATTGATTATTTAAAAAAAAAAAGAGAAAGAGTAGATCAACTGGAAATCCCGACAGTTCAGTAAAGCAGTAGAGACAACCTTTTCATGCAAGAACATTCATTTCAGTACAGAACCTCCTAATCATTCATCTCCATCCCACATGAGCTAAGGTAGCTACAGTACTACCACTACAGTGGTCTCTGCAATTGCTTCCCAGCAGCTACAGCCTCTTCCTGGAGAAGACAGAGAATAGTTGTTAGGGTAAGCAAACAGTCCCCAAAGCATTCGATGCTACTTCCCATGAACAGAACTAAGCACCTACTCCTGCACCCATTTGGGAGAGGGTGATGAGCAGGATGCTCTTGCTGCAGCCCAGCGAGAAGAGCTCAAAACCCAGAATCTGCCCAAGGAGGTTGGTGCCAGGAGCTCCATGGGGATGGATGATATTCAGGCTCTTTTTCCAAACCTGCTTCCTTTGGGTTGTAGCAGCCTCCCTTGGGTTTTACTGGTCTCTGTAGGAAAGCAAGCACATGCATTTCTAGGTGAGCTTCACAAACTGCCCAGTAAGACAAGGTTTCTCTGCTGTGATCACCCCAGACTAGGAGGCAGAGGAGCTCTCGTCACTTTAGAGATCACAATAATAAAATAAATCAACATTTCAGCCACAGGCACCCTTACTGAAGGTTGCACCACCTCTATCAGAGAAGATCATAATGCATCTGCATTTACACAGCTGCTTTTAAACTTGTAATTTCCCCACTTTATATTCTCTGTGTTCCTCCCCAACACCCTCAAGAACCTTGGGACAAGCAGTTACAAGCCACACATTTCTCGCTGGTGCATTAGGCTTAGGAGCAGGTGAAAGCCTAAATATTTTCTTAGGACACGTAAGATGCAAGTGGAGGTCATGTATTTGCAATCCTTGCTGGGGCCAGGGCTCCTTTACACATGCACAGTATCACTTTGTGCGCTGTTTTCTTTTTGCTCTTTTACTCCTGCCCCTGTTGTTAGACTGCCTGTTTCCATCCTTGTTCTGCCTGCCCTTAGAAGTGACCAGTGCCACAGGCTGTCTGAACATCTGAACTCAAAATAGCCAAGCAGCTGGAAAGTTCAATAAATGACTTCTATATACCATGCACATCATCATCCCTAATCCTCTTACCACATGCAGGATACATGACGCACTCCACAGCACTCCAGCTGCTTAGGCTTCCTAATAACTCTCATCAACCCACAACTTCTCAGTTTTAAGAAACCAGACCATTTCTTCAACAACGAAGTGTAAAAAAAAAAAAAAGGCAGTCATCTGTGCAAAAAGGTGGATTTATTACTTGTACTGCCTGTGCTAACTCCAGGGTGAAGCAGACATGTTTACAAACCACTGTACCCCCAGGGAACGCTTTCAGGGAGTTGTATCTGCAGAGGGCGAGCCAGAAGCACAACTCTGAGCTAAATAGTGCATGAAGCCAGAGCGGGATCCTCAGCAACACAGCATCACTCATCCTCAGCAATAGCAGTCCCTCAACAACACACCACCGCTCCTGCAACCTCTGCCCAGCTACTGTGTGCAGCCAGCGTAACTGCTCAGCACCCAGCTCCCCAGCTGCTGGGGCACAAGCAGAGCAGAAACTAGGCCATGGAACTAGGTTTGCAAAGAAAAGCATCATGTATCTTCCCCCACAGCCTTTCAGGAGAGATGCTTTGTTACTTTGGAGCCAAAGTCCATCTCCTCAAACACAGTCTTAGTACGCTGTAGATCAGGCAGGGAAAAGATTTGAGGTCACCACACAGGCACTGCTTACTGGTAGCCATCCATCACACCAAGTCACAGCTACACTTGGAGGTCATCTTCTCCACACTTCTTGGGGGCTGCCAACATATGAACCGATAAAAGCTGAAAGACCTCGTAGGATTTAATCACTGTAAGAACATACCTCAGCTTACAAAAGGAGGAAGTAGCTTGTATTTCTCATTTTGGACCTAGCAGCAACAGAGATTTCATACAGCAGAGATTTTCAAAGAACTTCATGGTGGGCTCACATAAAAAAAAATAATTAAAAAATGGTTGTTGGTGATGAAATCTGGGTCACATTAAGTAGTGGAGTGGAAGACAAAGCCAATAAATCTTTCTGCTGTATAAAAACCAGGCCCAAACATCAGTTCCTTGAATCTGCAGGTATAATTATACAGAATGCATCTGCAAGGTAAATTTAAATTAGTAACATGGGAACAACCACTGCAAAGCATGTCCTTCTGTTTGCAAAGTGCCAAGCACTTCACATTAAGGATTCCTATAGAGGCTTCTGGGCATTATCACAACAGAAATAACAGCTTCCCATTCTGTAACCACAGATTAGGACATTTCTAGATTGAGACCCTGGTGACTGGAGCGTCACATATCCTAGCTGTATTCTTCCTCTTACAGAAGTGCGCAGTCTTCACAGTAGGGTTCAGAACAGATCTTTGGATTACTATACCAGAGCTAAATCCTCCACGATTTGGAAAAATCTGTCTGGAACAAAAGCCTGTGACTGATGAGAGGCCATAGGCTGAGTCAATGGCATGCTTAAGGTAATGTTTTACTAACGTAGTAATAAGGAAGTTTCTGAGTATGTTTTTTGCTCTGTAAACCCTGGCCCCATGTCCTGTCCTGCATGCTCTTATCTACTTATAGATTGATTTTCTTAAAGGGGAAAGATGCAAGCTGCTGTTTTTGTATCAGGCTGGCTTATGATTTCATGATATGATGGAGTGTATTTACTTGGTGACAAGTAACTGGAAAAGTTCCCATTTAGATACGGGCTGTTAATTTTGACTGCTGCTCAAAGACAGAAGTGGCGCTTCCCTTCCAAACTGCCTGCCCACCAAGCCAGAGCAAATATTTCCTGAGTTCAGGAACTGGGAGTCAGCCTCCCTGAATGTTTTACTCTGTGACTGATATGCTCTGCTATCTTAGGCTAATCGTACCCTCTGTGCTTCTGACTTACCCATGTCTCAGGCTGGCATTGGGACCTATGCCCTGTTTTCCTTTACTCCATTCTGCACATTCCCAGCCTTCCCCAGCTGCTTGCTATTATCTGACCCTGACCTTCCCCAGGCTCCACTTCTCTGCTGCTTTCCCCACCCTTCCTCCTGCGTTTTTGAGACGCTGCCATACCTCAAAGTTTCCTGTTCTCTTGGCATCTCACTTAAGTGATGAGATGAGGCTTATGTTATTATGAATTCTTCAAGTCTACAACTGCTGTTTCTAAGGTTACATGTTTTCAGAGAAGGATTAGCAGTCAGATACAACAGGTGGTCAGCTGGGTCAGCATTGGTTAGGAGCCTGTCCAACTGTATGTTACTCAGTTGTAAGTCACAGAATAAAGTTCAGCACCTGTGCCTGGCCAGCCTGTGGCTGCTGAAAAAGAAAAATGAGATGTCCCAACCCCCTCTGGTTCCTGTTCCACTTCTCCCCCTTGCTCCCAAGCACTGGCCCATGTGAATTAACACGGTACTGACGTCTACAGTCATACTATCATACATCATTTTTCCATTAAACCCCTTCTGGCAAGGAGTACCTAATTAGCAGGTAACTACTGGTGAAGGAGGTCTGCCGCTGGAGACTCTTCTCTTTCATTTTGAAAACAGTGTAATGTTACATGGAAATGTTGAAAGTTGCACTCCCTGCCTCTTTTCCTACAATCCACAGGTATGAGCATGCCACACCACCCCCTCGTCAATCATTCTCAGCATAATGCAAGAAGCATTCAAAATCTTAAAGTGTGGATTCAAATTCTGTGGGCTTAAAAACAAAACACCAAAAAGGTGACGTACATATTTCTGCAAGTGAACAAAGGCAGAAATGTACTCTTCTGTATAGCCCAGCCAGCCAGCCCACCAAAATCAATTTAATTTCACAGCAGCTGTGAAACAACTCACATAGAGCTGCTGTTGCAAGTCCCTTTCTTGCCTTGGCCAGTCCCTGCTGGCAAGGACCTGCCCAACATCTGTGTGGAGCACATCAGTGTTTATCTAGCAGCACAATATTTTCTACAAGGAAAACTCAATTCTCTAAGGTGCCTCACAGCCTCCACTTAAATAACAACTGAGGGTTATTTAAGCACGTCACTGCTCTCACATGGCAAAACTCTTCCTTGTATTGCTACTGACATCCAAGCATCTCTGCCTCTTTACCGCTGTGTTTTCTAAAAAGCTGAGACCTCCCTTCATGCCCTCACTGAGATGCTGCCTCAGTCAGTGTTCGTTTATCAGAAACCCCAGTGTTAACTTGCTCTCCGGGAGAGATCAGCCTATGCTGCTGCAGTCAGGATAACAGCATTGCAGCTCTGGCGTCAAGAATGCTCATCTGTTTCCAAACCTTCTTTCATTTTCTGATTTGGTTTTTAAGCGCTCTTTGAATATGGAATCCCCCAGGAAAAGGAGTATCCAAGTTTTGATTGCTAAGTCTCTCCCCGTTCTCTTGGCTCTGTGTGCAGGAATAGCAAGGCAAACACAGAAGAAGAAAATTTATCTCCACAGGGAGCCTCCTGCTTCCTAAGCCTTCCGGACTTAACTGCTAAAGCTGGTTTTATATTATAGACAGATTTGCTCCTTTGCATTGCCCTTCCACTTCCTCAGCCACTTGTTGCTATGTTCACAAAGGTCTCTCATTTAAGCAACATTTCTCTCCGTTCATTCTTTATTTATGTTGACTGCCTCATAAAATAAAATTAAGAAAAGTAAGAGACTGCTGCGTCTCATTCAACCCCATCAGCTTCTTCGGTCATCTCTGATGCAGCTCCTTTCCTCCTCACTGTGAATGGCCCTGGATCGGTAGCATTTTCCCTTCCACATCAAGAATTGATTACATTCCTCCCTTAGAGCCAGATTCTACTAGGTCCTAAGTGCTATAACCCCCATCGATGTTTTAGGGGGGGGGGGAAAAGAAGCCTTCAGATTATTAGCAAGGCTGGGCCTGGAGTTTTTATAACCTTGTGCAATCAAAACCTCAAGCCTCCTAGGCAAGCTAGAATGTTATTTATCTGGGGAGGAGAGAGAAGGCAGAGAAAGCAGGTGAACATACTGCTTTTCATCACAGCTAAATATTTGATCTGGGTCTGGTAGTACTCCTGGCAGAGAAAGCCAAGCCACTTCACAGAAATTCTCTTTCTGGGCCTGGACTGAAGCAGTTTGGCAGAGCTGGATGCAAATGACCACAGTCCTGCTGGCCAGGCACTGTCTGCTTGCCCATATATGAACTTCATATCAAGACCCTTTCACAGGCCCTAGCACAGTGGTTTCCAATGTGAGGTGCCAGGGAGTATACAAGACAATCCATTGGGGTGCCAGAAGAAAATATTTTTTTGTACTGTTAACAAATATAAAATAAAAAATTTAAATAGTGTTGTCGTGGTTTAACCCCAGCCGGCAGCTAAGCACCACGCAGCCGCTCGCTCACTCCCCACCCACCCCTGGGATGGGGGAGAGATCAGGAAAAAAACCTCGTCAGTTGAGATAAAAACAGTTTAATAGGACAGAAAGGAATGAAAAACAATGATAATAATAATATGACAAGAGTAATACTAAAAGAATTAAACTATACAAAGCAAGTGGTGCACACTGCAATTGCTCACCACTTGTTGACCGATGCCCAGTTACTTCCTGAGCCACGATCCGCCCCTCCCAGCCAGCTCCCCCAGTTTATATACTGGGCATGATGTCATATGGTATGGAATAGCTCTTCGGCCAGTCTGGGTCAGCTGTCCTGGTGGTGTCCCCTCCCAGCTTCTTGTTTCCCCTCCAGCCTTCTTGTTGGCTGGGCATGAGAAGCTGAAAAATCCTTGACTTAGTATAAACACTACTTAGCTACAACTAAAAACACCAGTGTGTTATCAACATTATTTTCCTACTAAATCCAAAACACAGCACTATACCAGCTACTAGGAAGAAAATTAACTCTGTCCTAGCTGAAGCCAGGACAAGTGTTTACTTCATCTTTTTCTCATTCTTTTTTAATTTCTATTTTTGGGTATGTTTTATAATGTATGTAGTATATTAGTACAGTAGTGCATGTATAGAATTTATAAATAAATATACAGGATTGGGGGTACCTGCTCAAAAAACTTCTACTGATAGGGGTGCATGATCAAAAATGTTTGAAGAACACTGCCCTAGAGTTCTTCAGTAATTGCATTCAGGACTAAAGCAGCCTAACAGACACAGCTCACCCTCACTTTAGCAGAGTGCTGAGTGCGTGCTCAAACCATATAAGCTTCAGCTGATCTACCTGTAGGTTTTATACCAGTATAACCAGTTTGCTTTGAAAAGGAGTCATTTCCCTTTGTCCCCCCAGAAAACTGTTCTTGTAAGAACAGGGGAGTAGTGGTATCAGTCAGAGGTACTTTTGCATTGGTAGAACAGTTTTCATGTCACTCTGCTTTTAGCATGTTACTATACTGTATCATTAAAGCAGTACCACATATGCACATATTTAAGCATGTGCTTATACACTTCTCTGGATTCAAAGGATAATGTACTATATTAACATCCCTCGACACTCACCTTTGAGTTTTAATTTGCGTCACTCACAAATCAAAAGGATGTTTAACAGCCTTGTGTTTTTCTCTACTGGAAATAAGTTTGCAGTGCACACACTCGTTGTGCAGTCAGCCATACAGATTATTAGTCCTATAAGCAACACTGAGGCTGCAATATGCACAGTGACAGGAAAGGAGGGAAATGTCTTTTTACTATAAAAATGCTCTGTAGTCTCTCCTGCAGCCCCGTTGTCCTCCCTTCAGGACCTTACGACTACCACTCAGTAGATTCTGGTCACTCTTCTCAAACCTTGGCAAGCAAATTGCAACTGATGTGTTCTTTCAGGGAACATGGGTTTTTCCTTTTGATCATGGATTTTAATGGTAGTTTCTACCACTTATACTCAGATCTGCTACCAAACTTACTACTGTTGTAAGTATATAAAATGTTTATTAAAACCTAATTAAATGCTATGTTTAGGGAGCAATTCAGTCACACAACTTGCCATTGAATTTTAGGTATGTAACAATGTCAGGCATTTAAGTTCCTCGTATAGTCAAAGCAAACAGGTTGTGCTTTCAAGAAACATCAAAAGGGATCTCTCTTAAGAAATTTTCGAGGCTACAGTTTGAGAGTTAACTGACAACAGTAATCTCTTCTAGGGTCTCTTAGGCTCCAGTCCAGCAGGGAGCATTTGAGGCTGTTACTTAACCTTAAGCTACAGTGATCAAATTATTCTTAGGCACCAGTGCAATACTACACTGAAGTGCATGTTTTGGAAGTGAGATTACACATGTTTCTTACAGCCCAGGATTGCTCCAGACAAATGACTTAGTGGTATACGTATTGTAATGTCAAGTGATTCAGTCTGTAAAAAACCAGGAATAATTACAAAAGAATGAGTAGTGAGAAGTATAGTAGAGAGTCCTTGAAGACACAGCAAAAGAGGCACTTAAAGACTCTGCTTAGAAAAAAACTAACTTTTTTTACTTGAGTTTAAAAGCTTGCTTACTTTCTCCTCCCCCTTCTAAATTACAGACAAGGCAACTTACAATGGCTGTCTACAGCACTGGTCACAGACAGCAAAACATAAAACGTATCTGTGTGTCTCCTTTCTTTAGGAAGCATTCAAGCTCCACCAGTATGCAGAACAGTGAGTTCAGCTAGTCTCAAAGAGGCAAAGAAAAGCAACAGCCACACTAAAACTGCTTAAACAAACACAACATCTTGTTTTCTTTATAGAAATTATCACTTGGTTTTGGCCACATCCTCCTGCCTCTAGAACCAGTGTCTGGGGGATAAGGGGCTCCAGGGTACACTGTGCAAGCGAGAGAAGAACCAGACATAGGAGACCCAATCCCCACCCCCACCAATAGAGGTGAGGGAGGAGAAGGGAGAATATTGCTTAAATGCTTGCTGCAAAGAATCGGGCCCATTACTCAGTGCATTAGCCTCTAAACTTCCACTAGTCTCTTCTACTAGGCAGCAGAGGCACCGATGCATTCACACCTTAGTCCCAATAAAATGCTCACTCAAAACTCTATGCAGGGGCAGCTGACACCCCCAGAGTGCAACCTTCATCCAGTCAGAAGGTTGATTAATCATGGGATAACCAAACCCATAGATAAGCACCACTCCTATTAGATCTGAAACTCAAATTTTGTTGAGCTGCACACTGCATTCCTTCCAGCTTTTAATGCTAAGTTTGATGTTGTGGTGGGTGTGACAGTTGTTCACATATTGTATCTCCCACACAAGCAGATCTGGAACATCAGCTGTAGCGGGTGTGGGTGAGCAGCGTGGTCAGGGGCATCTGGCCATCACTTTGGTATGTTACAAGTACCAGCTGTCATCTTGATGTGACACTATAAACACAAGAACAGGCAGAGTCTGGTTTCACATGGCCTTGCCTCTCGACATCAACTAGTTTTTTCATTGCAGGAGATGCTGTTAGAGCCTGCAGGCTCTTCTCACTACAAATGTGCTGTCTAATAAGGATTGAACTCAAGCAAGCCATCGTTCAGCAAGGGCAATTCAGAAGGCTGTCAACCCCCATCAGCTATTTTTGCATAAGGTAGGTGAGAACTCAATACCTGGAAGACCTTTACCTTCTCCTCCCACAGGAATGGACCTGGGCACATGGGGCAGAGCAAAATTGCAAAAAGCCTGGCTTACTAAGCAGCAAAATTTGAACAACGAACCTCTCCCCCAGACTACCTGCAATTTTAACAGGAACAGTGGAGACATGGTGTCCAGCAGAGCCCAGAAGAATAAAAAAAAGGAAGTTTCATAATGACTAAGAACATGATGTTAAAATGTGAAGTATCGGTAGGATCTATATTAAGACACAAGAGAAACGTTCATTTTTATGACAGCAAAGGATTCTAGGAAGTGAAATACCATTAGAGAAACTAAATGCTGTAGCAGAGAAGAGGAGGTTAGGAAAAGGTTATAGCACAGATTAAAAGGATTCACTAGAAATGGAAAGCTTCAAAGTAAAGTTTTGAACAGCTTTTGTTATACTTGTTTCTTGCTCTTTTTCTGATTAAAGTATTGTGCTGAAGCATTCTCCCTTTAGCTGCCCATTTCAGCTTAAAAAGAAAGACTCCCATCTCCCTTTTATCCGAGGAAGAAAGCTGACATTAGAACAATTGGTAGTGCACTGCTCGATGTCAAGCCGCTCCAGGTCAATCCTCAGACCCCTTTTGAGTCAACCGTTCAGCAAAAGACCTGAAGAAAAGGCACGGTTTGTATTTTAACATATCACTCACTCAACTGCAATATCTGCCCATAAAATGCTATCAAATGTTTCTGCTTCAGCATAGAATAAAAATGGTGGCTTTTAGAAAGAAACTAATGCTCACTTAGTTTCTTTTCATTGATTCAGGGAGTGATAGCCAACAGCCAAAAAGAAAAGAAAAAGAGTTAAACACTGGTACAATCTCAACAACAGCATTAACAGTGTCAAGTCCATTTCATATTCCTAGAACAATTTCATATTCAGTACCCACTTGGACAGTACCAATTCAAAAATATCCATAGCTGAATATTTTACACCCACCATCTGTCCCAGAAAGCAAGTAGGTGCTTGCACTATAATTTGCACTTAACAGAGCTCAATGTGGTTTGTATTTACCCCAGTCTAGTGGGACTGTAGGATTAGGTACTTCTGGCTATACTCCCACCCCTCTTAACCAGAAACAGCTGCGCCTTGTACAGAAAGATTCAAAATGCTCTTTAACCAAATAAAATGGGGATGAAGGGGAAGAAGGAGGAAGTGAGGCCAGTGCAATTTTCAGGATACAGAGATTCATGATAACCTAGGTGTGCTTCCCCTGTCAGGGCAAGGATTTTGCCTTCATTTTCAAGGCAACTAATGAGGTTCATAAGAGAGTAAGTTTCATGAGTCTGAAGACAGGACACCAGAAACTGCAATACCTGTGGCAGAGACAAAGACAGAAAAAATTCAAATCTTGCAGTTTAGTATATATTTTTGTTTCTAATCCTCAAATACTAGGAGCCCCATAACAAGACCCTAAGTGAATCCAAGTTCAAGATAACATGTTAAGCTGAGAAAACAAAAACTTTCAAAAAGAAATAAGAGACTTGGCGACTTTAAACTTGTTACTCTGATCTCAATACTCCTCAAAGACTGAACAGGTTTTGGAGGAAAGACTAATCAAGGACATCAAGACAAATGCAGAGCATTTGTATTATAGACAGGTCACCTTAGAATCATTTTTAGTGGGTAAGCTTCTAAGATATTACTTACAGGATAGTTGAATTTATCTGTTCTGTTTCTAGCTAGGTACTTGTTAATTGGCAGCAACAGGGATGAGTAAGGGTATTAATGTCTCCTCTTTATCCAGATCCTTGACTGGAGGAGTTGTCTGGATGAAGGTAGGTGACTTTGGGAAAGAGATTGTTTCATTTTTTACTAGAACATGGAACTAGAACTGTATGATCAAGACACTAACAGGCAATGCTGGGCTGATCATCCTACTAGATAGTAGCTGGACTTGTTGGCCAAAATAAATCTTACAGACCAATAATGAAAGTTTTTTTCTCTAATTATCTGCTCAAATTGGAGACAATCTCTTATTCTGCAGAAAAGTGATGTACAACTGACTTCTAAACCAGTGGTTTTCTAGGTAGCATTAGGCAGGTTTTTAGTTATGTTTAGTGGAGACAGTGACATATCAGTACCTTTGAACAAGGAACTATAAGACCCTACTTGGAACCCTGTGCAATTTGCCAACAAGGAGTTGATCCTAAGCCAGGAAAGACACAGAACTACTACTAGAAGAAGTAGGGGTGTATTCTTGCAAGGGAAGATTGTGAAGAAACCTGTTACTTTCTCATTTTTAGCCTGGAGGGGGAGGAAATCTCTTAAATATACTTGAGGTAAATATCAGGAAAAGAGAAGACCTAAGTGCCAATAGTACTCTTTGCAAGATGAAACAATTTTGCAATGCTCACAAAGAAGTGAAGAAACAACCTTCTGATACTGTGCTGGTTTTGGCTGAGATAGAGTTAGTTTTCTTCATAGTAACTAGTATGGGGCTCTGTTTTGGATTTGTGCTGAGAACAGTGTTGATAATGCAGAGATGTTTTCCTTATTGCTGAGCAGTGCTTACACAGAGTCAAGGCCTTTGCTGCTCCTCACACCACCCCACCAGCAAGGAGGCTGGGGGTGCACAAGAAGTTGGGAGGGGACACAGCCGGGACAGCTGACCCCAGCTGACCAAACGGATATTCCGTACCATATGATGTCACGCTCAGCATATAAAGCTGGGGGAAGAAGAAGGACGGGGGGGGGATGTTTGGAGTGATGGTGTTTGTCTTCCCAAGTAACCATTACAGATACCCAGTCCATGAACTGGAGAAACATGGAGTAGATGTTCTGTTGTCCTTTCTTGCTGAGACATCTGTTACATGGTCATCAGTTATTGCAGGCATCTGGACTATGACTTGGCTGGGCCTATTCCAGACCTGTGCTTGTCTTCCTCCACGTATCCATCCTCATGGTCTACAGAGGCTTGTGTTGGGATTCAGCTGCAAGGAGGCTCTTCATACCTCAAAAAGAGTCATGGACGAAGGCACGTACAAACCTAGGCACCACTGGATGATGCAGTAACTAAGTGCCTCCAAAGTGTAGCATTGCTAATCTCACAAGTATTTGGGTAATGTTGTATCAGGCATCCCTGGCATAAGAAGATTAGTGGTTTTAACACACAGAAGGAGGCTCAGAATTAGTCATTTGAGTAGAGATACAAGATTCACGGACACACAACTCATTACCATAGAAGTGAGGGTGAGAACAATACCCTAAGTAACTGTCAAGTGTGCCTGGGCGACTTTACCAGGGCAAAGGGAAGGAGGGAGTTTCACCTTAATGGATCAGGAGGCCTTCTGCGAGCACACAGCTCTGTCCCACAAGCTATACAGCTTTCTCCCTGCTCCCAAAGCTGACGCAGGAGATTCAAGTAGCAAGTCTTTTGCATAGCACTCCAACATACAACTTGCCACTAAGCAGCTTCCCTAGTGTTTGCATTTATCTTAACCAATCTAAAACAGAGGAGAAGAGTGCTGGAAGGGACCTCAGAAAGTCCTTTAGTCCAGGCCTCTATCCCCGTTCAGCACACATACTGGGTGTCAGTCTATTATAACAGGTTAGTGCCACTTGTTCTTAGGTTTCCAGTGACACACCTCATGTCTTCTGCAAGCACTGCACTGTCTGAGAGCTTCTATCATGTCTGATTTAATTATCCATCAATTCAATTTATACCTGTTATTCCTTATATTCAGTTTTCAGAGCAGATAAGGCAGATAATTCCCTTTCCTATAACAGCCCTTACTTATCCATATGGCCACTTAGCTTAAAAACAGAATACTGAAAGGTGGTCCAGTTAGCAGATTTTCTGCTTCTCAGTCCTTTCTCTTCACATTTGACTATTTGCTTCTCATCTGGGTTGGTGACCCAGACTCTCTCCCCTAAATGGCAAGCCAGTCTCATCACAAGTCTTGTACACCCTGTTTAAATATCT
The DNA here is from genome assembly GCF_018139145.2 of Gymnogyps californianus. Taxonomy (NCBI): domain Eukaryota; kingdom Metazoa; phylum Chordata; class Aves; order Accipitriformes; family Cathartidae; genus Gymnogyps; species Gymnogyps californianus. The sequence goes on from NC_059473.1 coordinate 46,727,489, forward strand.
GGGGAGGATGTTTGCCTTTTCACAACAACATGACACTGAGTCACATTTGTCTGGTGTTCAGCTTCAACCTCCAGTTCCTTTTCCACCTAAACAGTTCTTCCCCTTCCCCTCCATTTTCCACTTCTGCTGTTAGTCACCGCTGCCTTCACACTAAGCACTTCTCTCTTGCACCATGCCATTTTTCCCCCCTGGGCTATTTCAGGCTGTCAAGAACCTTGCAAATTCTCAGCCTGTCCTCCAGTGTACATGGAGTCACTCCCAACTTCATGTTATTTAAAAGTTTAATAAACAAATTCAGTAAGTCCACCTCCATTCAGGAAGGTGGTTTCAAATTCTCATTAAATTAAAAAAAAAATCTTCCATCAGAACATTTAAGCTTTTGCCAGCTCTTTATGCAACACATTTTTGGAGATACTGGGCCAGACCTTATCGAATTCAAATGGAGACAGAAACAGACATTTGCAGTAATGACAATTTTAGTGAGAATACCTGACAGGGACTAGATGGTATTTATTCAGTCAGATGCTTCTGCATCTGCCTGCTTCTCCCCCCTATGTATTTTAATCTCTGCAAGGTTTGTTGAAACCAATACAGCGTAATGCAAAGCACAATGTGAAACTCAGAGCTAGTAATGCAGAGATGGTTCCTGCCTCAAGAATTTGCCTCCGATTCAGTATAGAAAACAAGGAGATAAATCTGACCGTGACCGTGGCAGGCCTCCATAAGGCTCCGATAGCTCCTAACTATGCACAACCACTCCAGGCGCCAAAACCACCACAAGCTGGTACCTTGTTTCATACATGAGAAATAAACACCAAAGGTAACTTGAACCAAAAGGAACTTGCAGGGCACCTATGAAATAGAGAGGTAACGAGAAGACAGCGCTATCTCCCAGTCACTCTGTGGCAGGAGCCAGGCTCTCCATGGCTGACGGGAGGGCTGGCTACCAACAGCCTGAGCTGTAGGCACAGGGTAAGGAAAGCCCAGAGCCATTGGGAAGTGGGCTGGAAGAGCGGCCCAATGGAACACTGTCAAATTCCTTCTCAACACCTTTTTTGTGGAAGAGACATTGCAGAAAGTCATGGCTTTTGCCAAAGTTTGTTTCAAGGAGCTGCTGCCAGTGCCCCAGGGGCACCAGCACGCCTGACCGTCCCTGCCCGGCCCCCAGGCCCCACATCAGCCCCCGGGCTGTCAGCCCCTGCCCCAGCAGGGCTGGGCTCCAGCTTGCCACAGCCCTGCCCTGCCCAGCCACGGGCCCAGCCGAGCCGGACCCACCCACAGGCCCACATCCTGACCCGGCCTCAGCCTGTCCCCAGGAAGGTGCCCGATGCCCGGGGCTGCCTCAGTGCCCTCAGCTGCAATTGTCCTGGCTGGGGCAGTAGGACAGGTCCTGGCTGCCAAGCCCTGCTCTGACAGACCCCCATGGGGAGCCTCCATAGCACCCAGCCTGCAGGAAGCCCCCAGACCCCACGGGGCACAGTGACAGGGGGCTGCTGTAGAGGTTTGACAAGCTGTTTTAGACCATCTCTGATGTCAGTTTAAGTGTGAGTCATTACCCAGTAGTACAGAAGCAGATGAAGAAAGGCCTTTTTTGAGAGGGTCATTCCTTATTTATCAAGCACAATCCTGTCAAGTGGAAAGAGCAGGATGTCATTTACTCCAAAACCCATCACTCTTTTCCCAATGGGGGAGGTTCGTGATATGCTTAAAGCCGCCTCCTTTCCTTACCCTTAAAAGAAAGGACTGAGACTATTTGCAGCAATGTCAGCACCATAAAAATAGCTACAGATCACTCAAAGGCACTCCCAAGTCTTAGTGCTTAATTTCTTTTAATCTCAAAGCCAGTGACAAGAGGGAATTAATGCAGATCTCACGAATATAAGCCTTCAGATGTTGTATTTTACTTCACCTCAAACCAACCAATAACTACATAACAGGACAAGTTTATAAGTAAGGAATAACTATGATGGCCAAGAAACGAGGAAAAGTCTTCAGTTGAAGGAGGTCTTCTCATTTAGCGATCCAGTTCAGAAATACAGTCCAGCAAGCTAGAAGCCCTCTGAAAGGCTAAATAAGAATTTATATCCACATATGTATTTATATCCATAATGCAACATATCCAGAAGAGCATCTTACATTTTTCAAGATGATCTTGGCAATCCCTCGCCCCAAACCAAAGATGGTTCATTTTCGCTAGGCCACTGCAGCAAGTGAAGGTTTACAAACCACCACCCTGCCCTCCGGGGAAGGCTGGCCACCTCTTGTCTTGCAGTCCATTTGAACTGTTTTCCCTGTACTGGGGCAGAATAAGTAAAGCTAGATCCCCATCTCAAATGCCATAAGCGTAAGTGCATACAGGTATGAGTTTCAATACATATAACCTCTTCAAAGTAGTTTTTCTGGGCCTGAACTGACAAGATTACCATTGCCCAAGCCGTGTATCAGCAGGGTGCATCCAGCAGCAGACAGCACTGTGACATCAATGGGAATAGCCACCCACCCACAGCTACACGCTGACCTCAGACTGCACACCTACAAGTGCTACGCACCGGGAAGTTAGCCAGCATCTACCTTTCAAAAAAAGCAGAGATGACTATACACACTGGATAGTCAGACTTTCCACAACAGTGAATTTCATAAGTAACTTAAAAAAAGAAAGATATTCTCATTTTTTGCTCCAATTTAATCTTTCATACACACCCACTTCTCTGCCATATGTAATCAGAAATGAATCACAGTTATAACAGCAGCTGCTTTAAGTCTTTTTTCTGCTTTTTCTTCACTAGAAAGAATACTTCCATTTGTGCTCACTGATGGGCTCGCTGTATCTTTTATCTCAGTCCAGTAATCTTCCTGTCCAACACACAGCTAATTCCCCCCATCCATACAGACATACACGATATTCTTTGCTTCTGTCTCCCCTGTGTATCCCTCTCTGACATGATTTTTGCACCCTTACAGTGTGCCTCATTGACTACACTTCAGTTTACCCAGTTTTTAACTGCACAGCTACAGCTTTGTATTGCTTGCTGAATAGAAGTTGCTTGGTTTTGTTCTTTGTCCTTCTTATTGGCAAATATAGTTTGTCAATACAGGTCATGTGAATCCCTCATGCTGTCCAAGAAAGGAGAATCGAAAGCATGTTTTCTATCATGTGCCATTAATAACAGTTGTCTTCAGAGAAAATCAGGAGATAATCCAGGAGTAATTTATACCTAGCCAAAATAAGCTAAGGAGCCTTCCAAGCCTGTTTCCCTGCAGTCCCTCAATCAAGGAGCTCTGGCCTCATTTTTAAAAGACCCACTCAGTTATGTGTTCATTCACTTTCAGATAGAGCCAGTGACTGATTAACATCCTGTTCTTTAAGGAACATGAAGTGGAAGCTTGGATAAGCTCCTAGAAAGGATGCCTTGCCACAAGGAAGTGAGATGTCAAATGCTAGAATTCTCATGCATTTGTCTTAGCCATGCATTCCTTTTGAGTCCATCTGTTCTGTTTTCTAATAACATGCCCAATTTTTGGCAGTATTCGGAAGGATGAGGTATTTTAGGGATTATAGTCCACTGACCTCTAGATAAGACGTGTAGCTGTATCCATCATTACCTTCCCTTTGGGAAGCACCTTGTATTTCCAAACTGCTAAATCCATCTACTCCAAAATTTTGGAAGCTTGAGCACGGGAGGGAAACAAAACACCTACATGAACAAGTACATCTAAGCGAAATTTTCAGCTTCTTTTACGTCTATGACATCCAGGACAGCTCCCTGTGACCTAGCAGTCTATACAGAATTAGCAAGTCAACTCCACTATTAGCATCCTCATTAGACTCAGCAGAGAGGCTAATTTCCTCTCCAGGTTGACTTAAAGGTATGCAGACAAGGAAATTGTTTGCTGTACTGTTTCTGCAATGTTGACAAAAGGAAATGAGTAGCTGTAGGAACTAATCTACTTCTTTTAAATGACCCCATCAATAGCTGCAAGGGGAAAAAGACTCATTTTATGCAGTAACAGATCTAGGAGTAAATATGCTTTTTCTCTGTAAAAGGCTAGACAATGTCTATGGAGAAGACCTTGATCTGCAGTGCTTATAAACTTTCATGTCTCAAGTACTGACCAAAACTGGGTCTCTGTATAAAGGCAGAGAAGAACAGTTTTTTCTGTGAAGTTTATCAACACTAGGTTATTCCCCAAATGCATGTTTAATAGCAGAGGTATGGGCAAAAGAAGGAATGGAACACAGACAGGCAAGTTGCACTAAATTTTAGAATCAATAAGTCTGTCATGTCGTGCACTTGATTCACTTCCGTGATGATGGAAGCAGGAAAAGTGCTCTAAAACCGGTAAAATCACCTGAAAAGCACATTTAGATTTTGTGAGACATATGAGATATTAAGCCTTTGCATAATTCACTTATTTAGCAAAACTTCAAACCTTTACATCATCCTATAAAGGCTCTGCAAAGTAGTAGCGTACATCTTTGTGTATTTATCGTATCTTCCTAGAAGTGTTGTGATGCTGTCATTATAAGTAATTTCTACTTAGAATGCAAGAACAGATTGCCTATAGATACACAATTTTTTTCCAGTATTTCCTATGGTTATGCAAGTCAAAAGCAGCTAAATTCTCTGATGACATAAATAAGCAAGAACGAATCACATGAGCGGAACTCTATCCACTTAGAGAATTTGGCCCACATTTTTCTGAAGCAGAATCTGCCATAAGCGACTAAGTAGCTTCCATAGCTTTTCTTCCACCTCTGGAATCTTTAAGTATTGACCTCAATCTAATAAGACTAAAGCCTTCCGATTCTATTTAGGACTTTAACCAAGATCACCATCACTGTTAGATGGTGGCATGTATATGGCCCTATTTTATGGCCCAGCCTGACCCAAGAGCTCTTCCTCCAGGCTCCCTGCTGCTGGAATGCTGCCTTCCCATCTGCCTGTCCACACTCTTGGGAAGAGTATGTGCATTGGATCTCCCCCTACATCCTGCAAAGACTTTCCACAGCTCTCTGCCCAGTTACAATTATAGCCATTCAAATAACAGCTAAAAGCCTTTCTCCCCTTACCTGTATCACTTTCCTCTCCTTTGATTATTTAACTTTAACTGAATTGTTTAGCTCTGCTAAAAGTATTTAGAACACAGGTCACAGGAACAACTCCATGCTATAGCAACATATACTGTATTGTATGATTCACTGGAGACTAACTTGAAGGAACTAAATTCATTTTCCTTATTTAACATTCATAAAATAACAACACTACTGAAAAAAATCCAATCAAGAGTGAAGTCTTATCAGCTGACATGCAGACACTAGTGATTAAACATAAGAAAAACCTTTTTTACTGTGAGGGTGGTCACAACCTGGAATTTAAAGCTGTGCCTTGCTTCCTTGACTTTAGCTGGAACATGCAGGCTCATTTCATCTCTCAGATAACATACCCTCCCTTGTGCAAAAGATCATCTCTCATGTGGCAGCCATCATGGAATAAATTACTGTTTCCCATAACCTGGTCTTTCTGGAAAAGAACATTCTCATTTAACAAAGAAAAAAATTATTAAAAACTACTTTAAATATTCATTTAAACCTCTTCAAGGTGACAAGGAGAGCCCGATTGCTAGACATGGTCTATGCAACTTCTCCCTGAGAGCATGCTGTTCTACTGGAGCGTGTTCTTCAAAGATGGTAACTTATGGCACATTTAGTGTTTCAGAGAAATACTCTGGAAATCCATAAAAAGCTAGTTACACTCTCTAAATGCAACTTGAAGAGGAGCTGCTATGCTCTTTCAGCAAAAACACTCTTAACATTTTGTCCTCAGGTCTAGGCTTAAGAACAGGTTTTGGAGGGCATAGAAAATAAAGAAAATAGTAGCACCAATTGGCTGTAACTTTGAGGACTTCAGCATTAACTTTTGCTCAGACTTCCCTGCTATTGCTGCCACCCTAAAACATTATCCCTAACAATAAGAAGCGCTCTTACATCTGAAGTCCAATTTTCTGGTCGCTGAACTATATGGATATAGGAAGCATTGGACCCTAGGAAGAGAACACCAGCTACCCCAATTCAGGAACATCAAGCTGCAGCAATACCAGGATATTTGCACCTTCTAAGACCCTCCACGAAGAAAGACCAGAATCAATAGTGCCTCTATCCATTACGGAACATTTCGTGGCCAGATTACTGAGCTAACAAGGGAAAGCACCACCCAGAGCCACCCCACTCTTGAAGGAAGGAAGAGCACACCAGTTAAGTCTGAGGCAGGAGCGACCAGAAATGAAGGGTTTGCATTGAGTTACTGGCACTTACTAGCTTGTCACTGAAGTAGTAATAGTTGCTCGCTCGCTCTCTCCATTTCGATTATGCTTTCCCTATCCTACCAGCAATTTGTTCTCTTATTCTTTCTGCATTTCCACAACTAGCTCTGTCCTGCCCTCAGAGGAAGGGAAGCCAGAGGTGCCCCAGCTATCCCTCCTTTCAGAATTAAAGTACTGTTTGGGCAGAGGTCAGATGACCGTTCCTAGAAGCCTATCTATTTGTAGGTTCACTTCCCAACAAATCAATTCTGCTTCCCCTTCACAGCCAGGTTTGGAGAGAATGAGAAGGGAGATACCAAAACATGCCTGGATCCAACATTTGATCATGGATGCCATCATCCTTTTAAACACACATGTTGACCTACTCATGGACCTGCTGTAGCCAGGCACTCTGTGAAAGGAAGGCATTTCAGCAGCTGCCTCCAAGACCTCCTATCCACTACTCATATCCCAGTACCTCAGAACTCATGTTACTGCTTTGATATTTGTGACAGGCACTTGTTTCCTCCACCTATTTTAATCAGAACTACATGGTGCCACTAGTTATCAGTTTAAAAATCAGGGCATCACAATATGGTTGGGATTTTTCTCAGCAACTAAAGGGAATGATTTCACAGAGTAGCTTAACTAGAAATAACATGAAGTGCCAGCAAGCCATCTGTTGTAACCTCTGTGTTAAAGTTAACAGCTATTTTGTATTTCCACAAAGGAAGTCAGCTAAAGCAATTAATGTGGGGTTTTTTTCCCCCCAGGGAGTCTAAGCACCCACTATTTTTATTAAATGGAACAGGAACAACAGTAACCGGAGATCCCTGAAGAAGGGGCAGAAAACAAAAATCAGGGACACAAACAGCACAGTGTTGTGCAGCGATGCCATCCAGTCACTTCTCTCCTGACACAGAAGTCAATCCAGACCTTTCCCAGTTTGTCAGAACCTGCCACACAGGCATGGCAGGCGTCACCACGAACACATGCAGTGACTGACTGCAGATTGAGGACACAGTGAACCATCTAACACTGCCAGCAGCCCTCAGCACATCTGGGCCTCTAGTATATTTTTGAGATGAAGTATCAGTTAGCCTGTCTGTGCTCAGGACTAATTCCAGGGTGGATACAATACTTTTTTAAGACATCAGTTTAATATTGAGGTTGGGGAGGGAAAGGCAGTATTAATTAATTTACTCAAAAAAAAAAAGGGAAAAAAAAAAGGAAGTGATAGCATTTTCTACTTGTAGTGAAAAAGGACCACAAGAGTTTTTTAAGTGGCTCTTCATTTTTTTTTCTTGGGAGCTTTAGCTCATTCTCATTAACTAACTTAAACCTTTTCCTCCTCCACACCTCTTTCATGAAGGGGCAGCCTCCCAAACCAAACAGCTTGACACTAGGTTTGATCCTAGTCTGACTCAAGCATTGATGTAGCTGAAGTCCCATAAGACTTCAGTCCACAGGGACATTTGTCTTCTGGCATCAGATGATGTCAAGTACTTGCCGCTAGGATTCTTCTTCTGAGATTTTGACCAAAAGGCCACACTCGGAAGTTTTGGTGCTAACCAAAGATAAGTTTTATCTCAGTCTCATGAAAACCTCTTCCTTTTAAGCTCAGAACCTAGAAAGAAAGGATTCTTACATCCATCAGGCTGGAACTAAGAATATGGTTTTGTTAGTGCTCTGTGTCTGACCCTGCATTTCTTGCTTGTACTCCATTAGTGACTGAAAGACGTGCTGTCACTGCAAGGGACAGCTGTCTTCACCTCAGTGGAGACCTTTTCCTCAGCAGGTATGGATCTGAACTCTTGGGTCAGAACAGTGTCCAATGAAGTGATAATGGTGCCAGTACAAGTATGCTTAGCATGACTGCAATCACGATACATGCATGGTCTAACACCAGTCGATCTACAAACTAGAATTATAAGAGCTTATTTATATACAGTGTAGTAGTTTCCATAGCTTGGAATTTGAGTAGTCAAATAAAAATATCACAGAGGGTACACATTTCACACATATCAAATCATGACACAAACTGAACTTCCGCCAAACCAAATCACCATGCTATGAACAGTATGCAGCATCTATCATCATCATGATGATCAACAGAAGGAAAGGGCAGCAGCAACCTCTTTTCCATCTATTACTAGGAGGAAATATTCACAGCAATACCCATACACCTTCCTCAAGAGACGTCTGCATCTATTTCTGACAACCATAAGTCAGACTCCTTTATTTCAAAGAAAAAATTAATTCCTGAATTAATAGGTCATCAACTTAATTCTTTTCCAAATCAGCATTAAAACGTTAATCCCAGTTCTGTCTATGTTAAAATGGATATTACTATAAAGTAATCATATGAAGAAATAAGCCAGCAAAGGCAGAGAAATTAAGTGATAATTGATGCTGAAATAGCATAACACTGTGAAGCCTATGGTCCGGAACCTGATCTTAGATATGCTTATGAATAAGAATCATCAATAAAACTTACAGAGTTGTTTAAATAGGCACATCAGCTTGATCTTAAACATTTTACAGGGTCTAGCTATTTCTAGAGGTAGATGCAACTTCTATTTGCACATCTGTCAGAAGCATGACAGAACTTTCTCTGGGCTGCAGTGCTAGCTCCACCTTACTCCCCCATCCCAAGCTGCTTCCTCAGATAGGTTTCTGCCTGTCCCATTGCACAAATTTCAGCACACTACATGAAGTGTAGCAGCACTCTTCTGCATTTACCTTTTAACAGCAAAATGAAAGAATTAAACACTGCAAAAAAACCAGCGAAGACAAGCAACCTGTCAGCTCAGCTGAGGATGACAGCAATCACCACATCCTGTTCTGAGATGCAAATGTTTTATTTCACATCCCAGCTCTTCATAACCATATATTTTTTTTTTGCAAAGCCTTGCTGCTACACAGTCAACTTGGTTGTTGAGGCCTGCAGACAGATATCTTATAATGGCTCCCTAGGCAAACCAGTGGTGCAACTTGCTACACAAGCCAGTCCACGGAGATCTCAGTGCTGTGCACTGCTGCTGTATGTCATGTCACATCACCACTCTCTTGGTATTCACTCTGGCCAAAAGCCATACAAGAAGGGTTAAGGCTAGGGACGGCTGCACAGAAAGCCTTGCAGCCAGAGGGAATCCCAGTCTCGTTCCCAGAGCCCTTCTGCACAGCACAGGGCAGGTCACCCGCATCGCCCAGATCAGCGGCTTTCCCCACCTGTAAGCAGGGAAGAGGAGCCACCGGCCACGCCAGAGCACAGCCGAACAGGGGGCCTGCGCAGCACACCCTGCTCCGGGGAGAGCCTGCCCGCTTCCCGCGGGGATCCCCGGAGCTGCTGGCGCCCGGGGCACCGCTACAGCGCCGGGGAGGGGATGCCTGTGACTAAGCACACGCGGCCTCCCCTCGCCCTCCCGCTCACTGCCTCGGCCAGGCTCTCCCCGCACCAGCCCTGGGCACCAGCGCCTGACAGCAGGGCCGCTCCCGGGAAGGCACCGGGCAGGAGGAGGCACCTGCCTTCCCCCCCGCCCCCGAGGCCAGGGGCCGGGCACAGCCCAGGCCGGCAGCCGGGCCCGCAGGGGCTTCCCTCCCCGGCGCCACCGGGCACGGCTGCGCCGCGACCCAGGCCTCGGCGCCGCGCTCCGGGCACCCCCCGCGGGCACCCCCGCTCCCAGGGGCCGCCCGGAGCCGCCCGGCCCCGCCGCCCACTGCCCCGGGAGCCCGCCCTCCGCGTACCGCTGCCATCCTTGAAGTGAGGGGGTGGGACGTCTCGCAGCGACCGGGTCCAGCCCCCCATCTCCGCTTCCTCCTCCTCCGTAGGGCCGGGGCCGCCCGGGACGGTGCCGTCGCCGCCGACCTGCCGCTGCCGCCGCCGCTCCGCCGGGGTGGCCGCCGCCCTGGGGGCGCGGCGCCGGGCCGCCCTGCCCCGCGAGCCCGGCCCCTCCGGGCGCCCCTCGTCCTCCTCGTCGTCCTCCTCGTCCTGTGAGGAGGCGGCGGAGCGAGAGTCGGCCGAGGTGCTGTAGAAGGGGTTCCCGCTGCTGTCCTGGCCCGACTCCCCGAAGACGTCGTCGGAGATCTGCAGGCTCTCGTAGCGGCAGCGGGCCGCCTCCAGCAGCGACAGCGCCTTCCTCCGCGCCGGCCCGGCGCCGCCCTCCGCCATCATCTCGGCCGTCGCCAGCAGCCGCCCGCGCTCCGCTCGGCCCGGCTCGGCCGGGTCCTGCGGCCGCAGGCAGCAGCCGAGCAGCAGGAGCGGCTCGGGCACGGTGGCGGGCAGGCAGGGAGTGGGGGGAGCCCCGCAACCGCCGCCGCCGGGGCTGAGCCCTGCCTCCCGCTCCCGCCCGCACCACCCGCCCCTGTGTGTGTGCAGGGACATGGGGGGAAGGAGCCAGCTCAACATCTCCAAGTACCACATCCAGCCAATTACCGCGGCAGTCCGCGCCCGGGAGGTGGGGTTATATGGACGCCGCGGGCCGGCGCGGGCCGCCCACCGCCCGCCCCGCCGCCCGCCGCCGCTCCGCCCATTTAAAACCACAGCGCCGGCTGCGGCGCGGCCGCCGCTGCCCGCCGCCGCCGGAAGGGGGGTCCCTGCGCCCGGCCCCGGCCCCGGCCCCGGCCCCGGCCCCGGCCCCGGCCCCGGCCCCGGCCCCGGCCCCGGCCCCGGCCCCGGCCCCGGCCCCGCCCCGGCCCCGGCCCCGGCCCCGGCCCCGGCCCCGGCCCCGGCCGGAGCTGTCCACCCGCCCGCGGTGCTGGAGCCGCGCAGGGCAGAGGCGGGTGCGCTGGCCTCGCTGCCCGCACACCCGGCAGTAGCGCGGGGTGAAGGGCTCCCGCGGGCAAGGGGCCGCCGGCGGGGGCTGGCTGCAGGCCCCCCCGCAGCCGGGGCCTCGCCAGGGAGGAGAAAGGCGCTGAGGTAGGGCCCGGGTGGGTCGGGGCCTCGATGGCGTGGCCAGGGCCGCACCAGCTCGTTGTGGCTTCGCGGCAGGCGGGGGAGCATGAGCCAGGGACGTGGCAGTCAGGGCCCAGATGTCGCTGCCCCAAAACAGGGCGCAGAGCTCCAGCGCTGGAGCGGCCCTTGAAGCAAAGCAGGGAAGGTGCTGGAGCACAGGGCTGCGGGGCACCTGGCACCGGGGCCCCACCAGCCAGGTGCTCACCAGCTGCTGGGCCTGCCACCCAGCTGGGGCTCCAGGGGTGCTTTGCATGGGCCTGGGGTGATGCGCATGCTCCTGCCCATTGCTGGATCCGGCACTGAGCACACTGCAGGCTGTGGGGCTGAGTGCCTGCGGTGTGTGGTTCGGTTTCTCGGGTGAGTACGGTTTGAAGTAACCATTCTTCCAAAATTGCCACTGATTTAAAAGCAATATGGTAGTCCAAGAAAAACGAGGGAAGTGAAAATACCCGTGCCCTGACTGGGTTAGTTAAACATGATTCAGAAGTATCCCTGGAGTAATCTAGGGATTTTGTACAGCAGCTGAAGCCCCTGGTTGTGCAGCAGTCAGAACGGTCTGTCTGATGTTACAGGAATGTTTGAAATCTCTGATCAAGGTTTATTATTATTACTATTGGCATCCCACTGTGCTGGTTACTGTACAAACACTCATTAAGAAGACAGTCCCTGCCTCCCTTCTCGCCGACAGCAATAGCAGCTATCGAGCCTACCCTTTCACAGCAGTGCTTTCAAAATAAACAGTAATTGGATTCTGTGGATTGATTGTATGCAACTGGAGGGGGCATATTATTTGCATTTTTTGATGCAAACTTTCAGTGGAGGTTGATCTGAAGATCTGTTAGTGCTACAGATTTTACAAATTTTATAATAATCTTTCTGTCTTTAAAAAACAAAGATTAATGTCCTTTGATGATTCTCAAGGACTCTAGCACAACCTGGAATATGACAAAAGCTGGACTGTGTAGGTATTCAAAAGACCAATCTTAAGATCTATTCAGATATTTTTAAATTGCAATGATTTCATTAGAACTTTAAAGTTCTGTGTAGTGCCTACAGCCAAATCCAGAGAAAAGAATCCATCTCCTGTGCGTCATTAAGCAAACAGAAAAGCCCAGTGTAATTTGAGGGGTGAGATTTAAGCCGTATTTCTACTTTGAAAAATCTCGTGTCTTATTGATTATATTTTAAAATTACTAAGTTTATATACAAATGGATTTTAGATTTTTTTTTACTGCAAGCTCTGCCAGCTTAGCCTGTAACTTGAGCATCAGACTGGGTTCGTTTCATCTCACTGGTCACCAGAAATCATAGCTCTGTAGGCCAAGCTATCCTTTCAATCGCATCCATGCCACCCTGTGTCTTCAGAATACCCTGATGGGAAGGCATAACTGGACTTGCAGAATTTTTCTTGCTGGTAATGATGAGTGACCAGCTTGAACCTCATTAATCCAGTTTGCTGGGTTGGCATGTAGAAAACCACAGATTATTCTTCACAAATGTTCTGTTTTATATGCAGTTCCCATGAAACAGAAAATAGTGATGCCCTGTGACGACCATCTCACACAATGGTTTTTAAGACTAAAAAAAACACTTCAAAGATGTTGACAGGTTCTTTGTACTAGAGACATTGAAATAAACTTTTGATTTGTGAATGGATGGAGGTGTCCATCCAGGTGATGTAGAATTCACCTCAGCATCCAGGTTCTATGAAAGTGTCCATGGACACTCAAATGTCTTTAAATTTGCTATTTTTCAGTAAAACACAACAGCAGGAAGGACTGCTCTGAAGTCCAGAACAGAAAAAGAAGGTTTATCAGAATGGGCTCCCAGTAGAAGTATTAATGGGAACAGTCCAGAGACTGAAGAAACCCACACAGCCTTCTCTAGCTCCTGGTTGCAGCAAAAACAATTTTTCCCGACTCTTGCACACTTCACTCCAAAAACAGGCTCCCATCACAGCTGACTGAGGCACACTGCCAGGACCTTCCCTCCTAATGGCATGCCAGATGTCAGAACTTCAGCTTTCCTTTTTTGAAGAGAATGCTGGACACAAGAGCTCTGGGAGGAGACCACTGCACCAACGGAGAGAGGGAGGACTGACCCTTGCAGTTACCAAGCCAACATGACATTTTAAAGATGGAGTCTCCTGCCATACATGCACGTGCACCTTTTGTTGGTGGAACTTTCCTTTCCTAGGCTTCCTAGAACAGCCTAGTCTATACAAAGACAAGTCGCTCTTCTGCCTGTCCCACAAGCAGAGAGACTGCTTTAGTCTCTCATGCCTGCATGGGACGATAAGATCACTTTTCTGAGACAGAACCATAGAGGCTCCCACACAGGGCTGTGTGCCTAGGATTTTGGCTTGCCTACGGTCTTAAGATGTAGCTGTTCATGTGTTCCTCTCAGACCAGCCATACAAACTGCCGGTTGGATTACCATAACCCAAATGAGGGTTCTGGATTGTAAAAATTGCCATGTATGACATGCTAGTAGTCATTTGATCCCAAATGATTGTGGAGAGGCAGAGATAGGACAGGTGGTTCTAAAAATGGTCTCATCAGCCCACTGGGTTTTTATGAACAGTCGAGAAAAAGGTCACCATGTTTGCAGTTGAAAGAACTAATTAGATAAACCTAATGGAACATTATAAACATAGCTGTGTTTTCTCCTTAATCACTTATACTTGTGTTTAGCTGCTAGAAAACACTACTAAAGTAAACAGACTTTTGTATCCATGGCAACCTGTGGATCCACTTTTAATTTGCCTACAGATAAAATGTTTGGGTTTTTTTTCCTTGAAGTTTTCTGTTTTCATTGCAATAGCAATGGTGCCTTCTGTACGCTCCTTCTGACCCTGCCAACCTTCAAGGTTAAGACTATGATAGGCCTGAGCCTCTCCTCTTGTGCAAGAAGTTGTTAAAGTCTTTAACGCTTGCCTTGCAGCCCCAATGGCCAACTGTCAGTGGCTGATTCCTTAAATTATCTTTCAACCAAGTGATAAAATATTTTGAGGAAGACGCATGTTGGATCACAGCATGCATAGCAGAGCACACTGAGCAGTGTCGGCACTAGTGGTCAGGTGGTCCTTTGTATTCACTTTGCACAGTTTCAGACCTCGTCCTGCTTCCGCTGCAGCCAAAGGTGCCATAATCCCATTGCCTTGATCCGTGTGGTCTCCGCTGGGAGTGGGATTGGGCCCTTGTTTCATTTCTCGGTTAGGTTGCTGCAGAAGACCACTTCAGTTTCACATTTGCCTGCTTTGGTGGTGCTGTAGCTCCCATAAATTGACTGTGGGCTGTCTGAAGGGCTCTGGCTGAGAAACTGAACCACTGAAAGATGGCAAATCATAGGTTTCTAACTCTCCTCCTCTAACCACTTCCCCTTACAGTGTTTAAAGATAGCTAGAAATGTATCAGGGTTTTTCTTGTACTGCTCTCCCATGTGTTTCAGGAGGTGGTAATCTCTCGCTGAAGACACACATGCTACAAGAAAAGGATTGTGGGCTAGTTTGAGCAGGTCTGCTAAACCTACATGTAATATGGTGGGATTTAAAACTTAGTAGGACAGGAAAAGTGAGGCCTTGTGCCTGGAGTGGGAAGTCCTGTATTTCTCACTTCTCAGTAACGTTAGACATCAAGCTCTTTGAGGAACGGTCTTGTGCCATCTTTGCACAGTACTTTACACTGTCAAACCTTGGCCCAGATGCAACAGAATATTGACATTTCTATCTCCTACCTAAGCTTCCTCGCTTCCTATTGATTTCACAGAGTTTGTTTTGGTGTGTGCCTGGTCCTTTCACAGCACAAATACATCGAGATGGAATAATATTTAATCAGGTTACAAAATTATTCTTTTCTAATCCCCTGTTCTGCAAGTGCGGCCCAGAATCTGAATTTTGAACTGTCTTTCATCTCAATGCCATCCTAAAAGGAGTCTGTAGAGTCAGAGTCGATTTGTTCATCCAGCGTGAAGTCAATAGGCTCCAGTTCCCTCTTCCATTATTGCACTGCCTCAGGTGAACAGGAAAACTTGGGAAAAAGGCTTCATCAAGGCTGAAAACAGTGATGACTTGGAGCCAGTATACAGTTTCCTCCCAAGCCCCTGAGAAGAGGCAGGGAGGGGCTGTCCTGTCCCGTCCCTGGGAGAGATCGCGGATCAGGCTGTTTCTCAGCACATCACCATGTGATGTCCATACTTTGCAGGGAAGAAATCTGTACAGCCACCACCAGTCATGTTACATTGCTCTCCATGCTCTGCAATAAAGCTTTCTGTTACGTGCCTGGCTGCATGACACAGGGAAAAGCAGCTCTGTAGGACTTCATTTGCCACTGTACTGCCCTGCATAATATACTTGCTCCATGCAGGGAGTTGTGGAGCTCTTTCTCCTCCTCCCTACAATTCTGCTGTTGGAAGTAACATTGATAATAGGTGGGGTTTTTTTCTTTTAAACTCATCAGGTATTTACAGTATATGGGACGTTGGCAACAATAACAATGCTTGTCTAGATATTTCCTTTTTGCTTTCTGGTTTTCAGCTTCTTCATAGTCCTCTGTTTCTTGGATTTATATTTCACATTGCCCAAATATGATGTTAACTCAAAGCTCAGGGAAAAAAGCAAGTTGCTGTTTTCAAGTGAGAGAAAGGGAACGAATATGTTTTCCTCATAATATAAAAGGGAGAGGTGATTTTTGATGCTTCTAACACTGAAACAGGTGTGGGCTGAAATTTAAAATTTAGCAGAGAAATTTGAGTGTTTCACTGATGAACACTTTTGATTTGCTTGCCTTAAGAGCCTTTGAAAACCATGTTTTGTGCATGCACGGTACATTTTTAGCAAAAGCTATATTATGAACAACTCTCACCTAAGCTCCAAAGGGAAGGATAAGGTGTGTTGCTCATGCATGCATGGAAGATTAGCTGTTTCATCAGTAATTTATGGATGGTCTGTAGAGTATGCTGCAAAGGTCTGCAAAAGCCCTGTCTTGTTCTCTGGTGCGTGCATGGAGCAGAAGCTATATCCAGTAGGCCAGAAGCACAGAACTGTGCTGTCTCTTAAAAATCAGAGTGCTCTAATGCTGCACTTATTTTTCCATTGAAAACCACGCAGTTTTGAAATGCACTTTTTGAAGGGCTGACCCCATGCACACATTTCACGGTAAGACCTGATCCAGTAAGGCAGAGCCTCATGGGAGCGCTGTCAAAGGCTGTAGTCATTAAGCCAATGCTCTACAACAGCCCTTGTCCCCCACAGTGTAAATCATGTTCAGCTTTTGATCAACATGGGAGTGGAACGTAGCAAGTCCCTGGGATTGGGAGTGTGGTAGCATTTGGAGGCTTTTTGTTTAGCTAATTAATTCTATTAAAACACAGTACAGGATCGTTAACTTTGCAGGGCATGATGCCCAAAGCTAGTGACAGGAACTTTGCTCCTCAGTACCTACAACTCACAGTCAGGTCTGCGATAACATGTTTACTCCTTACTATGGAAATAACACATTCAAACATAACTGTATTTCTACCATCTACAACCCTGTTTGCTGTAAATTATAATTTCAGGTCTTATCCTATTTGTTCATTAGCTCAGTAAAAACATAAAAGCTTTTTCAGAGAAAGCCATGTTGTGGCAATACGTGAAGGAGGTGACTAGAGAACAGGATCCCATCCAGGTTGGCTCCTTGTTTGCTGTCTTGCATAGCGTTTGCTTTGCCATGGCCATCCTTGCTTTATCACCACTGGTCTGCAGATTTCCAACTTCACCTTCTTGAGACCTTCCTAGAAGGATGCTTCAGCTGCCAAGTCAGGTGCCTGCCTGCCTGCTGAGTGCATGGGTACAGCCATATTCTGGCTATTTGCTCTACAGGCTACACCAGCGTCTGTTCTTCCCATTGCAGCTCAAACTGGAGGGTTCGTCAGCTGCAGAATTTGCTCATTCTTTTTGTGTATCAGCATGTAAATTTCCAACACAGAAGTAGAGTGGTAATATCATTAAATATTACAAACATTAATCACGGATAATAAATATTTGATAATTAATGATTAGTTAATAATTACCTTATCATTATTACTAATAAACCATTAAATTTTAGAAGAATAATATCATAAAATACGTATAAGATGCTGTTGAAAAGCAGCCCCAAAGGTACACTAACATTATGAATACCTCTTCTTGGAGACAGAAAACATAGCCCATAAGTGGGTAGAAGAGACACAATGCCCAAAACCAGTTCCTCGAGTTGTTTATCCTTGCCATCCACCACCACTTCCCTTTTCTATGCTGAAATGCGTTCTGTTTTTTGGCATCTTTTTCTAAAACACCCTTTGAAGCCACCAGGAAATACAGTATCCCATCTGGCAGTTGCCAAGATGCATTGATTAGCGTTATCTAAATAGGCTCCAATCCGTCAACAACCTATGCTAAACCTTCTCATAAGAGATTACCTCTTTTTTCTGTGCTAGTAACTTGTCAGACAATTATAATCCTATTGAAATGGGTAGTCCTTGCAAAGTGGTACAGGTTAGCAAAGTAAGTTTAGACTGACACACTGTTGCATTTCATCAGACACCAAACAGATTCATTGATGTTTTGGTCAAAAGCGGCCCGCTCGATCGCATTTTTTAGAAAAAAAAAAGAGGCTGAAAAGGCAAAATATCTTCTGTATAGGGTGATTTGACTTGGTTAAGGACCTGAAATGGAATCACATTTTCCCACAAAAACAGAATAATGTTAGTCATAGAGTATGGCAGATGGCTGTTAGTCACCATTAAATTCGGAGAGTTTACCCACTCTGTTCAATCAATACAGCCATGAGAGAGACCAGTTCCCAATTAGCTCCTGCAAAAGAAGTCTTTCAGAAATCAAGATCTGATCAAAAAAGGGAGCAATATTGAAAATGTGTGAGGGGACAGGGAAGAAGAAAGTGAGAGGGACTATTTTCATTAACAAAAACAATTGTTAATCTCAAAAATACCTTCTGTTTGACATCTGTTACCCCGTAGGAGATAATTTCTTTTTCCAAGCGAAGGCTGAAAGTTCAACCATCACAAAATAAGTGGGCTTTGCTCTTGAGGGTAATTGAACATCTGCAGCAGTGAATGAAACGTACAAACACTTCCCAGCTCTCAGGATTTGGCCCATCAAACGGTCCTTTCAGGGCACATCAGTGACTGCTGGCTCGGCACACTCTGAATTTCTATTCTGAGATGCACCACTGGAAGCTACCAATTCCAGACGCTGTAGTCTCTAAATAGCTTGTAAGGTTGTTAGAAATAGGATACTTAAAAGACATCTGGAAAAAATGTTTGTGATCCTCTGTCAGAAATGATTTATTTGCATGCCAATTTTTCTCCAAATATGCAGCCAGGATGTGAAAGAGGAACATTTTCAAAAAGCATTGTCAAGATAAAAATCAGACTTCTTGGTACTGCAAGACGGAGAAAGCTATTAACTGAAATGCATTTTTAGAAGTTCCCTCTATGTGATGCTGAAAATAATTTTACAAAAATTAAAAAATAATACAAATCAGCTTTTATGTCAGATTTATGTTCTCCCTTTGTTTTTTTGCTTTTGTGTAGCTTACATAATTTGATTAATGCCTGTTACTTTCATTCAGATGGGCATGCCCTGACAAACTGCTTTGCTTTTTCAGTTTGGCAACCTTGTTGTGTGTTGGGTTGATTACATTTCAAGAGAAGCTTAAAATTTTCTTTAAAAAGCGTGTTCCCACTATCTTAAGAAAACATGTAAAAACATTCTTATGTGATGGAATCCTACTGTGATCCTTTTTTGCAGGGAGATGATGTGGTCTGAGAGGCATTAAAGTGATGCTGGTGACCAGCTGCAGCTAACTCAAGCCAGAGCACTGCTCTTCCATGTATGCCGTGTCATTGCTACACAGTGGATCACTGAATGAATCACCATTGCTGCTGTCAACGCCCCAGCTATTGCATTGTCTTCTTCCTGACAGTACCAACCTACAGATTAAATCCAACATAGGAGTGATAAAGCCAACGTTTCTTGTTGTATCTCAGTTTATTGCAGTGTGTTGTCCCATGGTATGGAGCTACTTGCTGCTCACTGGGACTTCACGGCAGAGCAGTCCAGTCCTCAGACCTTGGAACATTTTCTAGTGCCTTTGCTTGGGGATTACTCTTCTTAAATAGGCAGAGACTGCTTGTAGGGATCACTTCAGTCTTTGTACTCATTCTGTCACTGGTCAGACACTCGAGTTGTAGTTTGTCTGGAGTATCACCACTGTGTTTCGGTCAGAGCATCGACCAGCTACCGGAACTCTACAAAGATCAGGCACCAGCACATTGGCCTGGATTTGAACAGGCACCTTCTCTGACATCAGGGTATCAGCCTTCTCTGTTGTCTGCTTTCTCAAAAAAGGGACAAAGAAAACACAACTTTTTTCATGTTCTTTTCTTTAAAAAAAAAATTCCTGCTAGGTGAGTACTGCTTTGCTGAGATGATTGTTTTTTTGGCAAAGCTATGTATGCTGAAAGCAGCAGAACGTTCATGGAAATTCAGCTACGACTGTAAATCTGACAGTGCTTCATGTGTCATGATCTAGTCTGCTTAATTTCATGAAGTAAATGAGAAACCACAGTGGATAAAGGCACTGGGTCTTCACTAATTCTGGAGTGACATTGATATTTGTCAGATACTTAACTGTTAGTCCTTCAAAGTTGCTCTGTTAACACAGAGAGTCTAGTAAAAAAGAAAGGGAAAGAAGAGAAACCCTTCTGAATGCCAGTTTAGTTATTGAAGCCTAAAATAGATACTATGCAAAATACTCTAGCTGCTTGCTGTCAAACCTTTCATTTGTTCACTGCAGTGCCCACTTTACTTTTTTCACTTGGGTCACCTGCCTTTTCAAAGCTCTTTATGTGTAAGATTAGTCTCTGGAGGAGATTACACAAACAACATACAGAAATATGGCATTACTCTCCTGATTTACACTACATCTGCATCTTTCTTCATCTTCCCCACTTTACACAACTGTTGCTTGTTCCTCCGGGAAGCCTGCCATCGCAGATGAGAGCCTCCTTCGCAGTCTGTAGGCTGAGGACACACTGGTTCCCTGCCTTTCCCTTACACGCAGCCCTGAATCGGTCTCCCTGATCTCATCTGGCCCACCCGTCTCATCAGGACCAGTAAGGGTTTTTGTCACTGATTTAACTGAGCGTAGGTTCGTGGACTTCATCTTCCTTCTAAGGTTCCCCTGGTTGAATTTTTGATTTTAGGAGTCTTTTCCCACAGTGGCTCCCTGTTTTTTTTCCAATTTCTCTTCCCCTGCATGCTCAAAATATAGAAAAGATATTACAAATTAATGTCACTGCCTGGTATCTATTTGGGGAGCAATGAGGAATCAGTACATTTAACTGACTTAACTGACATAAAAATATCTTGTGGTTTTTTGGATTTATAGTCATTACTCTTAAAAAAAAGTTGCATGTCTTGATTTTCACCCTGGTCATCCTTATTAGTGGATTGCTACAACTACAGAGGGAACATTCTCTTCTGACTATGATTCCTTACCCATTAAAGAGGGGAAATCACGCTGCTCTGTAGACACAGCCTTCCTTCAGGCGCTGTACTGTGTGCTTGCCCTTCTCACAGGCATGGACCGAATAGTCACTGGGCCACAAAGAAATGTCATGGGTATGCTGTTAACCTAGTGATGTGGCTATAGTCCCTGTAGCTTCTCTCCTTTCTCCATCCCTGGGTAAATTTGCACCTGCCCTTCCTGGGGCTCTGTTTTCCTATGTTTTCCTACATAAACTATGTCATTGCCTTCCAGAGAGAAGGCAAAATCTAGTTCATGATTTCTTCCCACCCTCAATTACTGCTGCTACGTGTCTTCTCTGACCTCTGTCTTCTCCAGGAAAACTTCTCAACCGCTTTTGCATCCTGGACATCTTCAACAGCTTCAACACCTACTAGCAAGGTGGTACCTCAGGAACATACTGCCAGAATTATACCCCCCTCCCAAAGACAATTAGTCTTAGCAGTACTTAAAGATTGATATGGAAATTACATTTCTCTGGAGTCTTGAACTTCTTAGTAAAATAAACATTTGCTGCAGGCAGCTGCAGTACAAGTCAAACCAATTTATTTAGTGTAGATTAATAATTTGAAACAATTATTTTCCAAGGACACTTATTAGGGTTATTTTTGAATGTTCAATCATTTCACAGCCTAAATCCAAAACACAGTACTATACCAGCTGCTAGGAAGAAAATTAACTGTATCCCAGCCGAAACCAGTACGTATAATGAATGTAGCTGGATTTATGCTTTTAAGTCGGCTTTGTTCAATTTCAACTCCTTTTTCCAAGCAGAGGCTCTACAAAGATGAGCAGAGGTCAAATCATCAGCTGTTGGCTGTAACGCTGTCCCCTTTCTCCTAGTTCAGTGAGCTCAAATCCCATAAATCTCCTTGATCTTGAAATACACAAAAGCACACCAAAAGCTAAAAGAAAAACCTGAGCATTTAGCTGTCTTGGAAATGTATTTCCAAATACATATTCTGCAAGATTTATCTTGCAAAGCTTGTTAAACAGATCTGTTCAGTACTGGGCACCTTTTGTCTGGTGGTTTAAGTAAAGAGACTTTGATTCCACTGAGACAAAATAGTAAGTAAAGGCTACTCACAAAATAGCTGACCGTGTATCTGCACTTCTTCAGGAATAAGGGCATATACCTGAATTTATATAATTGTGGAAAAGGTACTCATGTTTTAAGGAAAGTCTGGCTACTCCTTCATCACATAAACGTCCTATATTTATCATTTGCTATGTTAATTGTTGCTTCTTCATGAGGATATGTGTTTGCAGCAGGTACTGAGATCAATCAATAGGTTAGGCCAGATAATCTGGGGCTGTAACTGTCTGATTCAATAATATTCAGCCCTATTAGCCTTATCTGGCCATAAGATGTATGCTGATCATGTTGAGGAAGCTCCTATTTGTCAGTGCTTGTGTTTGCAGTTTTTCGCCTTCTCTGCCTTTTGCACAGCATGGGGAGCAGCACTGAAATGCAGGCTCACCGAGCTCACAGCCCGGATCCCATGAGACACTGACAAGATCCACCTTACCTGTGCCGCTTTTTCCTTCACAAAGGCTCTGCCACGTTCTTTCAGAAAGGCTCTTCAGACACAGCGGAGAGCCGGCTGCTGGCTGGACAAGTTGTTCCAGCAGTGACAGCCGGCTCCGAGTGACTGGATGTATGCCCATCACATTAAGGGATTGGTGCTGTCAGTGGGTGATGGGTATGTGTCAGGCTGCTTGACGGAGAGTGCCAGATGCCATGCTCAGATGCCACATGAACGTGCTGTCACAAGACAGGAGATGGGCCATGTTGGTGGGCCCTCCATCAGAAGCATCCCTCTCTGGCATGGGCATGGAGCCTCCTTTCCATGAAGGCTCTGCTGGGCAGGATTTCAGATGTCTCCAGCACTGTCTTAACTTTTTCTGCATTAACTCAGAAGCAAAACTCATTCCCTTGATCAATGCTGAATGCAGAGTGCACCCATTCATCTCTTCTTTCTTTCTCCTATTTCTGTTTTCCTATTGATCTCTGCTACCACAAGAAAGTCTGTGAGATGTGGGCATGACATTATGAAGCTGGAAGATACAGTGACATTTCTTCATCCCTGAAGGCATTCTCAGCAATCTGCAAATGTTAAAAAAGGATGACACCTTCCAAAATCAGTTGATGTTTCAGTTCAGGTTATGACATATACACTAAAGGTAAGAGGCTAATCATAATATGTTTTCAGGATGACTCAATACCCAGGAATTCCTGTGAAAGAGGTGGAGGATATGGGAGGTTTACAGTAGGAAAGGTGACCTGCTGGAGGGGAAGACCAAAACACAAAGGGACCCAGCAAGAGGGAAGGAAAGAAAATAAGAATGATAATGCTGGGGCAGATTGAAGGTCTCTTTTGCCTACATACTCTCTCTGTCAAGGGCTAGTAGCAGAAGCTGAGAGGAAAAGCCTAACAGGACAGTGCTGTCATGTTACCATGGTTAACCTCCAGCCTTGAGCTCTCATCTGCTTAGGAACTTTCAGAGACGGATATAACTATATCTCTCTGTCTAATGGCCTTGGTAGGCTTTATTTCATATCATTTTTCTAATTGCTTTTTCAGCAGACTTGTACTTTCGGCTTTCTCAACACCCTTCGCAGCATGCTGTGGCAATGAATTCCACAATTTAAGAATAGCTTGTGAAATATTTCCTTTGTTTTTAACCTGCCACCTGATCATTTCATTTGATGTGCTTCAGTTCTTGCATTGTGAGAAACAGTCAATAATTATTCCTCATTCATTTTCTCTGTGGTGTTCATGATTTTTTTAATATATATATAAAAATTTATATTTTATTTTTATATGATCTTATGTTCTTTTGTACTTTTTCTAGTTTTACCATATCCTTTTAAAGATTCATTAATCAAAACTGCATGAAGTTTTCAAGGTGTGAGCGCATTGCAGACTTTGGCAATGACCTATTGATGTTTTCTATTCTATTTTCTACTCCTTTCTTACTAGTTTTTAGGCTTCTATTTTCCTTTTCCATGGATGCTGAATATTGAACTGATGTTTTCAGGAATTATCCAGAAAAAATCCATTTTCTCTTTCATGAACAATAGTTGCTGATTAGAACATAATGAGATGCGGAACTTCAGAACTAAGGTGCTTTAATCTAATGTAAAAATAGAGACAAAAGTGTGGAAAAGGAAACAAGGATGCATAAATTCATATGAAGATAAATGATACAGACTTTTTTTTCCTCAGCCCATCTTCAGAAAGAACAGGTAGCTGGATGAGAGGAAGCTACAGAGAAGTAAGTTGCAGTGTGAGAGGTAAGAGATGATCAAGATGCGGACCATACAATCTCTCTCTTCACATTTGGATGAAGTAGACATTATCAATGAGGAATAACAGCATTTACTGTAATTCCTGATGAGGACAGAAAACAATCAAAGATGCCGCAATTGTGAAAATGATGGCATTTCAGTGGAGACAGGAGGAGAAGGAAAGATGAGGGAAGAAATGATGTAGCTATTCAGCATGCACCTGCACCAGGGACCACTTGTCAGAGGGGCCCAGGTGCAGCCTAGGGAGGCAGGGGAAGCAAGGGGTGAATGTCAGCAGCTGGTAGGATAAACAGCCTCATTTCGATTATTGCACTGCTGCCTGTACTATGCACACAGTACCAGTAATGATAAATGCAAAATTAGAAGACTAGTCCCAAGTTCCTTTTCTGTTATTTTTTAAATTGTGAAAAGATGAAATGAATGAATGAAAAGAATTATTGTGATCAAAATTTTCCACACGTTTAGTGACAGCAAAGTTCTTTACATGTAATATATTGGCTCTGTTAACGAATTACATATGAATTTACAGCCATTATTGCCTTAAGAGGCTTCCAGCAGTTCTGTCTTAGATTATTTCATGTGAAAAGTCATGTGCTCCAAGCATTATTACTCTTTATTGCACCTAGGGGATTATGGTGCACATATGTTGGCTTTGTGCTATCTGAATATTTTAATCGTTTCAGTCCCTTGCAAGGAGATGACCATCAGTCAAAGTGATTTTTATACTTCTCTGTTGACCCCATGAATGTCTAAATGGCTAAATTAACCTGTTTTTCTCCTGATTACTCTAGTAAAAAATGTTACCAGACTAGGAACAGGATGAAGACCAGACAGTTTCTCCCTATTTACTTATAAATCTGATTTTTCCTCATTTATTATTTTTAACTGACTAATTGATTTGACTTCAGTTAGTTACTCGTGGTTACTTTGAAGTCTAAGGAAAAAAAAATAAATCTGGAAAGGCTGAAGAAAAATGGACAGTTTTATGGAAATAAATGTATTTTTTTCCAGCTGTCTTTCCTTTAAAACAATTGTTTAGCATAACGTGGCAATTTCCAGAATGGTCCAGTCAGTGAATTACAAAACAAATATTTGTGAATTGTGATGAATGTACTCATTAGCAGACTGAAAAAGCATATTAAAAGCAGACTTAAATGGGAGAAAGAAGCCAGCACTGAAGAAATCCAGGTAGTAATAGTATCTTTGGAAACTCGTTTATTCTGTCCCTTTATATAAACAGGTCAGAGTGGAAAGAGGCAGCTTCTTCCAAACAAAAGCAAATACCGTGCTGTTACCCAGAAATGATGCAGAATTACAGCAGGTTTCCCCAGGGTTTGGAGAGTATCTGACTTGTCCCACTACTTCAATAGAGGTCTCACACAGAGATAATGAATGGCCCTTATAGTTCTCTGGTGGTGTCCCCTGGGCACCAGAGACAGAAAATCTTAGAAGAGGAAAACCTATTGTGCCTTGGTGGCAATTTTCCCTCTTTCCCTCTGGTGAGAACAACAAAGACAGCTCGGTGGATCTTGTTGTCCCGAAGCATTGAGAAACACTAGCACTGCACCAGTGTAGCAGCCCACGTGGCTGGCCGTGCCTGGCCGTGGCTGGGAGCTTCTCCTCAGGCTTCAGCAGAGCTCCACTCAGGACGGGTGGACTGGGCTGGTGTGTGCTCAGCTCTGCCAGTGCTGAGGCCACCCAGTCCACCCAAAAGAGATGTTGGGTACAGGCTAAAGCATCCAGCAGTTTGGAGTGCCCTGTCACCCTGCCAGAAGGGGCATCTTCAGGCCTATATATATATATATATATATATATGCCTATGCTGGATGAGTCTGATCTGGAAACCAGGCTAGCCTCCATGTTTAACTGATGTCATAGACAAAGCTTTTGATACCTTGGAGCACTAGTCACATGCACACTATTGTGAATGGCAGTGAAAGACCATAGAAAATCTGCCTTCATCTCCTCCGGTGCCTGGGGTCAGGCTCTGTCTGTGTCCAGAACAAGAAGCTGTTGCCACTTACAGAAGCTCCACTACATGAGCAGAGACCCTGGAGAAATTATGAAGTCTCTTGGGCCTTCATGAATTGGAGTGCATAAAATAAAACGCTAGGGCAAGCCTGAAGTTCAAGGCTTTCTTTTCCTCAAGACAGCTCTGTTTCCACTTCGCTTGTTATTTGAATCATGCCTTGACTACTTTTAAAATCACCTCTTGCACAGCAACCTCTTCTCATATTCTGATTTCAGTCATCTTCTAAGGTAACTAAAAGCTGGTGGCTGCTGGTTCACGAACTCACAACCATAATTGCTGTCCCTGATAGAGAGGAATTTGCCTTTTTTTTCCACATGGATGCACTTGGAAATCACAGCACACTTACGTAAAACAGTTATTATCTCCAAAAGAGTAGATCTCTCGAGAAGTCATGTCAAAGACTTAATCAGTGTAAGAAATCACATCATCTTGAATTGCTCTTCAGTGTGGCAAAAGTCTCTTCTAGACCAACCCAGGAAAAAATGTCAAATCAGACAAGAGTTGTATTAATTTTATTTGGCACACTGACAGCTCTGACTTCATGTATGGAATTTAATAGCTATTTACTTCACAGATCCAAAAGGTATGGGCCAAATGATCAACCGATGTTAGTCCACTGAAGTAAATGGAATTAAACCAGGGTGAATCATCTGTGACAGTCTAACAGAATTCATTAATTTTAAATATTTTTCTCATCCATTTTGTTGCAATGATCAAAATACTGTGGACAGCCTTTTTGGATTTTAGGGAACAGGATGAAGTCTGGAGAAACTTTGAGCAGCGATTCCAGGTGATGGTGTAGAAATGAACGCAAACATTTCTGGCCTCTGAACCAGGAGTCTTATTAGGCTTATTTGGCAGAACAAAAGGATCAAAGGAGCATCAAAGCATGGCGAGAATTATAATCTGGGCAATGTAGGGCAGAGTTAGAGAAGCAGTCTGCCCTGGGATTATAATTGCTAACCGATAGGTCCCTGGGATTACAAATGCTACCTAAGGTTTCTCTTCTGGTGCGAGTCCTGGAGAACAGGTGCTGAAGGCTCCCAGGCAGCCTCCATATTCTGCACCAGCCCGGTGATGCTGGCAGCCCGCTGCCCAACAGCAAAGCCAAAAGGGCAAGGTTTGCAACTCGAAGGAAAAGCTACAGACTCTTTGTCCGAGTGTCTGCATGTTCAGAGGGACAGGATCAAGCGCGGAGACAGCTGCGTAATGTGGGACTTGTCCTACCTTAGTCTCCTTGCCCTACCCAAAAAGGAAGAGGTGATCCACTCTAGAAACAGACAGCCCCTTCTAAACTTGATAAGTCTTACCTGAAAAATGGCAAGAACTGTCTTAGAGCAGGAAAGATTCAAACAGGCGGCTGAGCTGAGACAGCCTGCATTTACTACACTGTGTTCAGTCCGAAACAGAACTGCTCCCAGAGATTTTACACATTCTGTCCTAAGGAAAAAGCGTATTCTCTGTGGTCTTTGTAAAGAATTGTAAGATTTTAAAGCCCTACACTTGACTTATATCACTATCTACCCTTTGTTTTCCCTCCTAACTGTCAGAAATACCTGTAAATAAGTTCAGAATACCACGAGGAGACTCCTGCAGGAGCTGGGTCAGATCATTAATGCTCAGAAACATCCACCCCCGTTTCTTTGCATGACTTCTTGCTCTGTCCCCACTCCTTCTTGTCCCTCTCACTGCCACCCCATGCCCTTCCTCCTTAGCTGTTGGTAGAAGTGCAGAGCAGGCGGGCAGGTGCTGCCTGAAGAGCGTGGGAAGGGAGGCAAAGCTCGGTTCCTCAGGCTTGCTAGCTGTGCTGACAGGCTGAGTTGTTTTTCAGATACAGAGACATACGGGCAAGAAGAAGTGGTGGCTCAGGAGAATGATTGTGCTTTACAACTCTTTCGAATGCCCTAGATATTGCTAGGGCTCGGGAAAAAGACTCTGCTCCTTTCATGTAAGACATCGGTAAACACCCTTGGCTTGTAAAGGGAGGAGGAAGGGGACAGAGGGAGGGGGACATGAGGTGCCAGCCCCTGGTTGCTCTCTCCCAGCCGGGGTAGCATACACTCCTCTATTGTACACTTTGGTCTACGCATCTGTAAGGTTTCACTGCTCCCCGGAAAGCAGCCCCGCCAAACTGCGCTCCCCTCCCTAAGCCGACCACACGAATTCAGGGCACAGCAGTGCCTTGGAGACCCCCAGCTCACCTGGTCAAGCCCTGTCCCTTCTGCTGATCCGAAGAAGAGATGCTGAGAGCCAACCAGCCAGTAATGAGCACTTGGCTAAAATGCCTCTGTACTGAGCAGCCACCCTGTAAGTATTACAGTGAAAAGCAGGCTGAGCGGTGGTGCCGGTGTCCTGTGGAGCACACTGCTCATGGCTCTGAGCTCCCCATGCACGCACACTCCCTCCGCACTGGGAGTCCACCTAATCAGAGGTGGTGCCCAGGATGAGGCAGGTACAAGAGATAATAATGGAGTGACTGGCCTGCTGAGAATATTCTCCCAACAACTATCAGTCTGCTTCCCCAAGCATAAATATCGATGTCCCATATATGCATATGCATACACATATATAAAAGACTGCCTGATCTAAGTTCTCCATCTGTGTTTGTGGTGGGTTTGGTGCCACTCAGATCACCTTGGTCCCATAGCTGCAGTGCATCCAGCTTTCTCAAGAGCACGAAGGTTTAGCTGCAAAGTGCACACGATGTGTTCATTTTTCTTCTTTTTTCACACACCTCTTAATGGTAATGTGGTTTGAGACTTTTAAAACAGGCAGGATGCGCCGTTGTTTCTCTGCAGAATGTAAGGAGGGAGACCTCTGCTCTACATTTATTTTATTGGAAGGAGTAGGAAGGTTGTCGTAGATCAAAATCTTCCAGCTGCTCTCCTGGGAAGGCACCACTCCTTCTGCTGGGTCTATGGAGCTCCAAGAGCACCAGGCATACAAGTAAGAATAAATAATATATAATAATTACTCGTGATTACTTTCAGTATTCATTTGTTTGCATGGTATAAGCTAAACTCTCAACTGTCATCAGACAGTGAGCAGCAGAGTGTTATTTAAAAATGCCTGCTGGAAACACAACTAGTTGAAAAAACATCTATATACCCAGTTCCCCTAAAAATGTGATTTCCCCCCTAAAAATTTCACAGAAGTGTGCCAATTTCTTTCACATGTTCAATAGGGAACAGTCATAAATAGCTTAGTTTAGTCTTGTCTTGATAATTTCATTCAGATTGCATTGTTTTCATTCACCTAATTTTGACTCATTAAAATACTAATACTATGCTACATAGAATGTTATATTTATCAGTACATGTACTAAATACATTTATATTTTATAATGTTTCAACATTATGGAAGTGTTTCAGTAGAATCAGAATAAAGTATTTACCATTTAAAAACATTTAAGTATTAACATTTAAATTCATCTAAATTCTGAATTTAAGTTTTTATTATTTTCATTAAATTTCATTTTGATACAAAATACAACCTCTTTTTACAACTTTGTATTACCTGCCAAAAGAAATTTACGTTCTGGCCAATTTTCATCATGCATCCTTTCCATGGATGTTGGGAACTTTCTGAAAAACTGCTTCCTCTGAATTTTACATTTAGGACCCTCATCTGCTGAGGAGCCTCTGCCTGTGGCAGAGAGGCCCCTTTTAGGCTGAAGCCACTTATAATAACAAAAGCTGTTAGTATTTCTTTTTAATTTGTTGATTACTGATCTCTTTGACTTGCACGTCTGTAATTTTGGAGTCTGGGCTCAGACACATCTAATAATAAAAAGAGGTATAATCCCATACACCTACAGCTGTCTCTCTCCCTCTTCAACATCGGTGATGTTTTCCACATTCCAAATGTTATCATATGCCACACAAGAAAATATCAGATTTCCAGTCCCTGGATCCCCTAAACTTTCTCAGTTAGTCCAGTTATTTTTAAAATGACTTCCACTTCTGTTCAATTTCAGATTTGACTACAGCTATACCCTTTCTTTCCTCTTCTTTTCTATGCCTATAATTGAAAATTAGAACTCCTCACTTCTTTGCCCAACTCAAAGATAGCATGAACGCTGAAGCCCGAAAGAATGGAAATTGAACTGCGAAGAAATTTCTGTATATGGTCACCTTATTTAGCAGGGATTCAGCTTTTTAATAATCCATCATGTGATTAGAGAATTAAAGAGCAAGGAAAATCTGAAAAAGCAAACAAAAATTATAGAGACCAATTACCAAAATGAAACAGACTAATGCACCATAAGATGAATGATGCTTACTTAAAAATGATATTTTATTGAATCAGGCATAACTTGACCTATATTGGAAACAGAAGGAATTATAGTGATTATGCTGGGATAATGCCAGAAAGCAGCTTGGCTGCGTTATTAAGCTCGAATGAATCAGCTTCCACTACAAAATACATCACTAAACAGACAAGGACAGTAACAAATTATAGAAAGGAAAGTGAGGGAGTCAAGAGGCCATTTTGTCACTGCATTGTCAGTGTGCAAGCATTGATCATCTGTCTTGCTGAGGACAGTCCAGGGGGTGGGGAAACACCTGTACTCTCAGGAAACCAAATCAAGCCATGGCACAAAGCCACTGTGGAAGGATCATATCCGATCATATTGAAACCCAGGTAGCAGCTCGCCGATCAATATGTTTAACAGGATACTGGGGCTGGATCAAGGTCCTTCAGGAAGAGGCAGGTCCTTTTCACCTGCATGGACAGTCTTGTGTTGTGTCTGTTTGCCATCTTGTTGTTTCTAACAAGGCAAACAGTTGAATGCAGGCATTGTTTGTTAAAGATGCTGAGAATACAAATATACAAATACACTCCTAACACAAAATATAGCAGCATAAGGTGCCAGGGTGAGAAGGGCAATTACAAATGGAGATGAATTCAGTCTTGGTTATGCCTTTCTTACCTCTGCGATGCTAATGGAGTTGCTCAATTGTGACTAAAATTAGTTTTTAAGCCAAGAGAAATGAATACTGCCTTGTGGGCCATAGCAGGAACATATATGTGAGTGTCATATATGCCTGTTATATGTGTGTCTGTATTTTAAAGCTAGTGTTCTCAGGACCAAGAGATGCTAAACCAATAAACAACAATGGAAGAACACACTCCAGGCCACCTTTTGCTTCTAGAAGATAGATGCAAACTATGATAACCAGTTCTTGGGGGGTTTAATGTGCCAATGTGCGTGAGAGGGTGGAAGTGACCTGATGCTACCTTGGAACAGAAGACGGTTGAATGACACAAACTGATCTTCTAATTGCCAAGATGAGGATGCACGTCAACATGAAAAGTAACTTGTTATTAATGGGTCATGTTTAGTCAGTGAGAGGTCTTTTGGAGGTACTATAGAGTATGACCACAGATGCTAATATTTAATAGTAGAACTTGAGACTGGTCTTGAAGCTTTCAACTGGAGAAATTTCCATGGTGCTAATTTTCGCTGGAGGATTGAGAACAGCCTACAGAATTCACACTGGAATTTTTAGACCTTTATGGTGTTTTTATAAGCTACAGGCCCATTCCCTTCTGTTAGAGAGTCTCTCATGGGCTTGATTCACCATGTGTAATTTCCTTATGGTGACGAACTTTAAGACATTGGTTTCTTCCACAACTTAATCAGGCTTTTTTGGAAAAAAAAAAGATACAAATGAATATATTAGTCAGTGTTTTGAAACTGTTGTTTCTGGCTAACTTATGCACTAGATGTAGATATATTCACCCAGAGTTTTCTTAGGAAAAACAAAGCAAATAAAAAATTTCATTTTTCTATAGACCAAGAGGTGAAATCCTGCAATTTGGGGGTGGGGGGTGGGGGTGTTGAGTAAATTGAGAAAGAAACTTAATTTGTGTCAATTTTTTTGTTTCTAAAACTTTGAAATATTTCCACCCAATTTTCACAATTATCTTACTCAAACCATGGATTGTGTTTCAACATAGGGAAACCCTCTAAACACAACAGAAATATGCTGAAATTAGAAAATTAGTTATGTTGAAACTTTCTAAAATAACTTTTAAAAATTTTTGATGATAAAAAAATCGTCAGAACTGACACTTCCCTGCAAATGGTTTCAGCTTGAATGAATCAGCATTATTCCATAGGAAACCAGCTTGCTGAAAATTACCTTGATGGTCCAAAGCTTCATTCAAAGGGCCAAATGCATCACAGGTGTCATCCACTGTAACTCTTCGATGCAAAAGAGTTGTATCATCTTCAACTAAGAGTAAATTTGGCCTGAGAACCCTTTAGGAGAGTTTACTTCCATGTAGCCCCTTTCCTAAATGCATAAATTTTGACTGATAAAAAACTCTCTAAGGAGCTCCATTATATGTTAGAAAAATATTTTTTGTATTTAATTCAAGCAAGCACAATTTGGGGGAATTTGGAATCTAATTTCTCAGTCTCAGCCCAATTTGACTTTTTGTTTTTAAGCTTAAACAGAATTTCTTTGGCCATCTGAGTCCTTCAGCTATATGTAATTTAAGAGAAATCAATGCAGAAATTAAGTGCGTTAATTACTCAGCAGTGGATAGAAAAGAACTTGCTTTTTTGTACTTGGTTGAGTCCAAATATCTCTTTTAAGAGCCAAAGCACTAAATCTACCTGGAGGGGAATTAGATCAGCTTTTGGAAAATACTAGTAGTTTTCAGTGGAAACATTCCTATTCATGAAGAGCTGTTTGTTTAAGATTTTAGGTTGATCCAAATTTGGACTGATCATGCACACTGCTCTGTGAAATGCTAGATGTGAAGGTGATTCCCTCTTTTGATGCAAAATGCCCCTGGGTTCACAGCAGCACGAAGGAAGACGAATGGTAAGGAACCTGGCCTCTGGAGGGGAGGGAGGCAGTCAGGAATCACAACCAGAGCTGGTCCTTCCACTGACTCTGGCACATCCACGATCCCATCCTTGTTTGTAAAACCAGAAAAGCAGCATGATTTTTCTGTTCCTTGGGTAAGTGCTGAGGTTAATTTATGAACATTTATTAAACATTTAGAGTTCACTCAGTGGAGGGACTGCTATAGCTCAATGTTTTATAAAAACTCCAGATTAAGGCTGCTGCAAGGTAAGATAATCTTCATCAAGGGCAATATTTAAAGAGAAACAATTCATTAATATTTTTTATCTCAAAATGAAGAAGAAAATTACTTTAATTTAGCACTTCTGTGGGTTTTACAGGTAGCATTTTTGTCAGATTATATATCTGAAAGTGGGACATTTGAAACTCACTAACCAGAACTTTTGCTGTGTTGACTTTTTTGTTGATCTCCCTGAGAGGTACACATGTTGCATACTATAAAGTATTAAGTCAAAGCTGCAATGGAAGTGGTAGTCTGTGATACTCTCTAGTGCATTGCTCAAGAATGTGTGGGAGTGTTGGCCATATCCTGTAAGCAAACGGACCAGTGTTGTCCTTGGATTACAATGAAATTAATTTTATCAGCTACAGATATGGCCCACTGTTTTGAATCACATGCTAGTAAACAGAGTGAGCTCTGTGTTTCTGATTGCTCACCCTTAATGTTCCTTATCGTTTGCTGTAATTGGATGCTGTCCTGTCTATACCCAAAATACGTGTTAAAGCACCAAAGTCGTTCCGTATAGAGGAAGCAAAAAAAGATGTCCTTCAGGCAGTTTAAGATTAGAAATCTCTTCCTCACCTCAAGATGCAACACAGAGACAAAGCTGGTTTCACCTCCGGTTGATGTTAGGCATATCTGACATCTCTGTCAAAAGCAGCTGTTGTATTGCATTACTTTTGACTAAACTTCACTCCTTCAGCTTCTCCCTTACCTCTGCATGTTTAAGGAGAACATGGAGGAAAAACTCAGTTTACTAGTTTTTTTAAAATCTTTGCTTCTAAGCTATTTTGAGGACTGTAAGTTGGGGAAGGAAACTGATCATGCTGAGCTATAGATCTATGTTTTTTCACTTGGAGAACCAAGAAAAGATGTTCACACCAGAAGCCTCTTTGAAAAAACACCCCTGCAACAACTGTTTGGCATCTGTCTGAAAAGATACTGATATAGTGAATGGATGAAAGGCATTACAGCATGAGGTGCACACCAGGTGCATTCGTATTGCATAACTTGGAGTTGTTCGTCAATAATTTCCTGTATGACAGAGATAGTGCTGGAAAATGTTAGGAGCAGTGTCTTGTTTGTCTCCTGCACGCACAGGCAGCTTAGACGTTTCTGCTGCAAGCAAGGATTCGGATATCACTGTTGCTCCCCATCAGTCTGCTGACCTCGTATGACTTATGCTTGGGATCAGCTCAAGCGCAGTAAAGAAC
Organism: Gymnogyps californianus; assembly: GCF_018139145.2. Taxonomy (NCBI): domain Eukaryota; kingdom Metazoa; phylum Chordata; class Aves; order Accipitriformes; family Cathartidae; genus Gymnogyps; species Gymnogyps californianus. Next base: position 46,761,975 of record NC_059473.1, read on the forward strand.
CAGCACCCTCCTGTAGTGGCCATGCATGGGCAATACAGCGCACAATCTAACTGAGAGCCTCTCTTGGGGGAATGGTAGTTTGGGGAATCGCTGACAATGTGTGTGTTTGTTGGCAGAGCTGTTAGTCCCAATGTCAGTGGTGACCTCAAAGTCTCCCCTGGCACGTTTGCTATTGAAACTTGGGCAAGGCACTTCCAAAAGAAACGCTGGTGAGTTGTGTCTGCGGGTGCACAGAGAAGGCTGGGTCTGGCAGAAAGTTCTGTGCCAGTGGCAGAGTGAGCTCCTAAAAAGTAAAAGGCCCTCCTAAAGAGTAAAAGGCCCTCCTAAAGAGTAAAAGGCCCTCCCAAAGGGCCATCTGCCAGCCTCAGTGACAGGCACGGACCTATTCAGAGTGCTGTTGTAGCTCTCAGCCTTCTCCTTCCCCTCTGGTCCTGAATGTGTTCCAGAGCGTCCAACATAGCAGCAGCGTCCCTGAAGTCAGATGATGACAGTTTCCAGCCCTCAGTGGCCTCCATGGGGGTAGGAGCATACCTACATTTCCAACAGATACCAGAAAAATGCATGAGAAATGTTCCATGGGAAGAGTTCAGAATTCACTTATTTGTATATAGAGACTGAAATTATGAATGAGTGATAATTACCAAAATCCAGATGCTTTTTTACCTTTGTTACACACAGAATATTTGCTCCTAGTTCCTTGTACTCTTAGGAGACGTTGCTGCAGAAATATTAGTATCAAAGGTAAATACCATGGTAAAAATGTTGGACAATATTCCTGAGTGCAGCAACTAAGGTGGGGACAAAGTTTCCCCGTTGCTGAAGCAGCCATGGGTGAGCTCAGTCCCCCACATAATTCAGAGCAGCTCATGGGCTGCCCTACCTTTCCCCTTCTTTGGATCATCCCAGTTCTCCCATGGGCACCCCTCCGTCACCGACCGACCCTGGCAGAGGCATCCCCAGCCATCACAAGCAATCCGCTGGCCATCACAAGGGGAGCGGCATGGCTTCCTCCAGCCCGCTTTCCCCGGTGCAAGGCCTCAGCTGGGCTGCGGTGGCTGCAGCCCCTGGGATGCCATTACTGGCCTGTCTGTTATGTTGCTATTAGTGTGACTGAGAGGAACAACTTTAGCCAGGGAAAGGCATTAGCAGAAGTCATTAATGAAAGGTTCTGGTTATTCTTAGAAAATCGCAGCATTAGTGGGATGACTTGAAATATTTATCAACATGGGGAATTATGTCAGTTTGCAGATTTCTCTCATTACCCTACTTTTAATTTTTTTTAGCTTGTTGCAAGGCTACCAAGCGGGCCTGTGAGGAATCCAGCAGCGCTGTCTTCAATCACAGAAAGTGCTTTTAGAAAACATTATGGTAATGCTCAGCACTAAATGCTGTTTGTCCCTGAAAAAAAGGAAAAATCACTGTGAAGAAAACAAGAAAGTAGCACAGAGAGAAGAGTGTTCACTGCAGGAAAAGCGCTTCTTCGCTCCATCTGCAAATGTTTTTCGAACGCAAAATCAAGATGGCTTCAAGCAACAAAATTCAGATAGTGAACAGTCCCCAGGCTTGAACACAGGTAATGGGCTAGTCAAATGAGAAGGCAAAATCATTGTTTCCATCAGATTTCCTTTTGCTTGCCAGGGATGTTTCAAAAGAAAGCATGCAAGCATGCTTAAGGAACAGATATTTGGGGCAAATTTTGAGCTAGTTTTAAAAATGAATATCTAATATTCATTTGCAGGTCCTTTGTAGGTGCTGATGAGTGGATGCCACAAAATTTGAATCCTCTCTTTAGAGACACTTTATTGACTTTCAAATGTCCTTCCTAACTACTTTCTTTTGCATCATTTGGAGTCATGACATCCTCTGCAGATGCTACAGATGCCTGCCTACAACTGTAGGCTGGAAAAGTAGAGAAAACATACAGAATCAAGTTAGAGGAGGGGCTTTCAATCTGTGTTCTCAAGGCCCATGTAGAATCTGACTCACGTAGGAGAACTGCTATCAGAAAAATCCTCTTTGAGACTTATACCCACTCACATCTCCACCTGAGCACAAGTGCCCACTCAAAGCAAGTCTGAGCACTGATGGGCGAGTGTGCTTGTTTAAATTGTTGTTGCAGCAATGGAGAGGTTGTTAGACTTACCTGATGAAAGGAAAAATGATGATAGCTTTCAAATTGGTGAGAAGAATTTAGGTGATTGGCATAAACAGGCAAAAGAGCATTTGTCATTTGTGTATGATGCCAGGCAGAAACTGCTGTGTGGGTGTGTAGCTTTGTGTATGTTTGTTGTGGTTGACTTAGCTTAAGTCAATAATTCTGCTGAGATAAGTACCTGAAATGCCAGAGGCAAATCAATGAAGGAAAAGGCAGGTTTCTAAACTTCTCCAGAATCAAAAAAACCCCAGTGTAATACCTGCATGGTTACAATCTAAAAAGAAATTGGCAGTTAGTTTTGAGCAGAATTTGACTCACGCTGAAAAATTATCAAAAAATAAGAACTTACTACATGATAAAAATAATCAAAGGATTTTGATGTTATTGTTGGTTTTAGCAATCAATGTAATGATTAATCATTTACCTTCCCTGAATCTAAAAACACCAAGGGTAATAGGGAGTGAACAGAGATGTAAATAATTGTATAAGTGTGGACTTTAGAAATTTTCTGTTAAACCTGCCACATCCATTCTTTTTGTCAATGGGGAAAGACATTGAAGAAGCACAGTATGTAATAATAATAATAATTATTAATTATTATTATTATTATTAAAATTTAAATGAAGAAACACAGAACCTATAACGTATATTGACCATTTGAGTCATTAAGGGAACTCTGAGGGGCTCGAAGTCAGAGGGAAAATATAGACTCAGGATTATACCATGCAAATCTGATACTACATGGCAGTTTCCCACTAATGCAAGGGAAAGCATTTAATTATTGATAAGCAGAATGCATTCTATGTTAGTAGCTGGAGTCAACACAAGGGCTAAATTAACAAGCATGTTTGCCATGCACATCCCAAAATTGGATCAAAACCAACAGGTGACTTTAAAATCTTCATTTCAGACATGGTTTACAAATCTGGATATGTGACTTAGAAATGTCTTGGTCAGCCATCCCCTTCAGTTAGAGAAGGGACAAAGACAGCATTGATAAGATTTCTTCCCAAAGTTATGCATAATTATCTATGGAGGTGCAGAAGTTCCACACTATTCTCTCATTCATTTAAGTAGGATTCCTCATGTGACTAATTGCTTATCGGCAGGAATAAAGATTAATAAAGCCTGCTCCTGAAAGATCTTCATGCTATTGTCAGATGGATTTTATTCTTGTACAGTTTATTAAAAATATAATATATCTGAAATTGGAGCATTGTTGCCTAGATTTAATTGGATATATATGTAACATGGTAAGTGCATGTCCCTGGACTGGAAGAATATCACTTTTGGAAGCAAATTTCTAGAGAAATTATTCCTTTGTATAAATGCAAAATGTATTTCTTCATTTTTGCCGTCATTATTATTATTACTATTACTATTATTATTGTTGTTAATGCAAATGCTCTCCAGAAAGTTTCTTGCTGGAGTATTCATGCACAAGGAAACTACTACATTTTTATCCAATTTTTTTTCTTTTTAAATGAAACTTTTTGCACTGTTCTACCACAAATTTTGATGTTTTACAGTGTATGAGGAATTAAGGAGTTTTTTGATGCTAAACAAATTAGTCATAGGGTACCTTGCTTTCAGATTAAAAGGAGGGCTGAGACAGCCTGTGGCACTGCGGCACATGCAGAGTAAAAGTAAAGCTCACCACTTCTTTCAGGGAGCTCTGGAAATGGGCTGTTATGCTCTGTGCAGCTGGAACTGTGAGAGGTTTCTCCTTTCTTTGGTTAAATTTTATTTTTATTCCTTATGCCAAAAAATGATTTCAGAACTGCTGCTCCTGTTGTCCTTCTGCACAACATCCTGTGGCCTTAGGAAGACCTCTCCTCTGAGTGACCTCTAGGAACAACAGAGTACCCAAATGTCTAAATGGAGTTCAACTGAAATTCATCTTAAAATGCCCATAGCTTTCAGTGAAAAATGATGCCTTCCCCAGAATTTTAAAATGCTACAGAAAGCACATCAACTTCTCTGAAAAATAGTATATTTCCACCTTAAAGGGCTAGACAGCAAGAACAAACAATCCCCTAAATGAATAATTTCTGAAGCCCCGAATTGCAGTAATGCCATTTGAGAACCTGTCAGCAGTTGCAAAGATGAAGATGGACCCTGACCAGTTTGGTTTTTAGGCTGAGGAATGTGCATGGGTGCTGAAGAAGCTCTGTCTAAAGACAGCCGCCATCTGTCCTGCTTTCGACAGCCCCTGCGGCTTTCCATGCATGTCCAGTGAGATGCTGGTGGCATGACAGGTCAGGGTTCCCAGAACTCCAGTAAGAGAAAAGAGTCTTACAGCTGTGCTTATGAAATGAAACTGCAGCTGAGACGAGAGGAAAAGTGCAGTGAAAAATGAGGACAAGTTGTAAACCCTCAGAAACTAATTGGCACCACAACCAACTTCATTCACTAACACATGGGCATAAAACCAAATTGCTTTCTCATCATGAAAATACTGAGGGTTTTTTAATACTGTTCTTCTAGGCTTTCATCCAGTTTATTATTTTTCCCCTACAGTTTTATTCTTTCCTTCTGTTGATTTTCCTGAACATTGATTTTCCTTTCCCCCTTTTCTCTCTCAGTTCTAGCATTTTTGCTTTTCTCTGCCCTTTTTTTCAAACACACAAACTCACATTTATTTTCCCCCCTTTAAATAGTCCCTTGGTTACCCACTGTTTCAAATATCCTTTTTCTCTCTGTCAGTTTGTCTCTCTCACCTTCCACCTACTGCACTAACTCACACCCACCCACACCCACCCAAACACAAAGCTATTATTTTTTTCTTTTTTGCCTGGAAAGTGTGAGTGAATGGGCAATGGGTGGGAGTGAAAGGGTATTCCCAGAATGGGTGTCTTCAACTTCAGCCATCCAGTTCCCAATGAAAACTGATCAGCAAATATGTTGGGGTAAAGGCAGAGAAGATGGCAAGGAGGTTTTTGAAGGTCTTTTTACTAGACTAGAAAGTTGGGGACAAAGATGTTCAAGACAAAAGTTTTGCTTGGAAATACAGCACCTTCAGCTGAAAGTATGTCTTATTACTGAAAATCTTTTTTCACTGGAAACTCAGTTTTCAACCAACCTGACTCCACATGGGAAGCAGGTGTATGGGACCAGAGGACAACTTGTTCCCTGAACTTGGAGGATGATCTATTTGATCTCCAGTCAGTAAGCCAGGCAGTGCCCTGCCACACAGTGAGGCATCCAAGGGCTGCTCCTCCTGTCCATGCCAAGAAGTCTTAGTTAGACAGAGGTAATTTATCTTTGGAAGATGTCTGCTTTTGTCCATTCTGCAGTACTGCTGGCTGTGGACTAGGGTACCCAGCAGCTGTCTGCATGAGCAACTAATTTGGGGCGATTGGAGCACACCAGATGAGGCTCCTCTGTCTACACTATACCCGAGTCAGAGGGTTTACCATTACCTTTACTCAATGGACTCTTGGACTCGATGATCCTATTGTGTCTGTGGTTCAAAGCTGTCCCAAGGACCAATAACTGTTCCAGGCCTTTATGTTTCCCAGTAAGGATGGGAGGGCATTTGGTGCACAGCTGGAGCAGAGCTTCCCATTTAGTTTTCTCTGAAGCAAATCCAGTTCCTGTGCACAGATGCCACTTGGTGAACCAAACCAACAGGTGATAAGTGGAGACAATCATGGAATTCTCTTAAAAACCTCACTACTTGTCCTAATTGAAATGTTAATTTAGACACAGGCAGTGAAGACAACTGCTGAGATTCATGGCTCTGTGTGTCTAACTTTTCAAGCTAATAACCCTCTGGGAGTTCACAATAGTCTGAGAAGAAGACACACACACACACACTGTACTATCTCTGACACGGAAATTTTCTTTTTCTTTGTTATCTGAAATTTAAATTAAAGTCATCCAAACTGAAAAAGAGTTTTTGGCTATGTGCATGGCATAACAAAAGTCACCACTAGCACAGCACAGCAACATATCATAATGAACTCTGTCTTTTCATGCAGCAAAAATATTCCTTCAGTGATGAATCAGGTGCATTTCTGTGATGAAACATGAGAAGACTCTACAAAGAAATGCTAGCTCTTTTCCCTGTAATTCTGTTGGTCACATAACGACACACATAGAAGGAATTTTCTGCTATGTGGTTAAAGCCCTGTCTCAGTCAACTAAAACATATATTTTTTTTATAACTCAAGTTCCCTGTCGGCCATTACTTTGCTTCAAATAGATCATGTGGTATTTTTGTTTCCTTGACTTTTTAAAATATGTATTAACACTGAAGAAGGAGCAGTTTGAGTGAATGGAAGTCTGGGGAATAACAATACGTTTGATTAAATACCACAATTTTATTACTAAGGACAATTTGGTGGCAGCAGGCTCCATGTGCCCTTACAAAGACGGACTGGGCATGCAGCACATCCAAAAAGCCAAGGCTGGGGAATGAAGAGGCAACTTCAAATATTTTCCAAAACCAATTTTCAGCCTCTCTCTCAAAATGATGTAACATGTATAAATCAACTGGGTCAGAGGTAAGCAGTGGCATAAACAGAAAACAGAGTAGGCTGAGTGAAAGATCTCACCAACCAAAAATTGTGTGTCTTCAGTTATCAGTACAAGCCCATTGGAAATGGATTTGCTGGTGGGCTGGGAATGAGGTTTTTCCTCCTACCCAGTCAGTCTTTGGCTTCTCTGCTGGTACCCTTCATCGCTAACAGATTGATGAGAAAACCAGCTTTGGGCTCTGACTCCTCAATATTTATTGTGGGACAAACTAAGATACCCACCTCCACTATCTCTCTGAAGAGCTATTCCCCCTCTGAATTAATTGCCACGCAAAGAAGAACAGTTTCTAATATGGCATTTTAGGACAAAGTGCCACCTGTAAACACTAACAGGCTTGGTCATGAGAACTGGCCCAGGGATGGAGCAGACATCCAGAGGAAATTCTGTGTTGTCCCCATTTGAATGACTAGCACTTGCAAATAGAGATTCATACTGTACTCAGATGGGCGACAAGATGCTAATAAGTCTTGAGCAACACAGCCCTGATCTGGATTTAAACTGACAGTCAAATAGGAATGAGACATACAGCCTCTCCCTCAAGTCATCTAATCCTTTTTCTGTGACATGATTTTAATATAGTTCTTTGCATTCACATAGCATGGCTTAATCGGAATTAGCTTTCTGAGCAAGACCTGATACGGGCTGATCATTTAGCCTCTCCAACCTGTTTTCTCTCAGCCAGACCTAATTTTAGGTCTCCTTAATATTTTCTCCAGCTGTTTTGTCGTGACCTTCAGCAGCAATAGCTCCCCCCAGCTGACCCAGATGCTTTGCTGCTGTAATCTGAATCCCCAGCTCTCAGAGGTCACCCCTGCTCCACCACTCCTTTCTAAGCTTTCAGTAAGCTCTCACAGAAAGCTCTTAAAGGAATATCGTTATCATGACATAGAAAAGAAGGAGCTCTTGTCATTAAAGTCTGCTTATGACATAGGGGAGAGAGGATAGGAACAAAATGGTCACTTTTCATAATGAAGGAAATTACCACCAAGAATCCCAAAGGTTATGTGGTGGGACTTGGGAAACAGTTACAGATAACAGGAAAAGGAGGTGCATGCGTAGGTGAGAAACTTTTTGTGATGATAAAAAACAATTTACTAAAATCAGTTCTAAAGCTGACTGCAAAAAGTGGCTGAGGGATTTCACAATGCTGAATAGCTGCAAGATAAAATGGCAGATGAAACATAAGGTTAAGATCATTGTATCACATACAGGAAAAACAATTCTAAGTATACATAAAAGTGGATAGGCTTTAATTTAGCTACTGACATTGGGAAGAAAAAGAATGGGAATCACAAATAGAAACCATCATTAATTAGATAAATACACTGTGTGCCCAGATTTTTTCAGAGAAAAAAATTTTCTTTTCTTTTTTTTTTTAGAAAAGATATGGACAAAGGAAATAAGTCTGTTCAAAGTTATGGAAATAGCTTAGAGCCTTTTAACTTGGAAAAGAGATGACTGAGGGACAATATGATTAAAGTTTATGAAATGATAATGGTTTGGAAAAGGACAACAGATCTTCACTGCTTCTCATAATGAAAGAATGAAAGAGCACCAAAACAAAATAGCCGGCAGCAAATAGAAATAAAACAAAAAGAAGTGCTTTTTCGCACAGCAGGTAGTTAAACCATGGAACTCTTTGCCACCGATGTTGAGGAGACTAAGCATGAACGGGTTAAAAAACCTGCTAGATGTATTCATTAATGCAGAAGTCGACCAAGGGTTATTTAACATACGCTCCAGTTAAGTCTTTGAGGTGAAGAAAATCTCCTGGTCCAAAAACATCCAGCTGTTGATGCCTCAACAGCTGAGGCATCAAGAAATAGAAGAAAGATTGTTTTATATTTGTCCTTTTTCTTACTTTCTTCTTCTAAGTATCTGCTATTGGCCAGTATCAGAGACACAAAGCCGAGTTAGAGGAGTCTTTGTTCTGACTCAGTATGGGCATCCTCCCGCAATTAAGGGGAAAAGGCTATACAGAAACTGTTGACCAAAAGCGCCTTTATACCTTGAATGAAGAGAAGTAAACACAATGTCCAGCTCAGGTACTTCCAATATGCAATCAATACAGACTCCAAAGAGATTACACACACAGCAACGATATTTGGGTGTAGAAAGTGCATTTCCAGTGCAGAACCATCCAAGGAAAATTCTAGACAAGGAAGAGTCTTGTTCAGATCTTGCATTGCCCAGATATTTGGACGCAGAGTTAACGTAAGCGCCTGTGTGAGCCATCCTGCTCAGGGCAATTTTGTGAACCAGCTTCCATGATCAAATACTCTGCTGCATGAGGAAGGAGCTGATGATGATTTCAAATGAGCTATAAATAAACTGAAGGACATTAAATAAACAAGTCACATGATGGATGTGATTGAGATTAACTATTATGAGGAACAATAACAACTTCTTGTGGAGGAAAAATAGAGCACACACAATGATGACTTTGCTAATAGGCCAGGCTTTGTATCAGGTGTAGAAAGCAGACGGCAACAGAAGGAAATGTGAGCTACGTGTATTTATTGCCATGGGCATGCTCTGAACGCAACAAGCCAAAACCACCATAAGAGACAGGCCAAAAGTTGTTTACATAACTATGGGGGGAAGAAAAAGGAAGCAAGAAATGATCCAAACAGGATGCTGCATTTCAGGACATAATGTGGGAAGTGTTAGTCACAGCATCAGGCATGCACGTCTTTAATCCAACGAGAGGAACTGTCTGTGTGAAGGCATTGGCTCTACTTTCCAAAGCTATGTGTGTTTTGAAAGGGTGCAGTGAAAGATCATGAAATGAGACTTTGAACGCTGGGGCATGTCATGTCAGCTGGAAAAGTTAATCTTCCCTTTTGCTACTGAATCACGATGAACAATCTCTCTAAAGTACTGCAGAGTCTGGAAATGTCATCAACTACCCTCTTATGAAAACAACATTCAATTCACTTCCATTCACCCAAAGAGTTAAAAAGCCACAACTTTTTCTGGAAGGAATGCTACCAGAAGCTTGGAAATTGATGAGGTTTCTAAGTGCCCAATAATAAAAAAAATTCTAAAAAAATGCTAAAGTAGGTGACATGTAAATTCAGATAATGAAAGTAACAGATGAATGTTTTTAAGCCATCTATTTCAAAGTTTTTCTGTCCCAAAGTTCAGTATCAAATCAAGATTTGAAGGCAAAAGCTACAAAATAATTAAAAATCTGGCAACTCTTACCACCCCTATCAGTAACAGAAATTTCAGCTCAGGATGTATTTATAGACCAGCATTCTGAATCCAGCTATGACTGACTGATTTTTCAGCTTTACTTTGCTGATTTGGTAGAACTGGCAAAAGTATGCATACAAGCAAAGTTTCACCACTGTATGTCATATTAAAAATATTACTTTGACCAGGATATCAGAACTCAAAAAGGAAATGTTTTCTACATCATACATGGACAAACCTGATGTTTTTGACTTCCAGTTGCTTCAGAAGAATTCCTTGAGAATGCAAAAAGAAAGCTCAGCATCTCTTTAGCTTCAGAAGTCATGCTTAGAAAAAGTAGTGCTTTCGTGGGTTCATTTGTGTCATGACTAATTTCCTCAGTTTTTAATAAAAATGAAATGTGAGTGTCTCTTCCAAAGGCAGTGTGTCCTTTATACACTTACATAACCCATAAACACTTCAGAGAAGTGAGGACCAGTCCCTAAGGCTGCTGTGGCTTATCTCTGCGTTGTGTGCCTCAGACTGGTCCATCAGGCACTCTCCATTCACTGGAAATGAGGTCCAGGTCTGTCATAAGTTGCAGAGCTGAAGTTACCCTGCCAAGGCAGGTCACCGATCACAGATCCCTGGGGCAAGTATTTTTGTTGTTTGCTTTCCACAGAGGGAGCCGAAGCTAAGGGGTGTGGGCAGTGTTTACAGCAACAGGAAGGATCCATCTTTCACAAGAGTGGATATGGGTGAACCAAGGGATGAACATGAACCTTAATGAATGTGAGTATACGTGGGGGTGACGGCTGAGGAGAGGAATGGAGAGGCTCAGGGTAGAGTGAGGGTCTTTTTACACAATTCATCTTTCTACATAGGAGAGATGGGATCTGAGACATTGACAGGTGAAGTCAGAAAGCACTTTTGGAGCACTGGTCTTGAAGCACAAAGGAACAGTCACCTTGTAAAGCTAATATGCAAAGACTGGCTGCTTCCTCAACCAAAGATATGCTACTGCACTTGCAGCTCCCAACATTAACTACAGCTGTCTCTTGCAAGGGTGAAAATACATATAGAGGTTTAGTCTCTGCTGTTCATTAGCGGCAAAGCTTCTCACCTTTGCTTTTCTCAGTTTCAGAAAAATAGATCAGATGTACTGCACTGCCTTGCAAAACTGAGAAGTTGTCACATCCCATCACAGAAACAGTGGTCTCTTAAAATGGGCAGGTCACTGAATGAGGCTGAGGTTTCCAAGGCGTTTGGGCATTGCTGCTTAGGTTACAGAAGCAGGCAGCTTTTCTATTTGCTTATGCCAATAGCCACATATATCATAATCCATTAAGGAGGCTTTTCTTGACAGTCCTGGTTCATAGGATGCCATTCTGGAATTTACTGTTCCAGATGGTGAATATCAGGGAAAGCTTCCCCAGGGTTTCTCTTCTGTCACTGAGTATTTAGTTGGCATTAAAAAACAAAAAAACAACAAAAACCCCACAAACAAACAAAAAAAACCACAACCAAAGAAAAAGAAGAAATCTATCTGCGGCAGACACCCAGCAAGGCAAGCTTCATCCTAAACAGCTAAAGAGTTATATAATTACAGTCAACAGAAAGCAGTCTTATCTGGGAAGTGTCAGGCAGCCTTACTTACAGGCTGTGATAGGAACTCAGTCCCTGCTACAATATGCTCTTTCATGTTTCTTCTCCTTTTTATTGTTTCCTCTGTGTAACTTTGTGCCCTGATTTTACACTGGTTGTATTAGTCCAGTATTAGTCTTCGGTAAAATCAATGGGGACACTGAATTAAAAAATAGAGATTAAAAAGAAAAAGAAGGGGTTTGCCAATAGAATATTAATGACTTGTCAAGAAAGCTAAGCTTGGCATGCGAAGGCAGCTTTCTTTGGCTATCCAAAATAATTTCTACAGTAGTTGGCTTCTTTCTCACATTTTTGAAGGATGTATCCCTAGTACAGTACTAGGCAACTGATGATTTATGCTCCTCATCAGAGTAAGGAAACTGCAGGAAAAATAGTGCCTAAGCCCCACTGGGAAAAAATGTCTATAACATAGCTACTAGAACTTTCTTAAGCCACTTTATTAAAAATTAAGAGGTGAGGATACTGTCCTCACCTGATACGAATCATTCACATCAGTAAAGCCCAGGCTTCTCACAAACTGCAAAGTCATTGCAATAGTCAATGAGTAGAGAAGTTATTTCCCTAGGTGATTGTAAAATAACTTATACAATCTGTAGCTGTTGTGGAGGAGGTGTTTTTAGGAACTGTATTGGTCTAAAGGGACACCAAAGAGCCGCAGCTCTGGATTTTGGCATGCCACTCTTTGGATTTGGCCCTATGTGTGCATTGACCTGGAAGGCAAGGCCCTCTGGCTTTGAGAAGGAGTGGGAAATGGTGACAACCAGAACAGGGTTGTCTTCAGGTATTTCTTAAGCTCTTTTTCCTGGTGGCTTTGTGAGGGATTAATCGACTAGGCAGGGCAGAGCATGGCTGGTGTAAGTGCCTGTGCAAGTGGGCTCTGTCCAGCCAGTTGCTGGTGTCGTCTGCAACCTCTGCACATCTTCACTGCTGAGTCCTGGGTATGGAGCATCCATTCAAGGCAGAACCGCCTGCACACACAAAAGCGATGCTCCTGCCCACCTCCCATGCAAGGAGAGGAGCCTTGCAGGTATTAGGAAACAGAGGAACTATAAGGCAAACAATTATACACCTTTCCCTCTCTGTGAAAAACAAAGAAGTCCAGACTATTTTCTAGTCTGGTGATCAAGGATACCACCTGTAAGGACTGATAGCTAATGCACAGAATCTGTATCATAGATAAGGAGACATGTTTTTTCCATCAGCAACACAGTTTATCACATAAAAGAGAACACAAAATAGAAGAAATAGTACGGGGTAATGACTTGTTGTAGTAACAAAATTATGCTAATACAATAAAAGATACAGGTGTAAGAAAGTGCTGCATTAGCAATGAATGGATGAATAATCCCCACAGCTGTACTTTCAAAAAACTCCCTATCCAGTTATTTTACAGAAGCATTTATAAGAACACAGAAACCTGTGCTGGGTGATCCTAGGGTAGTATGACAGCTTACAACAGCCACAGGACCAAAACCACCAAAACAAGAAGGCAGTCACACTTCCGTTATCTGTGATACTCTTCTTGTGCCAACTCTGCTGTGGGCCAGCTCTGCTGAACATCTATCTGCATTCGTGCCTCGCTACTCTGCTCAGAGCTGCAAGCCCTTAAGCCTTAAATTAAGGAGAGGAGAGAGGGAAAGGCCAGAGGTGGGCCATGGCCTTTATCATCCACAGGTGGACTGTACTCTCCATGGAACTGCCCCATGTTGGGAATCAATGAGAGGTCTGTGTTTTTGACGGATGTGGTGAAAGAAGAGATTGAGAAAGAAGAGAGCAACCCAATCAACCTTTCCAAAGCAAGCAACGCTTGCCTCTTGTTCCCTCACATATGGTGGGACCTCCATTCCCTTTCACTCCTGCAGAAGTCATTGTGACTTGTGTTGACACACACTGTAGAGCGGTATCCTCCAATGCTCTGTTGCTGGCAGACTTCTTCAGAGTGACTTGAGTTCCTCCTAGCTTGTTGACTGGCTTCCCCGTTGTGCTCTATGCAGCTTAATCACATGCTGTCAGACACTAATGGGGACGCTAATGAACTAATTAACATTTATTGGTAGCTGAGCTTCCTGGGAATGCAAGGGGAGCTGCTCTTCACATATGTCACTAGGACAGCCTCTGCTCCCAGCTTAATCAGAGATTTCCACCATTGTTTTTTTCTCTTTGGCAAACCTTGATGGAATAGAAGGATCATGTGAACCAAAGTTGGGAAGAGATATATTGCACAGTCCTTCTCACATCACAGATCCCAAGAATGTGCATCCATCAATGGGACAGGCAGTGGTGGGGAAGAGAAACAGAGGATCAGCCACCTCGGTACAGCCATGCGTATCCCATAAATCATCCTAAGAAGTTGGGCTTGATCCCTGTGGTAGCAAGTTTTAGAGGAATGATATGTTTCTCTTGCCTATTAGCCACAGCAAGAACAAGGAATTAAATGCCTGATACATGAGATACGATAGACAAATTAATTGAGTGTAAAAGGATGTCATGGTTTAACCCCAGTCAGCAACTAAGCACCACGCAGCCGCTTCCCCCTCCCCACTCCCAGTGGGGTGGGGAGGAGGAAAGGAAAAAAAAGTAAAACTTGTGGGTTGAGATAAGAACAGTTTAAAGTAAAATAAAAATACACTACTAACTAAGAATAATAATAATTGTAATGAAAAAGAATACAACAAAAAAAAAGAAATAAGAAAAGACAAGTGAGGCACAATGCAATTGCTCACCACCCGCTGACCGATGCCCCAGCAGCGATCCACCCCTCCTGGCCATTCCCCCCTGTTTATATACTGAGCATGACGCTCTATGGTATGGAATATCCCTTTGGCTAGTTCAGGTCAGCTGCCCCGGCTGTGCTCCCTCCCAGCTTCTTGCACACCTGCTTGCTGGCAGAGCATGGGAAACTGAAAAATCCTTGGCTTAAGATAAGCGCTACTTAGCAACAACTAAAACATCAGAGTGTTATCAACATCATTCTCACACTAAATCCAAAGCACAGCACTGTACCAGCTACTAAGAAGAGAGTTAACTCTGTCCCAGCCAAAACCAGGACAAAGGACATCTTCAAAAATTGATTCCAGTTTTTAGGCTAGACATAGCTTGTCCAAGAAAGCCAAAAATGCAATGGATATTATCTTCAAGGAAATACTGATACTGCTGTAATAAGACACATTTATGAGAGAGTCTGGGTGTTAAAATTAAAAGAACTCTGGCTAATTCAGAAATGGGGAAACATGCACAAGGCCTACTAATGGACTGTATCTCTGTCAAGTTAAAAAACAACATATGGGACAGAGCTGCCAAATTCCAGTGTGTGATCTGTGCTTTGGAAGAAGACACCAGATATGCCAAACTCCAGTTCTTTTTATGCTATTTTTATCTATAGCTGAGAGATTTCCCTTGATTAAAATGGATTTTAAATCTGGCCCAGTATTCACAGGATCCATTGGGATATCTGGGATATTCTTCTAGAATGTTAAAGTAAAGAATTGGAATGGAAGAGTGGAGAGAAAAGAGAGCAAAAACTGTTGGAAAGCAGATAAGAAAGGGGGAAAAAAGAGACAATTAGGGAATCTCAGAACATGTACGTAGGCAAGAGATACACTACACAAAAATAAGTGGGAAAAGGCAACATAATGAAAGAAGAGAACATTTCTGTTCACCTCTCTCTCTGCTTTCTGATAATGTCAGAGGGACAAGGCATTAGCCCTAGCAAAACTGTCTTATGGTTGTAGAATGGAAGTATCTTGGTGCACTTCAGGGAATAGTCAAAGAATGACTACATGTGTTTTGTGCGCTTTGAAAAACTGATGGTTTGATAAGAAATACTGGAGATACCCATCTAGCTACATATTAGCTTTCAGGGCCCGGGAGACAGAAATAAAAGTGATGAGTTTTGGTGTACTTGCCACTTCTTTTGAGTGTCATGCAGTTCTGATCCTAAGACAGGACTGCAATTTGTTAAAAATGTGCTCCTGTCTCCTATGTGGCAGTGTCCTATCAATCGTCGCGGCAGTGTTAGGATTTCTGTGTGTAGGTGCCTTGGCACAGGGTTGCCATATGACTTTGAGGAAAGGACAGTCCCAAAGCAGGGATGGTTTTAAGGAGATTCTACATAAACTTCAGGAATCGTTACCTTAAAATCAACCCTAATTCTCTGCAAAGAAGGGGGCTGAATAAAATGAAAATCATAAGTAACATTTTAAACAGTAGTTTTCAATATTACTAAATAAAATTCTAATTTTTTCCCTGTGATTGGATTTCTTTCTGAATTATTTTGTTACTGGGATAAAACGGGAAAGTAGGGAACTGGTAAAGCTGCATGATACTAGGGATCAGTTCTTCACTCTACCACTTATTCTATGCACAGCCATACACAGATAACATTACAATTTCTGTGCCTTGGTTTCCCTATGTCCTGGTTTCAGCCAGCATAGAGTTAATTTTCTTCTTAGTAGCTGGTACAGTGCTGTGCTTTGGATTTAGTGTGAGAATGATGTTGATAACACACTGATGTTTTAGTTGTTGCTAAGTAGCTCTTATCCTAAGTTAAGGACTTTTCAGTTTCCCATGCTCTGCCAGCAAGCAGGTGTGCAAGAAGCTGGGAGGGAGCACAGCCGGGGCAGCTGACCTGAACTAGCCAAAGGGATATTCCATACCATAGAGCGTCATGCTCAGTATATAAACAGGGGGGGAGTTGGCCGGGAGGGGTGGATTGCTGCTGGGGCATCGGTCAGCGGGTGGTGAGCAATTGCATTGTGCATCACTTGTCTTTTCTTGGGTTTTATTTCTCTCTTTTTTTTGTTATATTCCTTTTCATTACTATTGTTATTATTATTATATTTTTATTATTATCAGTTAGTATTATAGTTTATTTTACTTCAGTTATTAAACTGCTCTTATTTCAACCCATGAGTTTTACTTTTTTTCCCCGATCCTCCTCCCCATCCCACTGGGAGGGGGGAGCGGCTGCGTGGTGCTTAGTTGCTGGCTGGGGTTAAACCACAACACCCTATGAGGTGAGGAATTGGTATTCCTGTTAATAACATCATGATTACTTTACAGGAGTGAGATGAGGCTTAAATAACATTAGGAATTTTCAGATCCACTGATAGCAAATGCTAAAAAAATTCCAAGTTTTGTTATTACAGTAACTGGGTTTCCACAGAAGACAATAAACAAGCTGAGAGAAAACAGTAAATGATAACACTCTTGAATGATTGACCTGACTTCCCCAGATACAATTCCTTCCAAATAAGTTGGGGCTATTTTTTTTTTTTCTTGAGTTAGTATCACTTCTCATCTTTGCTGCTGCACATGTTATATCCAGACTCTGTTAGCTGCATAGCCAAAAGGGTGAAGGGAGTGGGGGGAGCTGTACTGCTTCATCCCATGTCACACAAGCCAACGACATGCCAGCTGATGCTATCTGGGCAGCTGATATCCCTTCATCTGCAATGGTAAATCTGTGTTTTCTCTCTTTGCATTTAAGCCTTGGAGAGGCAGAAATAACTGGGGCAAAGTACTTAAGGGCAGGATTGCATAGCTTTTATTCCCTTGTTACATAACACGTTATGTGAGTGCATGAAACACCAAGTTAAGACTTATCTTGAATTTAATGATGCAATTGCTCCATTCCATAGCAAACTGCAGGAATCACTAATTACATCTCTTAGAGGCCACGCTATTCAGCTTACATCAAAAGAGAGGCTGCAAAAAATAATTACTGTTAACAAGTGAACTGAAACTATTATGCAGACTTCCCCAGTGTGCAGAAGCTGCAAGCCATAATCTGAACGAGATGGAGGATAACAAACAGCAAATGTTGTTACAGCACGTGGAATTTTCTGTGCCCTCTCTTAAAAAAAAAAAAAAAAAAAAATCTGAGAGGTCAATGAAAAAAATATGAGCACAGATTTCTGCCCCAGGGTCATAAAGACAAATTGGGATGCTGATGAGACACTGCTCTCTGCAGAGCCTCTGAGCTGAAGGAACAAATTAAATTATTGCCATCAACGAGGCCAGCTGAAGACCAGTTCAAAGTCCCCCTTCCCTTTTCCACTCTGTCTGCTTCCAGCTGGTCCTGTCAGCTCAGATGTTGTGAAGAAAATTCTCCTCCTTCTCTGGTGAGGAGTGAATGTGTGCTGTAAAGACTGGCTTGAAATAAAACTGGGCCACCCGCCAAACTTGGATTCAGGGCTCTAAGTTGTTCTAAAATAAGCACATTTACCTTCCCCCACGTGGTGAGAGCCCACCCCATGGCTGTCTTCATCCTTTCCACCTCTCCCAGGTTCTCTCTGCTCATCTCCAGTGCCTCACCCCATACCGTACCCTGCTTCCCAAGCCTCACCAGTGGTCCTAACACTGGCTCAGTCTTTGCACAGGGCGCTGTAGAAGAGATCTGGGAGCTGCAAAACCACCACCTCCCACAAGAACACATCTGTTGCTCCAGCATCACTACTATCTTGTGCCACAGTGCACATCAAGCTGTCTTTCCTTCAAAGGGAAAGAGGCCTTCAATTATCTTGAATTAAAGCCTCCACATCAGCGGTTGCTGCAGAGGGGCGGCTTGATAGGATGCAGGACTGGGCAGGGTGGCACATGGCAAGGTCCTTATAAGCACATGGTTACAGCAGTCATTGGAGTATTTATGCCTGAAGCTGAATCTCACCGTAAGCCTAAGTCTTGGTCTTTTGTTTCATTAATGGGAACATTGCAATCACTGTTTGGGATAAGAAGAGATTTTTTTGACATCTCAGGTTGTTAATTTGCTTTGAGGCATCTGAGTCCTTTTGAGTATTAGCTAGGGAGAGATTTCAGTAGAGTATCTTTCAGGGATTCAATAAATATCCTTGTTGTTTTTAGACACCATCAAAGACAGAACATGGGGCCAGCTGAGCTGTCAATCAGACTTTCTGTAGCAACTGCTATCATCTTCAAAAAAAAAAAACCCAAAAGCTGAATTGGAAACATTTTTAATTTACAGAGGGGACTAGAGAAAAAATTTTAGGAGAGGGATGTTGCAGAATGGTAGAGAGAGCTGGAACAGTAAAGCAGAACTGAAACCTCACCTGCCATACTTTATGAGACAATGAGAGAAAATAGCAGTGAGATATATTGGTAGCAAGGTGACCCAAAGTGCTTTCACGGTTGAACTCACAACTTGCACAAAATAGTCATGGTTTAGGGCCTGTGAGCCAGAAATAAATTTAAACCTTGTATTTTTTACATTGCCAGCAGTACTCTTTTCTTTCTTCTGTATTCTCCTGTCCTTGCTGAGTGTGACACTTAGAGCCTGTGATCTGTGGGACTGTTAGAGAAGAGAAGCAGGTGTGATGATAGCTTTAGTCTATATATATCTACTTGAAATGTACCTCAACCTTGAAAATTCTCCCAGGCTCTCTTCTCTCTTTTTCAAACAATGTCGTTGATGTGGACGGCAGCATACCCAGTTGGGAATCACTATAGCCATGTGAAATACAGCTTATGAAACTTCAGATGGATACAAAACCAATCAGGCAATGGAGATAGATCTAGAGGTACCTGGTCAAGTGGAATCAAGCCGTGAACAGCAAGGGAAATAGTCATCGCAGAGCACCAGATGACTCAGCACTGCCAAGAATTTCGAAGCCAACAACTTAGAGGTGGGCTTCAGAAAGGCTGAAGAGTATTACAGCCTCATTGTTTTCCTCATGAGCCTCTCCCACAATTCAGACAGGAGCTATCCCTTCCCTTGAGTTCAATCCACTGTCTTCAGCATTCCCAGATGTCCTGTAACTCTTCCAGGTTCATTTCCTGTGGTTTCTTTACTTCAAATGCTTCACACAGCACTCTTGGGCACCTTAGCAGCACCTGTATATAGGTTTACTGGGTAAGTTCAGACCACTCTGGCTCCTTCATTATCTTTCTTCCTCTGTTTTTGCTCTCTTGCTCTCCTTAGCTGAGACACAAATATGCTAAAATGCAAAGTAGTGCTCAGTATGCTCTGGAGCTTCCCCAGTGCCACAACCTTTTAAAGAGCGCAACCCAGAGAGCACTCTCAAAGACACCTGTCAGCCCAACCCTGGGCTGCACCCCATACCTGGGAAGTGTGAAACTCTGATCTTAGGCTGAGAAGTGCTCCTAACTTCTCTAATTGTCCATCAACTGTCTATGCCTGGTCCCCTGTATATGCCCCCAGCTACTGAAAAACAGCTGTTGTCCATTCTGCCATTTGGCTATGGCGAAGAAAAGTGAAACAGGAACTCAAGGAAACAAGTGCTGTATTGTGGGACTGTATTGGGTTTGCGCGGCAAGGTTTTGGTAGCGGGGGGGGCTACAGGGTGGCTTCTGTGAGAAGCTGCTAGAAGCTTCCCCTATGTCCGATAAAGTCAATGCCAGCTGGCTCCAAGTTGGACCCGCCGCTGGCCAAGGCCGAGCCTATCAGCAACGGTGGTAGCGCCTCTGGGATAACATATTTAAGAAGGGGGAAAAAAGTTACTGTGCAGCAGCAGTTGCAGCCAGAGAGAGGAGTGAGAACATGTGAGCGGAACAACTCTGCAGACACCAAGGTCAGTGAAGAAGGAGGGGGAGGAGGTGCTCCAGGCGCCGGAGCAGAGATTCCCCTGCAGCCCATGGTGAAGACCATGGTGAGGCAGGCTGTCCCCCTGCAGCCCATGGAGGTCCACTGTGGAACAGATACCCACCTGCAGCCCATGGAGGACCCCACGCCGGAGCAGGTGGATGCCCGAAGGACGCTGTGACCCCGTGGGAAGCCCGTGCTGGAGCAGGCTCCTGGCTGGACCTGTGGAGAGAGAGGAGCCCACGCTGGAGCAGGTTTGCTGGCAGGACTTGTGACACCGTGGGGGACCCACGCTGGAGCAGTCTGTTCCTGAAGGACGGCACCCCGTGGAAGGGACCCATGCTGGAGCAGTTCGTGAAGAACTGCAGCCCGTGGGAAGGACTCACATTGGAGAAGTTCGTGGATGACCGTCTCCCATGGGAGGGACCCCATGCTGGAGCAGGGGAAGAGTGTGAGGAGTTCTCCCCCTGGGGAGGAAGGAGCGGCAGAAATAATGTGTTATGAATTGACCACAACCCCCATTCATGTCCCCCTGTGCCGCTCCGGGGGAGGAGGTAGAGAAAATTGGGAGTAAAGTTAAGCGCAGGAAGAAGGGAGGGGTGGGGGGAAGGTGTTTTTAAGATTTGGTTTTATTTCTCATTATCCTACTCTGACTTGACTGCTAATAATTTTTTTTCCCCAAGTCAAGCCTGTTTTGCCCATGACAGTAATTGCTGAGTGCTCTCCCTGTCCTTATCTCGACCCATGAGCCTTTCATTACATTTTCTCTCCCCTGTCCGGCTTAGGAGGGGAGCGATAGAGCGGCTTTGGTGGGCACCTGGCATTCACCACAGAGACTTATAATAAAAATTTTCAGCAAGCAGCATGTGCGGGAGCCCTGCGAGCAGCTGACATAAACGCCTCCCTCACACTGGCTGTTCCCCCACAGTGGGGTGACTCAGGGGTAGCCGGCTCTGTTAGTTTAGCAGATAGGGCCACTGGTAATGTTGTGCACACCCCGGCACTCTGCCCTCCACCTTTACGTTTAACGTGGGTGTGGGGAACCCCAGCAGAGTACACCATATATCCAATGCCACTCATGCAAGGTTTACAGAATAAGACCACACATATTTGCTCAGAAAGTGGAGAATGGCCAGTAACTCTGATCAGTAAGGGAGGAATAGAAGTTCTTCACAGCAAATGATGTTTAGCACTCTTGTTTCTAATCAGTTTCCATAGCACATCTTTCCCATATCTCACAGGAACCATATACTCAAAGACAGCAGAAAAGATGAAACCATGGTTTTTGCTTTTCAGAAACTGGGTCAGGCTGGGCACTGTCTTCTTGGCACAATGATTCTTTTTTTTTTTGTAACAAATGCTGACCGCTTCATCAAGGCGAGTCCTTTTAATCTGTATAAAGCAGTCATATCTTGCCTTCAGTCTTCTCCATGAGAAATTTAAGCTTATTTGAGCTATTTGTGTTCTTTATTGCACAGCAAATATCCTGCTGTGAAGGGATGGACTTAATGACCAAACAGGTAATTTCTATTGCTAATTTCTTTGCTTGTATCTCAGGAGGGTGCATGCTAAAAATTCTTTTTAATAAAAAGAGCTTTCTTAACCTAGTGCACATAATTACACCACTGGTAAAGCACAGCTACGTTCTACTTTTTAAATAAATGACTCATGATTTTGCCTGCTTCTTTTTCAGCTGCTGAATGTGATCCATCTTGTAGGGATCTGATTCTTAAGAAGCCTCAAGCATGGCTTTCAAATATGTGGTCCCACTGAAGTGTTATAAACTATCTAAACCAAAAGCACCATAAAACTAGTTGATTGAAAATTTCATCTGCAATTACAATATCTTTCTATACTGTAGCTGAGGTCAGGGGGAACTTTTTTAAACGAAGGCACTTGGCTGCACAAGTGTCCTGACAAGAGCCATTCATTAAGTTTAGACGGCAGAGGGCAAGCAGAAAATGGTGGAATCAACAGAAAATATAAGCTCATGTCCGATCCTTTATTGCCATGTGTAAATTAATTGGTAGCCTAAGTGAGAATCTGACAAAGCTGGCCTAAGGACAGAATAAGGATTACAAATCATAGCCTTGTTTTTTTCCCAGCTCTAACTGTACAACATTAGACAACAACAGTGCCTCACAGCCTTACGTGTAGTTCAGGCTACCATATGTCTCAGATATAATCTCTTTCCACTCAAAAATTTTGCCTGGGCAGAATGAGAGGATCTTTCATATTTGCCTATGATTTCTGGGCAGCTGGCATTATTTCTCACTAGCTCCAACCAGGCTCTTGTATGTCTGGAAAGCTGGGATATTTCCTCAGAGCACCAAAAGATCAGACGTACAGGTCTTGACCTGCAGGACCAACACATGAACATGTGGATGGTTTAGTGCACGTGCTCACAAATGCTACCTTTCTCAGGAGCATCAGCTGATTAGCACATGTGTACACACTCAGTAGAATGTGACATATCCTAGAAGCACTGAATACTCTATATGGCTCATTGCAATTAGCTAGGTCTCACAACTTATGGAGCATCACATGTGTTAATTTAACAAATCCAATACAGAGCCAGTAAAATTTTCTGAGCAGATTAAAAAGGTTGGTTCCCGGTGACTAACCATGCCAATGCTCACCTACCGGCACGTTAACTGGAAACCGTAGCATGACAAATACGAAAAAGGAATGACACATACAGTATTTCTATGAGGAGTTCTTGAAACTGTCAAGATGTGCAAATTTTTTCACAGATACTTGAATAAAAAGTAGAGAGATCTTTCCCCTGGCAGTGAGTCAAATTCAAGTCTTTTATCTACACGTGTATTTTTTGTGATTTCAGGGAAAGGTAACATTACCTTATATAGCTGCCTCAGAAAGTTGCTTTAAATGACTTCTGAAGACTGTGAATTTCTATCTTCTGAGAGTACATATGAATCTTTGATTTGCACAGCACTTGAATTAATGGCTGCCTGAACCTGGTCAAGACCTCGTGGACATTACCAACAGACAGTGCCGATCAGGCACCATATCAAATAAGGGAAAAACCAGACCATTCTCTTTTAAAATCACCTTGTCGTGGCGCGGGAGCTTTGCGTGGAGAGATGCCATGCCAAGTTAATGACAAGCATCTGCTCAGACACCTGCTGTCCTAAACAACTTGACATGCTATAATCATTGAGCAGTCCCGCGATGGAGCTGGGGAGGAGAAGGCTGATGGCTGGCTGGGGAGGCAAATGGCACCCATGGGGCAGCCGTGGGTCAGGGGATGGGTCCTGCCAGGGAAGGCCAGGTAGCAAAGGAGTGCCTCACTGGCCCTCTTCCCCGTGAGCTCTGCCAGCAGCAGACAGCTTTAAATCACCTCTCAACTGGTACGTAGCCCTCCCCTAATGATCCTATTTACTTTTTGGGCTGGCTCCCAGCACCTAGCAGCCGTGAGAGGTTGCCAGCGTTCCGTGATGCTGCTCTCGCTCCCCCGGGAGGAGCTGGGAGCCAGAGGAAGGTGGGGTGAGGAGTAGAGCTCGGCCTCTTTGGCATACAGCAATAAAATTGCGGGGTTGGCAGGGACGGGAAGGATCTTGCCAGGAGGGGAGTAAGAAAGATTTTTAATTTCTCATTTCCACTTTGTTTCTGATCACTTGCTCTGTTACAGGCTGAAGTGCCAGTGCGTACTTCAGCACAGAAAATGGGAGGCTGAGACGCAGCCTGATCTCACTCGTTGCTAAGAGAGTAACCTAATTTGCAGCAGATGGTGTTTATTGTTACTTCCCATCTGCATGAGGATTAAGAATTCTTCTCAGAAGAAAACGATGCAGCCTGACAGCATCCTGGTAGGAAGGGGCAAAATTAATTCCAATCAAATATAGCTTTTCTCATAAAAGACAGGTTTTTCTGAACCTTTGGGTAAGCTTAACTTAAATAGAGTTTAGGATTTTTTTAAAAATAATATCACTCTAAGTTTCTAGCTGTGCAGAGTCATTTTTAAAAATGTACAGGAATGGTGTCAAGTAAAGGTTAAGCACATTGCCTCCGATCAAAAAGGAACTTAATGTCAGAGCTGAGATTAAAGTTTCAGCTCTCCAAGGTCTTAGACCAGGATGCAGTCCCACAAAGGAACTGATAGCACATCTTGGAAGCATCTGTCCTTGGCCCAAGCACTGATAAAAGAGAGCTATGGGTATGCTGTCTATGAATTAGTCCCTTAAACCCACAGATGTCTCTCTTACATTGACCAATGTTGCCTCATGGCTCAGCATGTCTTTTTGTACATATTAAGAAACTAAATTTTTGTTCTATTGGTATAATCCATCTGAAGTCATAAGAGTTTACCAAGGTGATTAGTACATTGAGCCTCATTATAGTCTGCCTGGGTTTTTTTTGTATCCCATACTGTAAAATTCACACCTTGCATATACCACTGCCACTACCACTTTCAGTTGTGCCTGGGCTTTAATGAGCACACAAACAGCAACATGACTACAACTTAGAAACAGGGATGAAACTTTAAAATGGAAATGGAAGGAACTGACAGTGGACAAAGCAAAAAAAAAAAAAAATAGTATTCAAAACAGAGATAGCAAAAGAACAAAGAATGAAATGATAATTTGATCAAATATGCGTTCATGTATAAGGGCAACTTGCCTTAACATGTGGGCCAGTTCCCAGACTGCAATGGTTATGCTGTATTTATAGTGTACCTTTACTTCTGCTCTCTGTATGCTTGCTTATAGATTCATTTTTTGACCGGCATGGCCTCTTTTCCTTCCTGCAGTTTATGTCCTAGAAGAAAAAGCAGAGTCTGGCTATTTTTCTGGCATTTCTAGAAATCAGGCAGCCCCTAGCAGATGGCTGGTGGTGCACGAGCAGATTGACTGGGTATGTCAGGAAATTCATGGCATACCAGGCAATGGGAATGTGTCTGAGGCCAGTGGACCTGACCAAAACACCTGCCTGGACTGCAGTAGGCAGCCATCCCTTGCATGGCGGCTGCACAGTTCATCTGTACATTCATAGCAAATCTGAAGCAGCTGGGGTATGTCTGATATCTGGCATATGTCCTGCAAAAATAGAAATCTCTCTCTAGGATTTCTTGAACAGAAGTCTGGAAGTCCTACACACATCTGTAGCAGGTATTCTAGTGGTTACTAATTTAATGCAAAAATCATGGCAGCATTTAGTCATTCGGTACGTTGTCTTCTTGAGACTTGCAGTGCAAAAGGCACAGCAGTAGTGGCACCTATATGGTGATGTTGGCCAGAAGATGTTGCCATTCTTCAAGTACATTTATTAAAATCCTCAGATGTGTATTTTTCCTCTTAACTGGTTTATACAATAATGGCATATCTGAGCCTTTTTCATTATTTCCTCTCTTGTGGTGCTATTAGGTGGACTCTGTGTGTGTGAGTGTACACTTATGTGCAATATCCGTTACACATACACCACAACTCACATTTTCCCATGCGCGGTTTCTCTTCCAGCTTGGTTATGCTCATGCCTCTTAACTGAGCTGTGCAAGAAACTTTGCAGGCTTTGTTCCCCAGAGTCTTATAACGGAGGATGTGTTTGCTACCTAAAAAGTCATCAAGTTCAACACAACTTGGCGATCCCAACCAGATCTATGCTTACTGCACACTGATAAAATTTGCTCCCATTTCACATAGAAATGCTTCTCCTCCAAACCTTGTGCTCTTTAAGTAATTTTTTTACCGTTTGGAAAAAGTGCACAGATTTCTATGTTTCCGTGAACCATTAGTGACATCCAGTGGCTACCAATGCAAATGCTAAACATGCATAACCCCTATTGTCAAGGGACACCTAAACTTCCATCTCTTTCTCTAACAGATAGCTCTTAGAAAAAGGAGAAAGGCAAAAAATTTGTGTTTCCTGGCTCTTCCACAACACATTCTTATTGTGGATTTGATTAAATGTCACTGAATTTGCAACACACAACTGTTATCTTTCCTTTGTGACAACTGTGAGAAACTACAGAGCTCCCTTAAGAAACCAAGTGGCTGAAACCATGCCATCTCCAAACAAAACAGATACAGATCACAGTGCAAAACAAACAGACAAACATGTGAAACCACTGAGAAATATAAACCAGATACACGTAAGGGTTTCACTAGGTAGTCTTCCAGGGAGGTATGTGCCTGACAGAGTGAGACAAGCTGAAGAAACAATACAGAATGAAAGAAAAGCGACAGAAGTGATCTTCTAGACAGTCATAGCATCATAGAACCACAGAACTAAAGAATGATTTGGGTTGGAAAGGACCTTTAAAGATCATCTAGTCCAACTCCCTTGCCATGGGCAGGGACATCTTTCACTAGATCAGGTTGCTCAAAGCCCCATCCAACCTGGCCTTGAACACTTCCAGGGATGGGGCATCCACAACTTCTCTGGGCAACCTGTTCCTGTATCTCACCACCCTCATCGTAAAAATTTTCTTCCTTATATCCAATCTAAATCAACCCTCTTTCAGTTTAAAACCATTGCTCCTTGTCCTGTCACTACAAGCCTTGGTAAAAAGTGTCTCTTCATCTTCCTTATAAGCCCCCTTTATATATCGAAAAGCTGAAATAAGGTCTTCCGGAGCTTTCTCTTCTCCAGGCTGAAAAACCCCAACTCTCTCAGCCTTTCTTCATAAGAGAGGTGTTCCAGCCCCATGACCATTTTCATGGCCCTCCTTGTGAATAATGTAATCCTGATGAAAAGCTGATGAAAAATTTTTGGGCAGACCACTGGCTAAAGGAGGTTTGGATCCACAAACCAATACATTGTGCTGTTGTTTCAATCCTCTTTTCTTAAAAAAGGTAGGCTTTTGTACTTTGTTGTAATAAGCACATTATCAAAGAAATAAACAACTCTACCCCTTCTGATAGAAATAAGTTGATAGTCCCTGAATTTTGGGTAAGAGTCTGCTGAATCAGATATAGGCAGTTATCTCAGTTCCAGTTTTGCTACTTTTGTGCTGCCTGGGATATCACTGAACTCCAATTAGCCAGCTAACAAGTCAACAACCCAGAAGAAATTTTCAGATGAACTCAAAATAATTAAGTCCCATTTTGAGAGCTTTTCTCACTGTCATTGTGAGCATGTCAGGAGGAGGAGAAGATGGAAACCCACAGCCTTTTTTATTATTTGGGGCGCCGAGGTAGGATGTCATAAGTTAAGCAGCTCCTTTATGCTATAATTTGTTTGGGCACGGCAACTCAAGCACGAGAGCGCTGAAGCTTCCTCCTTCCCTGCCTCCCCTCCTGCCTCCCTCCCTCCTCATCTCTCTGTACTCAACATATCTTCGATGTAAAGTATTAGTATGTACTTAACACATCAGGAAAATGATTCTGCAATATTTTAACATGATATATGTTCAAAACATGTTTTAAGCTGGTTCCTTTTCATACTGCAGTTCTACATTTTACATACATTCACTATAGATCTTATAGCACGTATCATAGAATCATAGAATCGTAGAACAGCCCAGGTTGGAAGGGACCTCCAAAGATCATCCAGTCCAACCTTTCACGGGAAAGGGAGCCTAGATGAGATTATCTAGCACCCTGTGCAATCACATCTTGAAAACCTCCAGCAATGATGACTTCACCACGTCCCTGGGGAGCTTGTTCCAGTGAATGATTGTTCTTACTGCAAAAAATTTCTTTCTTATGTCAAGATGTATGTTTGTTTGTATCATAAATATAAAATAAAATTTTAATATAATCACAAAATAATGGCATTACTGCATTTTCTAGTTGGCTTCCGAGACCCACCACTTGAGGAATTTGCAAACTTCTTCTTTACCTTGTTCATTTAGGACCAAGGCTTTTTTAAGCATGACTGCAGCCTCACTGGCTGCAGTAGGATTATTTACGCCTTTGGAGTTAGGCACGGTGTTAGTGTTGCGGTGACTGACAGTTATCACAGAAATCAGCAGCATTCACTCATTGGCTTCCGTGTTCAGGACTTCAGCCAGGGACATAAACTCTTCTACCTTTATTCATGTAAGCAATTCTACTCCCAGAAGAAAACAAAATAAAGGCACTCAGTAAGATGTCAGTATTAGGAAAATATCCTTTTCTGCCTTGAACTTCTGTTTATTAATTGGCGTTCACTGTTTTTAACATCTACTGAAAGCAGCTAACAGAACTTTTCTTCCACGATTTTGCCAGACAGCCAAGTGATACCTTGATGGAGATATCATTTTAGGAAGGCAAGATATTAAAAGTAATTAATCAGCACTGGCACATTAGTTTGTCTAATACTATGTACATTTCCTGAAGGTTCTTGGTACCTGGAGTGTCTACCACAAACTAATTGTAGTATCTTTGTCCTGGCATGCAGCACACTGTCACACTTTTCTCCTTTATCATAAACTGTACGCAATGCCTTCAGCTTTTCAAAATAATAAAACCAGACAGAAATCTTAAGAATGTGGTGGGAGGTAAACCTAGCTACTTTCCTTCCCAATTTAATTGATATATACTGGAATGGAAGTATTTCCAAGATAGTGCATTAGTCATTGGCAGCCTTCAGGAAAATGATGATACAATTATATGAAGCATCATTTGTCATATCATTACACATCCCTTTAAATGTTCTTTATTTGAGAATAAGAAGGGATGCTGGAATCTTTAAAATTCAGCACCCACACAAAAACTAAAAGTAGCTCTTCTACTGTCTGGCACCTACATCATCCCTATTCAGATAACAGCAATAATACTGAGACAGACTTTCAGATGCTCTCTCTTCATTCATCTAATGGGTCCATTAATGATATGTTATCCAAAAACTGCAGATTAAATAGTGATTACAGTTTTCACAAGAAATCATTGTGTCATGTCTTCATGGTTGGGAAAGGATGATGGGAAAAAGAGTTTAAAACTGTGTTTTCTAAGCCTGGAAATCTTGGAACGACAGTGATGAGAGTCAGGAAAGGAAAGGGATGAAGGGGCTTGTAGTAGAAATGAACTAAGTAATCCTAGCACAAAAATAATGGAAGTAAAGAGAGCTTCGTATGACTCTTTGGAATGGCTAATTCTCTCACTGCTTTGCTAGTCTCTTCCATCTTGGAGAAACTTTACTTTGTGCACCACTGCCCCAGGTGAAGATAGCTGGTCAGGGACAGAGTGTGGAAATAACCCATGAGTCCTAATTCTGGTTTTACTGTTAACTTACTGAAATTGCAGTTTCCATTGGCAAATTATTAAATTCCGCAAACTTCATATTTAACTTACAATGACATCAATAAATGCGAAGAGTGTAAAGAGCTCATCAATAAACAAATTCATGTGGAAGCATACTTTTTATTTCCTCAAGGAACTTCGTAATTAGAGATTTGTAAACAAAAACATAAATGGCAACAGTAGGTCTTTCTAGAGCAAGATTTGTCTTAGCTAATACATAAGACCGTAAAAAAGTAGATGTAACACCTTTGTTAAGGAGTTAACATTAAAAACTGGTTAGAATTTTAATTTCAAGCATCCTGCTCATTAAATTAAAAAGATAGCTGAGTAGTAATGTGGCTTTGTTCCTGTACCAGAATGCAGACATTTAAATATCACAACATAAGAAAACTTTTTTGATCTGATACGTATAGTCATAGCTATTGCAAAAAAGGGCCACTGTGGATTTATGTGGTGGGTGTATCATTTCTGCTCTGTGCCTGACAGCACGTGACAGCTATAAGCCATGCCTGCCAACATTTGAGATCTCTGAGAGGGCTGGACACTGTGAAATATGTTGGTCTTGAAGAGCCTTCCAAAGGGACAGGGTGAAAGCAAGCAGGGGCAATTAGCACACAAGGAGCCAGCCAGCAGGTGCACATGCCCACCACGTTCCTCACCGAACTGCTTGGCTCTTCATACTTCTTATAACTCAGGGAAGTCCTAATGAACTCAGCGCCAGCCATGAATCACTGGCACGAATCGCCGCTGGTTACAGGCCAGCCGGGCTCTGCAGAGGTGCTGCCGGAGTTAGGTGGGGATATATGTGTTGGCCCTGCCGAAACCCCAGCTGCCCAGGAGGTCTGGGGGTCTCCAGCCCAGCGTACTGCTGCAGTGCCACTGAAACCACATCCGTCGGGCCCGGGGAATCTTCTTCGCCCTTGCCAGTGGAGCAACCAGCAGAGCTACAATGGATGCGCCCTTACAACTGCTTGGTAAGGTGCTGGGCTCCCTCCTCATTTGAGCTCACCGAGACAAAATTAAATCCATAAAATGTATGTGCGAGGAACGAGATCGTTTGCCGTCTTCCATCCTGAGGCGGCAGACAGCAGGGAGGCTTTTTATAGCTAAATTTGTCTTCACTAAGGCATAAGCGACTTTGAATGAAAGATTTTGAAGGAAACAAGACCCTAACAGAAGAGTCTGCTGAAAAGCAGAAGGATGGAGGAGGTAAATTGTGCTCTGACTCAATTCCTGATGCTCAGGACCACGTGGGCACAAACTGCAATAAATTCAAACATAAGGAAAAGCTTTTTTTGCTGTTAAGAGTGGTCAGACCCTGGCACAGCTTGCCCAGAGAGGCTGTGGGGCCTTCACTCCTGGCAATACACAAATCTCAAGGGGACATGGCCCTGTGCCTCCAGCTCCGGGTCACCTCCTCAGGGCCAGGGGACTGCACTGTACCATTCCCTGGAGCCCCTTCCCACCTCTGCAGCCCTGGGTCTCCATGGCTTGTGCCATGGCCCTGACGACTGGCCACCTAATGTTTACGTGATAGGCCGGTTTTACGTGCTGGGGGCCTGCCGTGGGGCACCAGGCACCCACTTCAGCAGCGTAGCCCCCCCCGACTTCATACGGCGGCATGAACCGGAAAAATTCCTCCGAAGAGGCTGGGTAGGCCAGCTTTAAAGGCCCGCGCCCCACACGCCGGCACACACACGCCTCAGCCGCCGCCCCGCCATTTTGAGATCCCTGCCGCCCCGCCCCGCCCTTGGCCGCCTGCAGGGCCGCTTGGAGCCCTCCAGGGGGCGCTGCCGCGCTGGCGGGCGGCCGCTGCGCCTCTCTTGGCGCACGCTTTTGGCCTGCCCCGCCGGTGCCGTGCTGGCGGAGGAGGCGTTGCTGTGGCAGCGGCGGGGGCTGCGGTCGCGTCGGGCCTGGCGGGCGGGGGCCGGTCGTGGAGGCGAGGAAGATGAACCTGCCGCGGGGCCCCGAGAACCTCTGCTTTGACAAGGACGAGTTCATGAAGGTGGCGGGGGGGGGGCTGCCGAGGCAGGCGGGCTGCGGAAGGGCGCTGTGGGCCCGGGGGGGCCCTCCTGAGGAGGGGGGTGGCGGGTTCCCTGGGGGGTGAGAGGGGCCCGGAGCCTTGGTCGGGATCTTTTAGCTCTGCCACAGCTTTTTCCCCGGGCTGAGGCCCCCGGAGAAGCGCCGAGTGTGTCACTGAAAGGGAGATCCGGGCCGTTTGCAGAGCCAGGCGGCTTGCACCTTCGCGGTTCTGTCCAAGCAGGGGTTGCGCCTAAGTCTGGCGAGACTGAAACGGAGTCTGAGCGGCGGGGCGGAGGGGGAGGCCTGCCCGAGGAGAGAGCCGGCAGGTTTGTCACCGGGTGATGCGAGTGCCTCTGTCCCGGGCCGGGGCCGGGTGCTGCAGCTCACCTCCTAGGGCAGGTCCGAGGCGTACTTCCTCCAAATAGTACTCTGCGTGCTTTGAAGCCAAGTTGCAGACAGACTGATAACCAGCATTCAGGCCTCGTTACTTGGAGAGCTTAAAGTAGTTCTTAATACTGTATTTTGACTTTTGGTTGGCTGGGGTTTTTTGAAGTGTATACAGGGAATATACAACCCTGTATTTTGGAGAGTGAGTCTTTTAAGTACTCTGACCCATGACATGGTGTGCTTTTGAGATTAAAGACCAAGACTTTGGAACATTGGAAACTACTCTGTTAAGTAGCCTTTTTGCCCCCCACAGCTTTAGTTTGGTTAGCTCACTGGCATATGGAATACTATTTTGGGGGTGAGGAGAGGTGTGTTCCTGGTTTGAACTCTTTACTTACATCCTTCTCTCTTTCCTGTTTCATTTTCAGCCGGATTTTGATGTTGATCACTTTGTATCAGACTGCAGGAAACGTGTGCAGTTGGAAGAGCTCAGAGAGGATCTGGAGCTCTATTACAAACTCCTTAAAACTGCTATGGTAGAACTCATAAATAAGGACTATGCAGATTTTGTTAATCTCTCAACAAATCTAGTAAGTGTTACTAAGTTGTACTGTGTAGTTCAGACTTAATATGGTTTAGTGGGATTTTTATTTTTCATATGAAAAGTATAGGGCTTTTATTTTGGCATTGTTAGATTTAAGACATCTTAAACTGTGACCCCTTGCTTTGAGAGAAACTGAAAGATTCATTCCTGTAGAACTTAGCTACTGTACAGAATTGCTCTTGACCTGTAATAAATGTTTTAGATGTATGCTTTTTGTCTCGAAAAACTAATTCATTAGGAAGTTAGACTCCAGGCAAACTTTTTTTTCATACTGGCAGTAGTTGTAAAATTGAATGAAATTAATAATTAAAATAGAATAGGAATGATACAAATAAGGCCATTCTGAAGGATTCTTTCAGGAATCTTTAAATTTACTATACAGTCAATATATCTTAAAAAAAACCCCAGCCTACTTGAGTGAAAATTGTAATCATTTTCATATTAAAATGTCTTGTCCACTGTGTCTTCTGCTCTTTCACTCCAGTTCGTCCAGGTTTCAATTATACATGTTCAAAGACTGAGATTTAACATTTTTTTAGGAAAAAAAATTTCCATAGCTCGAAATTTTCTTTAATTTTTGGTTTTGTGTGACAAGCAGTGTGATATCTTTATGCCTGTAATTGAGGTGACATATTTTTGTGTTGTATTTAAAACCGGATACTATAAAGGGAGGTATCTTTTCTCAGTTCTCTTTTAGTACCTGTAAAATGACAGGCTTTGTCAGTAATTCACGTATGAACTTATCAAAAAAGTCATAAATGTTTTTACGGTGATTTCTTTAGGTTGGCATGGACAAGGCTCTTAATCAGCTTTCAGTACCCTTGGGACAGTTAAGGGAAGAAGTTATGGTATGCTCAAAACAATCATTATACACAGCTTGGTAAACTTCAGCTTACTTTCATATGATGTATGGAATGTCTTTTACTCATGTTAATAATTATTATAATAAACTTCTCTTTGAAAATTGATGACTTAGAGTGGTAGTAGGAGAGGCAGTGTGTTTTCAATCAGTAGCAGTAGCAGTAAATTTACATTTTCTGTAGTGCCTTTCAACCAAGAGATAAAGGACTCCTTAAACATGATAAATGAACAGACTCTTGCAAGACAAGTCTATGGTGAAATATTGAAACTGTTTTAATACTTGAGTAACTTAAAGATGGTAGTAAATAACTCAGATGCAACACAGTCCCATTAAGGACTTTCTTTGCTTGGTCCTGTGGTTTAACTGTAAAAGATCACCCTCTTGAAGGTGGGTCTTATTCTCGCTCTTCCACAGTGACTTGGTATTTAGCAAAGTGCAATTTTTTATCATCTTGGGAGCCGCTTCAAAGGGATGTTTGCTACATAAATGTGCCTTCAAATTATCACAGCCTTGATGTCTAAAATAGAAAATAGGTTCAGTTAGCACAGAGAAATGTGCTATTATTATGTGAAAATGCTACTTAAATCTGATTTATAACTTCTGTTTCAAGACGTAAAATCATATTGGTTTTATTGCCTGTTTCTGGGTGAAAGGTGGTTTGTTCTCTGTAAGGTACTAAAAGAACACTTCTGGTTGAAATAATGATACTTGTGGTGGCAGTACTTAAGGAGCAGGTTACACTTTCAGTTATTTTGTCTTATTTCTGGCTTTTTCACTCAGAGGGCAGTTCATGTACTGTAGCTTTTATTAGTCCTATATTCTTATTAATCTGTCTGTTGTTTTAAGTTTAGATTTTTGAGTTAAGATTTTTTTAAACCTTCAGTGGGAAGCCAGCTTTACATACTGACTTTCTCTCTCACAGAGTCTTAAGTCATGTGTCAGTGAAGGAATTCAAGCAGTAGATGACCGGATGACTAAACAAGAAGATATTAGAAGAAAAAAGGTACAACAGACAAATTATTACCTTGAAAAGGTAGTCCTTAGGATGACTTTGCTTTTGCTGTTAACCCAGAGAAAATGAAATTTAAAAAGTTCTAGGCTGTATAGATGCACACTGTGCAGGATTTTGTACTTGTAAAAATAATTATTGACATTTTGGTTGCCAGACTTAATTTTTTACAGTGTCTAGTTGATCATAAATATTTTACTTTATTTGCCAAAAACATATATGTTTGATTTGCTTGGGTTTTTTAAATTGTAGTTACCCTTGTTTCTGCTTGTAGTGGTATATAAACTTGCTTATTATGAATGTAATTGAAATACAGCAGTTTAATTTTTATATGGGGGGGACACACACTAACACTTGTCTTTGTGCTTAACTTGGAAAAAAATCAGGGATAAGAACAGCTGTTCTATGTCTGTGACAAAATTTGTTTGTGGGGTTTTATGGACTTATGTGAGCAATACTTCAACTGAGACATGACTCAAGTATGAAGATGGAGGGAGAAAACTTACACCAGAAAAAAAAAAAACAAACCCAACTAAAAAACCATCCAAAATATCTTCAGGGTCGTTAGGTAATGTAAATTGGGATTGGGGTCAGACATGAGAAGTCTTTCTTTAATTACAGATGTGTGTCCTGAGACTTATTCACGTTATTCAGTCTGTTGAGAAAATTGAGAAGATTCTACATTCCCAAGGCACTAAAGAATTGTCCTCATTAGAGGGAAACAGGTAAAAAATATGTAATGTTCAGTTTTGTTTGTAATTGATGGGACTAACTTAATATCATGGTATTGTTGTAGATGAATTTACAAGCATTAGGATATATCTTTAGAAATGTAACTCTGATGGAATAAGTGACTTATTTTAGTATTTTCTCAGTTTTAGTCTTCTGCAAACTGGTCATTCACAGAACGTGTAACTCAGCCTCCAAAGTTCTGAATTACTTGTAGTGCTTTCGCTAAACGTGCTTTTTGAAGTTTGCATGCAATAATTTTTTTTTTTGCTTGGAAATCACTAATCCTGTCATGTCTGAAATACTCTCTACAGTTTATTCCAATATCATTTGGAAGTCAAATGGGAAATAGCTTTTCTTGTTTTCCCTGCTTATGTATAACTGAAAGGACTGCTGCAAGAATAGTCTAAGGCAGGCAAACTACACATGTAATACTTCTGGTACAAGGAAGGTTTGTGACAAATTCCAGTCAGACTCCCAAGTTTTGGTTTTTTTAACAACTTCATGGAAAGTGTGCTCTCCCTCTGCCTTTGCTGAGGGTTGGGAGATGTCTTTCAGCCAGTTTTGGAACTGATGTACCAGCCACACGCTTGAAATAGTTGGCTGGGATGCAAGTGCAACTTAAGCTGGAAGAAAAAGACAATTGCGTGAACCTGTTTGAACGTGAGACTGTCTCTTCAGTTTAGTGTGCTGGATCACATGGTAGTGAGAAGGGGGAGGTAGACAGAAGAATAGGTTGATACCTAGAGGGACAAAGCATATGCAGATGTTTTCAGTCAGGGTGAGGCATTTTGCAGACTTACATTTGGAAGCAAGATTCTACTTGAGTGGCTCAAAATTTGGCTAATTATTGGCACTCCGTAGACCTGAGAAGGGTAGGACTGTTTCTCTAGAGATAGCTGTCATTAGTTTTACCACATGACAGAAAGGGGGAAATAAACAAATCTGGATGGTGAAGAGCACTTACTGCAGTTTCTGAGCTCTGTAAGACTGACTTTTCGTGTGACAATAAACAGCACTGCCATATAGAAAACATTGCTTCGTACTGCTGAGGCAAGATCTTATGTTCCTGTCAGCTTCTGCTTCACCCACTTCATATCTTAGTAGCTCTAAACCAACTCTAATCATGTAGTCTGTTCCAGATTATTATTGCACGATTGCAGTAGTTGTAGTAGTACCTATCAGAATTCCAAATATTTACAGTAAACCACAAAAATTGGGGGGGAGCATTATCTATCTGCTGCAGGTGAAAGTGAGTTGATTTGAAAGGATCTAACTGTGTATTCTCATTTTGTATCATCTCTCTTCTAGCCCACTTTTAACTGGACAGGTTTTAGAGAGAATTGCCACAGAATTTAATCAACTACAATTTCATGCAGTACAAAGCAAAGGAATGCCACTTTTGGACAAAGTGAGACCAGTAAGTATTGCATCATAGCCAACTTAACACTTGTAGGATCAAGCAAAACCAATATAATTGGAAGACAAACGCCTGTTTGCACAGAGTTTTACTGAATTAATTTACGGGGGGAAATGGGTTTCAAGAGGTCGTTTTTATCAGTTGACTGGAAGTGTTGCTTTTTCTGAGGGTTTATGCTTTGTTTGCTAACTTCTTTAGGATAAATTACTTAGAATAAGAGTAGGAAATACGACAGACATTTTTGTCAGCCTAATGTATCTTGCGGTTTGTCAGCTTACTGATATTCAGGCCTAGTTCTAGAGATTTATATTGGTTTTGTTAGCTGAGTGTACAGACCAGAATATAAATGGAATGTGCCTACAGAGTGGCTGGCTTGAATATATTCAAGTTTGTCTTTTGGTGAAATTTGTTGCCTAACTGGCTATTCAGGCTGGTATGCTAATCTCCCTAATATCCTGTTTGTAATAACTATCTACTGTAAAAGATGAATTGATGTTTTGGTGGGTTTTTTTCTTCCTTCGTTGGAGAGAGGGAACAAATGAAAACTGGTTCTTAAAGGCAGATGTTATGAATATGGAGACGGGGTAATACTTTAAGCTGATTAGCATGGAGCTGTCATTCTTGATGGCTTTCGAGCTAGTGAGGTAGTTCATAGTTCCAGTTTTTCACTATGTACGTATGCCTGTTGGCAATATAAACATGTTTCAGCTCAAGACTTCCATGGTACCGTGTTCATTCATGGACAGTTTACAAGACTTCTGGCCACTGAGTTGTCAAACATGGATAATAACAGGAGTAAGCGTGAGCAACGGAGTAGTATTCATGGTGGGAGAACCTTCGTTACTTTGTTGTGTGACTTCCTTAATGATGCTTGCCAGGACTTCTGTCTTGTGCCTGTTGTTGCTAAGGTTCATCAGATTGTAGGTTTCATGACTAGTCAGCAATTGGGTTACTGACTTTGCATGTGCAGAACAAATTCTGTGGAATCATTTTAGGATGGATAGACACAATACAGCATGCAAAAGGGCAGAGAAGAAATTTGACTGGTTAAATTGGTAGTTCAACAGTGACTACATCAATGTGTGTTGCTCAACTTGCTTCAAATACAGAGTTGTAAGAGACCGTCTTGGGCCAGGAGTATGTCTGCAGGTAGTGTAGCAATGAGTTGGATCTAGTGGAAGAGATGTAGCAGATCAGGAAAAATGGTTAGCAAAAGGGAAAATATATGTTGACTGAAGCAGCTGTTTGGCAGAAGCCAGAAGGAATCTAATGACATATAATTTTTTTTGCCAGTGTCACTCAATGTCTTTGATTTGCAGTAATTTGACAAGTAGTGCTGGGAACACACTATCATTTGAGTTTTTGACAGTGAGGGATAAATGCCACAGTTGTTATCCCTGGTGACTTGTTGTAAAGCTTTTGTGTATTATGACACATAGTGGTTCAGTTGAACAAGGAACAATTATTGACCTATTTCTTCAGGATAAAGGGGACCTTAGATAAGATACTGCATAACTTACAACATATAGAGGAAAATAATTGCCTTTCAACCTTATTATAATAAATACTGTGTTAAATAGCATCAGTAACCCGTTAAGCTTGTGTTAATGTTCATTTAATGCTGATGGTTATTAAAACTTGTACACCTTTCAAATGAAAATGGGAAGCTGAGTTAGGTATTTCTGGAAGAATTTACTTCAGCAATGATGGCAAGACTTTGCTTTTGGTTTTTTATTACTATATTTTGTTTCTCTTCATAGCGTATAGCTGGAATAACAGCTATGTTGCAGCAGTCTCTGGAAGGGCTGCTCCTGGAAGGCCTTCAAACTTCAAATGTTGACATAATACGTCACTGTCTTCGCACTTATGCAACAATTGACAAAACACGAGATGCAGAGGCATTAGTTGGTCAAGTGCTTGTAAAACCTTATATAGATGAGGTAAGATAAAATCAAGAATCCGAAGAAAATGAATTGATTTGCAAACATGCTTATTTTTCCTGTTAACCTCCAGCTTTTGTTAGCAGCTTCAAAATGCCTTTGTGGAGAGAGCATGAGAACTGAGCCCCAACACAATGTCAATTTTTTTGTTGTTGCTATTCAAGAAAAAAGGGTGGAGGAATTCTCTATCTGCCTGTCACCAATTTCAGATTATATCCAGTTGGGATTCTTTTTCTTACCTACATTTTTCTTGGGGTGAGGAATCCAAAAAACAAACCTTAAACCAAGCATGTGACTGGAGTAAAATCCAATTTATTCTGCACCAGGGTGCATCTGTGGGAATTGGATCAGATCTGGGGTTTGCACTTCTCCATGGCTGGCTCAGTAGCAGGCAAATGCAGCAAAAATAGTTCTTAGCACAGTGTCCTTTTCTTCCCATTGTATGAAGAAGCAGTTTCTGCAGTTCCCAGCTGTACCAGGACATTATCAAGAGCAGGAACAAGTGTTTGTTTGGGAAGCATTTGTTGTTGTCTAGTGGGAAAAATGTGTCAGATGGCCAGTTTCTCAGTTCATAAGAAACTGATTTTAGTAGGCCATCAGTTAACAATACCAAGTTGGACCAATCACAAAGTACTGATTGCGTTTTCTGAAATTAGAGGACTTTCTGCTAATTCTCTTGACTGTGCAACTTGTTCCTCACCTTCTTGTAGCGCTGTTTGTTCTTGCCAGTTCTTCTGGCCTGAACAGTTGGTGACTAGTCTACACTACTTTTTTTCTTTTTGTTGTGGTTGATGATAACATAATTCCTCCAAAAAAAAGCTCAGACAGTAACCTGCCACGATAGTCAGCATGTCAGTCAGTTGTGCTCAGTTTTTCTTGTATGTCAGCACACCTGCAGTTGCCACTAAAAACATTTTTAAGGGCCTACAATTCTATTATGGTAACTCTAGTTTCAAGCTTTCAGTAAAAATCTAAAAATTCATTTTAAGATAATTGATAGTCTGCTGTGTTTGAAATTACTTGATAAAACAGGTTGTTGTTACATTTTTAATGAGTGTGCTGAAGTGATGTTGCTGTAATACCAAGACTTCTTTTGACCCTTTTCATCAGTGTGTTGGGAATTATGTCCAGGTCAGATAACGATTCCATATCATTTCAGAGGATATTTGTTCCCTACTGAGATCTGAATCAGTGCCCTTTTACAATGTAATTACTAGTGCTAACTGACTGCTGTGTTGCAGGAAGTTTCCCTGGCTTTCACTAGATGGTCAGAGTATTTCATAAATGTGTAAAATTCACTGTCTGTAAAGAATAAGTTAAACTGGGCCAGCACCAGGGCTGTAAAGTTGTTGTTCTAAAACTAGCATTATGAATCTTTCAGCAGTGTTAATTTTCCTGCTCCTGTGGGGAGGAAAAACTGTGAAGTACAAGAGCTGCCTTGGTGATTGCAAATATACACTCGCTTGAATTTGTGCATGTTAATAGAAGGCAGAATAGATCTTCCCCTCATCATTGCCTCTGTACTACATAGCGTGTTTCAGTGGCTTTGAGTCCCAAGTTATGCTATTGATGTATCTTTCCCTTTGCTGTCAAGATTTTCTTTTACTGTCATTACTTTTTAAATTGAGATATTTAATAACATTCTCTGTTCTCAGTAAACCATGAGAGGCATGTTATGATGTGAGGTACTCTTTTCTGCTTTCAGGATATTTAAAACAGTTCATTCTCTACTGGTATTTTACCAAAAAAATGAGACTGCTTATAGTATAGAGTTAACATTTTTATTAAGACCCATAAAAGCAATGTGAACATTGTTTCTAAAAATATTGAGTGTGTTTCTGTAGGCAATAATACAGTTGCTTTTTCTTACACTGATGTGCCTTTCTGAACATAAATGCAGAAGTGACCTTAAGGTATTTGCTTCCTTTTTTCAAGTGAAGAGTTAATCTGTCTAAGTGTTGGTGAAGGAATTGTTCTTCTAAATCAAGATAGGGAAAAGAAATTACCTTTTTTTTACTCACTAGTGTCTTCAGCAGCCAAGAAATGGAATTGTTAACTTTCCATTCCCTGTGAAAGAATACTATGTCTGATAACACCTGAGCTGTATGTCATTGTCAGTAGAATGTTTCTTTTCTGCTCTTGGGAAAGAAACATTTAAAATTACTCTGGTTTTCATTTGTATGCATACAGATTTACAAAGCAAAGCCAGCTCCTGGCTTTTGGATGGGAGAGGGAGTCGAATGGTGGTGACCTCTCCCCTTAAGGACAAACTTCCTTTGGGTACTTGCTAATGCTGTAGCAACTGCTGCAGTGGGGGACAGGTTGTCTTCCCCTCTCGGTTTTCTCAGTATCTATTCTTTCCCCACTTCTGCACCGTTCTGCTTGTTTATCTAGTAAGAGGCAAAAGTGTTCAGACAGGTGGAAGAATACCAAGAAATATAAGCTACTGTTCTTTTCCTGTATTGTCTAACTACTGTCTGCCTTCTCTTTATGGCAGAGATTATCCCTTTTCACTGAATATGAGGTACTGCCTGGACAAGCTGCTTTGCTAGCTGCGTTAAGGCTTAGCATTGTCACAGAAGATTCTTGGCTATTGGCTTACCTGCATTTGGGATTGGACTAACAATCTCTAAATTTAGAAGAAATGTTTTACTTTATTCTGAGGTCTGATTAGCTTTTGCCAGTCACTCGTTTAACTTCACAGACTGCATCAGGTGACAGTGTGTGCACTGGGTGGGGAGCCAGACATGGTGGCTAACATCTAAAAGCAAGGAGCTCATTTCCATTCTTGGGGCCAGTCTTGCCAGTTAAAGTGCTGCATTAAAGGAAGTAATAATTCAAGCTGGCAAGTTATAGTTGGAAACTATAACATAAAAAAGTAATATACTGACTACCTAATATTTGGGGTTATAGTGTTAGGAGTTTTGAGTGAGTAGACTGTGAGTCTTGCATTACAGTATTTTATATTCACTTTTCTGACATTTAACACTGAACTCTTCCTGGCAGGTAATTGTGGAACAGTACGTCCAATCTCATCCTAATGGCCTTCAGGCTATGTACAATAAACTATTGGAGTTTGTTCCTCATCATTGCCGTCTCTTGCGTGAAGTAACAGGGGGAGCTATTTCGAGGTAAATATCTTGGGGTTTCTTTCAGTTGCGCTAAAGTTACAGCAAGTATCATATACTTTTGAAATGCTTTGCGTAATTAGCTTCCATGTGCAAATGGCTTATCTGGCCTTTCCTGAAGATTCATAGTCAAGTTTGATTTCTCTCTCATGTCTGTGTTTTTCAAAACAAAACAGTGACCAAACTTTCTTGGTGCTGTGGCCCAGACCTTCAGAGGAGGAAAAGAAAATCCTGTATTTCAGTAGTAGAATTGAGTACTATTCATAATACAATGTGTCCGATACCTTGTTTTTTTGAATCCATGAAATATGATTGTACACTTCATCCAAGGAGAAAGGCATAATAAAGCTATTAAAAAATATAAGTTCAAAAGTTATTGGGTTGTTTAGTGCACATCAGAAAAGTGGGGATGACCCCCAGAGGTTTGACTGATTTATTGCGTGTGCTGGAACTACAGGTTTAATTGATTTGTGCTTCCACTGTCTTCTCCAAAAGTGCTTAATTCCTTATGCCATTAAATTGCCTGTTTTGAAGTTTAAATAATTCAGGTCTACTGAATTGTATCCATTTATTTATCTGTTTGCAGGCTGGTTAATATAGTAGACTGCTGTAATTAGCAGAACTATGGATGTAGCCCCTAGGGACTGCAGAATTACTTTTCTAATGACTCCTAAGTTTTACTAACATTTCAATTCTTTTAATCCCTCAGCAAGTTTTAATCATTCTTCTTAATAATGGAATGCTTCTGCTTTGTACTGTGGTATACTGAACTGGAATTAAATGCTTGTATCTCTTCTGCTCTCGATTTATAAATTTTCATAATCAAGGTAGCTTTTAATATTTTGCTTCAAAGCACAATATCACATGTAAATATAGCTTGGAACAATTATGAAAAAGTTCTGCTTCTTTCCATTGCATTAGTCACATTACTCCTACTTGGTACCTCTTTGAAGTTTGGAGCCGTTAAAACTTGAAATATACAAGTAAGAATAGGAGTTCTCAGCTGAAATGTACTCATTTTCCAGAACACACTTACAAAATATATAACTGATAAAATTTTAAAACACTTCGAGCGTTATAAAAAATACCTTGCATTTGATAAGAAACCTCAAAGGAAGAATAGTTTAAGGGAATCAGCATACCTACGTAAAAAAACTTAATTACGTTTTGTCTAATGCAGTGCATGTCTTTTTCGTTATACCTACCTCCAAATAGAAGCCTGGTGGTAAAATATAACCATGGAATAATTGCAATTTTATTTCAGTGAGAAAGCAGATATTGTTCCTGGATATGATTTCTTAGTGAATTCAGTGTGGCCACAAATAGTACACGGTTTAGAAGAGAAATTGCCATCACTGTTTAACCCTGGAAACCCAGATGTGTTTCATGAGGTAATTCATTTTAATTTTTTCTATTTGTGATTCCTTTGACACACACAAGAATCAAATGAGTCATGTTCTCTAGCTTTTTTTTCCCTGCTGCTGTTGTGTAAATTCATGTTGTTGCCTGGCTTGGAAGAAGAGGTTATCTCAAATCACTTGATTTAATTTTCATAGGAATTAATTCTCCCCTCAAGTTTGTCAGGAAAGCCCATACAGAAGTTATCAGAAGCCATTTAGTCATGTGAATTTGGCCTTAGTATTTGTTTTAGGTGTAGATGTTCATAGTTGTAGAATTGAAACATAAGTGAAGGTGGGAGTGGACGACTTCAGTGTTCGCCCAAGACTAGGACTT
The DNA here is from genome assembly GCF_018139145.2 of Gymnogyps californianus. Lineage (NCBI taxonomy): Eukaryota > Metazoa > Chordata > Aves > Accipitriformes > Cathartidae > Gymnogyps > Gymnogyps californianus. Next base: position 46,805,088 of record NC_059473.1, read on the forward strand.
CTGTATAGCAAGGGCTGTCATGTTAATTAAATACCTGGGTTACAACTTGCTCTATGCTATGGGAAGGTTAAAAAGATTCTTTGTTTTGCTTGTTTTAGCTTTTGCTCTCTTTCAGTATTGCAGATTATGTTGTGGTTAGAAACACAAGTCAACTAAAAGAAACAAAAATACTTGGAAGCAGTGTGATAAGGTTTAGAACATAAAAGAAGTATTTTCTCTGGTATCACAACCAATTATGAAGCAAGCTTACATTATTACAAAATGAATTTAAAGTACTTGTCACTCTTGTACTTTCATCATGGGCAGTGCTGCTTTGCTTCTAAAAGGTTATCTTTTACTAATGTTGAAACCGATCTCTTGGTCTAGTATGAAGATTGGCTCTGGCAGTACTTTATTAGTATGTCACAAGTAGAAAATATGAGCTTTCTGCTTTTCTTCATGTCCTGTCTGTCCATGTTTAACCATGATTGCTGAAATATGGGGTTTGTTTTTTTTTTTTTTCCTTGCAGCTTGACTTATGATTAGTGTGAAACCTTTTATTTTCAAGATGGAGATGGCAGGCAGTGATAAATTGTCTGAAGGAAGGCATAGTAGGCAGATCAGGACAGATGGGAAATGTTAAACTGCTGGTGGAGGTTTATAAGGCAAATGATTCTCCCCTTGTTCATACAAAACTGCTTTTACTAAATACTTATATTTTTCTTGGAATTTAAGATCTCTTTCATACAGATACAATTGAGTAATTGAAGGCAGGCAGGCATGACAGTGAACGTTTGCAGGGCTGGCTCTGAATAAGAAGCAAACAAAATGGATGTTGAAGAAAGTTGTGGTCATGCCGTGCAAATGACACTATAGGGTGTTCCCCCTCCCTGGTGAGAATACTTAGTTTCCCATAAAGCTTCAGTCACTCTTAAAGCTTTCACCTAATGCCCTGCATGCTGCAAATTGTGAGCCGTGCTGGGCTTTTGTCATCTGTGCTGCTTGGTTTACACAAGAATGTATTTTATCGTCAGAAGAGCTGGATTTGCTGTTTTAAATGAATTATTTTTAAAAGGCTGTCATCTTATATTAAGCTGATATTGACCAACAGTGACGTTGTGTTTATTTAAAAAAAAACAACAAAGAAAACATAAAAATCCAATACCCCCCCATGACTTTCAAGTAAATCATGTAGTAGGTCTAAATTACTTTCCAGACTGCTTTTGACTACTTAAATGACTCGGAGTCTGAATCATTAAAATATTTTATCTAAGAATCAATAAGAAGTTGAAATGACAAGTGTAAAAATGCTCTTATGTCTATCTAAAGACTAATAGTTCTGAATTAAGAGGTGGGAAAAACCCCTTTAAAATTGTTTCTGCACTGCTGATAATCCAAGTAATGCAACACAGATTTTAGACGGTAATCTTCTATCCCTGTTTTCTAGGTTGATAGAAATGCAGAAAAGTCTTTTTTCTCCAGGTTTGTTTGCGTATGTATATATGTATAGGTTTAATGCTGAAAAGTTTGAATATGCAGTATTATCTGTTAGGAGGTTTTTAGATGTAGAGGAGGGGAATGGAAAAATATATATTTTAAATCCTGTAAAAATCAGACTGGCAGTGTTAAGCATGTGTGTTAAAATAACTATTTACTTGTGCAGAGTTTTTTTTTTAAATTGTTTCAGGATGTCATGCCCTTATTTCTGAGTCAGATTTGTAGATTTACAGGTATTTGAAAGAATACTTCTTTTATCCCTAAACATTCATTTGAGATTGTTTAAGTTTAGATTCCTCTGTTTGAAAATTGCTCCATTTTGTTTCACACTTTAGCTTCTCTTAAATAACTTTGTACAGTCAACAATCCAATCCTAGAAGCTGAAATGGGAACCAATCTTGCAGTTAGTTCCCTCTCTTGGATGTAATGTTATCGATAACTAGATAAATGTCTCTTGAGTTGTCTTTTATTTTGAAAGTAATAGGTCTTTTCAGAGTGTTTGGTTTATATCTCTGACTAATACTTAAGGTAGCAGAGCATTAACAGCTTGTTTGCCTTTTTACAGTGCTGCGTTTATTATCTAAGAAAGGAGGCCTGAAAAAGCACTAATCTGTCATTCATTCTGGATTTAACTCCTGTACCTTTTACGGTTCCATTGTGTTAGAAATACAGCGACGTTGGGAGAAAAGTAGTTACCTAAAAGCTTTTGTGTGCAATTTCCACAATACTATCTTGACACACTGAGACTGCCATGTCACAAGAAAAATGTTCTCTAATTACACCTTTAACAGCAAGTTACGAACTTATACACAACACAAAAGCATGCCCACGTCAGTGCGTGTCCTGTGGTCGCAGGAGAGTTTCTGAGATCAAAACCTGTAAGTGGGAACTCAGGGGCTTCTCCTGAGAATGTTTTACTGCTTCGTAGGAGGCAAAATCACATCACTCGCATAGTGCTCTGGATTGTGGTAAAAGCCTTGCTGCTACAGCCCTGCTGCAGCTCTTACTGCAGTGAAGTCAGAAGCACTGAGAGATTTGGTCAGGCTTATTTCGTTAATTCAGCAGTGGCTTAATGAGCATGTATGATAGGTTTTATGGCTGTTTTCTGTTTTTTTTAATAGAAGAAACTTGCACGTAAGCCAAACTGTTTTTCATTGCACAGAGGTAGAGTTTAACTGTAGCTGTATTTTGATTTTAAATTGATTTACATAACTTTTGTGTTCTGTTAGCAAGGTCTGTTTTGTGTGAAATAACATTTTTATGCACTATTTTGCTTCTGGTTTTTGCGCAAGTGTTTGGCTTTCTCTTTGTGTATGATTTAATTTCTTATTTCATTATTTTCAGTGTGTTAATAAGTTACTGTTGAGAGTAAGCCCACAGTGCATTTGAGGATTAATATAATTTCTCTTTGCTTGCAACTGACTTAATACTATTTGTAAACATCTTATTAGAAGTATACACTGGATAAAGTTAGTTTATCTGAAATTGTTTAAAGTTCTTCTGCAAATATTTGGTATTTGCAAAACATTTTTAGGGAGACAGTTCTAGAAAAAATCCTATAATACAGGTCCTATATAACAGAAAAAAATATTATGCTTTTGTTCTCGTGTGTGATTGGTTATGTGTACTTCTGGGTTTTGTTCCTGATTATTTCTGTTTGTTCTATACCTTTATCTCCTGCGACTGACTCTGTTCTTAGTGCTGTGCAGCACTGTTGTTCCACCCCAGTCATTCAGCTCAGAAATACTGATGCATCTCTCTGATCAGTTCTGCTTGTACTTGGGTAACTTCATGCTTTTTAGAAGTGTCCTGCTTTTCTTGTCATAGAATAACACCTCCTAGTTAATTGGCTTTGGTTTCACTGCAATCCAGGATTTTAGCCTTGTATGATTAGATGATGGGGGCAGTGTCAGCCCATTCTGAACCTCAAGCTTAACCGTAGTGTGATACAAGAGTTCTGCTGAATGGGTGGTGGCCTTCCTTGTTTGCTGGGACCCTGTGTGTGATCAGAACGCTCATTCTCTTTCTGCAGAAGTACACTACTAGTATGGATTTCGTACGGAAATTTGAACGACAGTGTGGCTCCCAGGCCAGCGTGAAACGGTTAAGGTCTCATCCTTCTTACCACAGCTTTAACAACAAATGGAATTTGCCTGTATATTTTCAAATAAGGTTAGTATGCATTTTTTTTTTTGTTCATTCTTTCAAAAGTAGAGTTCAGTCACAGCAAGATGATCTGGCTTAGGGTCGGATCTCCTCATTGTTCAAAGTTTCACTTGTCAACAAATCATAGTAGAAGTCAAACTAAGAATTTAATTACTAATTCAAGTAACTGTTTTATATATCTTTCAACAATTTCGCAAAATCACAGCCAGCTACTATTCAATATGTACTGTGTTGTTACACTGAATTTGATATGCTACTCATATGACTTTCAGGAACAGATCTAGATAAGTCTTGAAATCTTGTTTCAAATTCTTTTGCTCCAGTGTCCCTGAAACTAAACTGTATGTTGAAGGATGCTACTTGTGCAAACCCAGAGGAATACTTACTATGAGGGAAGAAGTCTTTCTTCTTAGAAATACAGAATTAAAGGACTTGACAACTTGTAGCTTTTCCAGATCTAGCCATGTTTCTGACATCCTTTTTGTCTCATAGGATGTGCTCTGTAAAGTGCTGGGTCTTGTAGCGTTGCCTTCCCAAAAATTGCCCTACTGTTCCCTTTTCCTGAGGAGCTAAGTAGTAAGTTTTAGCTTACTTTTCCAGCAGGTCTGATGTACCTGTAGTATTACCTTTTACAGATCTTGCAGCTAGAAGAGAGTAGAGAGACCCAAGAAAGCCCCGTTTTAATTCTAGTAATGCTAGAATTTTAATGAGCAAAATAGAATGTAAAACCATATTTTTAGAAAGTGTAGTCTACACATCTGATTTTAGGGCTGGATAACAAGCCTGCAGGCAAGAAAGAGAACTGTTGATGAAGTCTGCTATGACCTAAGTGTGCTGTGTGTGATCTCTCTTTGTCCAAATCCTTCTGAAAGTCTCAAAAGAAAAGAAAGAAAGAAAGAAAAAAAAAAACAAACAAAGAAGTAGTAGAATTTCCAAAAGAGGGGAGAGAAATTGATGTTTATTTTTAACCGGGATCACTTTAGTGGCCTTTTTTATTACATGATTCTATAACTGGCGATAATAGTACAACCGCAGCCACACATTTATACAGATTCTTTAATCCAGGATAAATCTACATTGGTGCTGAAAAATTCCATCCAGGAATCTTATGAGTGCTGGAGCTAATGTAAGTGACAGGAGCATGGGGTTGGGAGCCGGGTCTTAGTGTTTTGGTGGTTCACTGCGTTTTATAAAATGGTAGCCCCAGCCTCTGACATCCTGGTTTGGTTTTTTGCTTGCACATCTGTTCCTGCAGCTGTGTAGTGAACTGATATGAGGATCTGTTACCCTGGGCAAAAAAAGGCTGACATTCAACTCCAATCAATTTCTCCAAACCACTTAACTGTACAAATATTCGTGCTGGCCCAAGGGAAAGGGCAGGAGTACTCACTACAGTAGCAGTGCTGAGTGCACAGACTAAAAATGTCCATGGAACTGTAGCCATTATGAACCTTTTAACAGATGTATATCATTAATACGTCTGTGAGTCTGCCCCTTTTGTTTGAAAGTGCAACTTTTCTAAGTGACCACCTGATCAAACTTTGATACTCTTGCTCATAAAATTGAAATGGAGCTTCAGCATATTCTTTCTGTTAAAAATGTTCTTTCCCATTAGGTATTTTGAGCTCTGACTGATTAAAAAAAACTTCAAAAAAAATCATTTCCCTTTAATTCAAGATTACTGTAAATCTAAATAGTGCACTATTTCAATAAATGATTGGATAACAGCAGCTGGTTCATCTTTGACCATATTATTCCTATATGTTGGAATAATCTGATAACTTTCGGAAGTGCCCATGAATTCTTTAGTGCACAACTGTGAAAATAATGCAACATATTCATTATATGTATCAGGGAAGCTTTTTCTTTGATACATGTTAATATCCTTAAGTCATACAGGATTTTTATTGAAGTATTATCTCACACTATGGCATCTATAGTTAAGATTGTTGGATTTTTTTCTTTTTTCAATTACAGAAATTACCCAGAACAGTCAGCCCTCACTAAAGCCTTTACAAACGATCCTTTGAGGAACAGATGGATGTACAGGCATTTCTTCTGTAGCAGAGCTGGCACAAACAGCCCCAGTAACTCTTTCCCTTGCCATTCCTTCAATTATGTCAGCACAACTGATTGTGGAACTGTAGTGAACCCCACATTGGGAAAATTTTTTTCCTATGTAAGAAACATTCAGCAAAAATTATGTCATTGTTAAAAATCTGATTCCATTCTCTAATCCTTTTCACCATAAGATTTAAAGACACTGCTATGTCGGTGGAAGCAGTGCATAGGCAGGAATGAGGTTTTGAAGCCATTTCACAAGTATTTCTGAAATATGTTTAGTTGCTAAACATGCATCTAGTCCATTAGGAGTTTGAACGAGAAAAGCCAGGTGGGCCCCTGTTCTGATCTGGAAATGACAGTTAAGAGGCTTTAAGAGGAGCCTTACAGGTTCATAATTAGTAAGTTTCATAGAAAGGCTTACAGAGTTACTATGATGCACATAAAAGCAAGAAAGGGGAAACCAATGACAATAGAACTTGCTATAGGGGAGCTTAAAATGATAGCTTTGTTTCAGCATTTAGAGGGAAAACCTGGTTAAAGAAGAATTTTCTGCAGCTCTTGCTTGACAAGTTTTAGATGAGGGAAATGCTATGTTGTTTATCCAATACGCTTTAAATATGGAAAAGTATCAGAGGTTTCAATATTAACTTTGCTGTTATACCTAAAAAATTGGGGAGGCAGGATTTTTTTTTTACTTTTTTTGAAGGGTGAATTTTTAAAAACGGGGGTCAAGGTATCCTGTGAGGAACTATTGATTTTTATCAGGTACAGAATTGTTTGCAGAACCTTATGCCACTGTTCATTAACAAACATGTAGAAAGCTGAAGCCTCCAGTGTCACATGACGTATCTGAAGGTCAGCTAAAGCAAGTATGAGACAATGTGTTCACTTTTAGTTTAAAAACAGTAACAAAACTAAAAACTTCACTCCTCAAAAAAGCTGAGGACTTGACACTCTGTGAGCTATCATTTTGATAATGTTTGCAACCGTGACTTTGATAATTTCCCAAAGTATAAGCTTTGTATCTGCCTGTAAAATGTCAAAGGTTCTCTTTCAAGTGTTTGAATGTTGGTCTGGTTTATATCCCAATTTATGTTGGGCAAAAATAACCCCACGTTTAAAATCTGTGTAGCATTGATAGCACATTGAAATAATATTGAAATAAACATTCAAAAGATGTTTAGGCATCAATTTAAGCAATTGTTGAATTGTAATATTCAAAACTGTTCTGTCTCTCAGATTCAGAGAAATAGCAGGAGCCTTAGAAGAAGCACTTTCAGATACACTAGAGGAAGCACCAGGTAAACTTTTATTGCAAAAAATAATTTCTCTATTGTGGAGGAATCAGTGGTGTAAGTAGCAGTGGTTACTGTCTGTCTGTTGAGTATTTAGTAACATACATCCCGCAGGTTCACATGAGCTTTCTGTTTTCTGATGAACTGATTAAACAGTATAATAGATTTTTATAGCGAAGGCAATATGAGAGTATTGTTCAGCGATCACTTTACTTACTAAAAACACCCCTTTTGGCAGCAGCCATTAACATATTTGTGGAACTGTCCCCTCAGTACAAAAAGGAACTAAATTGGCATTTGGCATCCTCTAAGTGACAACCAAAAGGCTATGCTGTGTTATTGGGCATAGTTTTCTTAATTGTTGTAGGGCTATGTAGAGGTGAAAATGGCTATCTGTTGGCAGCATTTAGGCTTGCTATGTTTTATATTGTTGGTGTCTGCTCCAAAAACATACGTTGGTTTATGAGCAGATGAGGAGGTATGCACAGAAAGGATTAGAGTGGAAGGGAAAACCTGGTATATTCATTAGAAGTATATTGTAATCAGAAAAACTTACTTCAGTTAACAGAGTAAATACTTAGAAAGAAGGCAGCTAAGAACCACGTAAATATGTGTGTCTGTGTGTGTTTATATGTACGCACATGCTCTCTGAAGAGAGCAAGGAGAAGAAAGTCCTAATGGAGACGAAATGCATAAATCCTACCACTTCAAGGCGTTTGCCTGGAACTTGCAGACACATTCCTTAGCTCTCTAATTGTATGCTATAAAATGTTAGTGTATGAACTGCTTTAGAAGTATTTGGTTTAAATATGGATATTCCTACCGTGTTTTAAATAAATATTTCTAGCAGATATCTGTGATATAACTGTGACAGGATCAGTAGTTTAGTATTACTGTTATGGCTGGCAAGCATGTCTAATATAACTTCTTCATAAGACAGCCAAAAATTATCCTGGAAATGTTATCTCCTGAAGTGGATTATTTGGCCAAGCTGTTCCTGCCTTTGCAGGCAAATTCTCGTTTGTTGCTTTTGCCTGCACAGCTACAACAAGACTGAGTGGAATTTGAAATCTAAGGCAACGAGGAGCTAATATTTTAAGAGTTTGTTTCAGACAAAGCTTAATAAATCCTCTCTGCTAGCTTTGTGATTGTGTCTCTTTGGAAGACTTTTTTTTTTTTAACCTTTTTTTTTTTTTTTTTTTAAATCTCAGGTAATGCAATTACACTGATGTTACATCTTTTTAAAATGTGCTTAGGAACTTGACCTTTGTTGTCTGATTGTTCTAGCTGGCAGCTCATACTGTCTTTTGGCCACTCACATGGTCTGGATGAGTCTTCTGAAGTGCTGGTCAGATCAAATGTTTTTACCGTTATTAGCACACCGTCTGTGGAAACTTAGTCTGCAAATTTTGGCACGCTACTCTGTGTTCATTGGTGAGGTAAGAGAACAGCATGCTTATGGTTTTGGTGATTGGGTATGTCTATCAGTAAGAGATCTTTTGAAACAAAGTATGTGACCTCCTTTTAAGCACTTTTTTCCTGAACTTAACATTCTTTATCAAGAACACTTTCAACTTGTTCATGAGTTTGTTTTATAAAAAGTATCACTGCAAAATATGTTGTTAACCACAAATACCAGTGCTGCTGCGTATACTGATGGTTGCCAAGGCTGTACTTCCATATATGCTTAAGGCTGCCTCTGCCACTGAAAGAAGTAGCCACAATCTTTTGGTTTTGTTCTGTTTGTGTGTTTACTCACTGATACAGTGAACAAGGTTGTGAAACTGAAACAGGTGAAAACTAACCATGCAAAAAAAAAAAAGGGGGTAAGTTAATCCAGATCAGTTGCTCAGTGTTGAGACTGTAAAACTGGAAGTTTCATGGGCAACTGACTCAACATCAATGATTCCCTGCTTCTGCACAGGAGAGGTTGTGCTTTGCTCTTCTACTCCCTGCTCCCAGCCATGCAAATTTCCCTGTTTCTTGTGTTGTAGAAAGACAGCATGATAGAATAAGTGGGATTTAAAGGGACTTCTGGAGGTCATCTGGTCCCAATTTCTGCTCAAAACAGGCCCAGCTTAGATAAGATTGTGCAGAGCCTTTTCAAGTTGAATTTTGAGTATATCCAAAGATGGCGATCTCACGCCTCTCTGGGAACCCTGGTCCGATGACTGACCACTTTTTCCTCATATTTGATCAGAATTTCCCTTGCTACAGTCCACGTCCATTGCCTCTTACTCTGTCACTGTACCTCAAGGAAAAGTCTGATTCCATCTTCTCTATACATGCCCCTTAGGTAGTCGAAGACAGCAGTAAGATCTCCCTTTATCCTTTTCTTAAGACTCAGTGACTCAGTTCTCTCAGCTAAATTGGCTCATGAGAAGTACTGATAAGTAGGAGAGTTAAAACACAGTAGTTGAGTGAAGCACGTGCCTGACAGCAGAGGGCTTGAGGAGGTGGGAGAAAGGGGTTGACAGCAGTGAGTGATTATGAATTTTGTATTCCAGCATATGAAAATAAACTGTGTTTCTGCGAAGCAGATAATGATCAGATTTTTGGTCTTGCACATTTCTCCAGTACAGTAGTTCATTTGAACACCACACAGGTGAAAATTGCTGTAGGACTGGACTGCCCTCTACTATACTGACAAATTTGCTCCAGATCATCCAACTCCTTAGTGCACCAAAAACTGGTTAAAAAATATCTTTTTTTAACATAATTTAGGAATGCTAATATCCCTTGTAAGTGTGGCATTCTAATGCTGAGAACTTACAAATCCTTTATATACTGTTTCTGTTTGTCCAGCTTTAACTGCCTTCACTATTGCTAGGGTTCACATCTCAATTTCATGTTTCAGGTTTCCGTAAGGCCCATTTCCAGTGAGAATACGAAAGAAAGCAAAAAATCTGTGCCAGCTGGTAGAAAGGAATCTTCTGTAAGCCTCAACCCTAGTGAGGACCAAGGGAATGGGTCTTCTCCAGAAAGTCAGCCATTGCCTTCTATATCTAGTACTCAGTTGGTATATGTTGCTGCAGATCTGGACAAACTCCAGGATCAGGTTTGTGCTTGTGACTTTACTTACAAAAGAGTCTTTGTTGATCTGTGTACCAATATTGTTTGGCATCTTGTCAAGGATGTTAAATTGTTTAAAATAATGTACCATAAAGCTATTTTTTTATCTTAAATGCTACAAACTGGAGTAGTCTGATGTAGAAAATATCGCCTGAAATAAATGGTCTACTCTGTGCTTATTTGGAATGGCAGATTACAGAGAAATCACTTCAGGTATTTAAACTGTTTTTATCAGTAGCTGCTGGACTTAACCTGTAAAATAATATGTTTCTGCTCATTTTTGGTGCAGAGTGTCACTGTGCCAGAGTCTTACCTTTGCTAGTAAAATCTCTGTTGCACCTTGGAGTGTGGTGCAATATTCAGCTTTAATATTATGTTCTCATTTAAATGTTTGCTGGTTTTAGTCTTTGAGGTTGAAAAAGGTTGTATCATCATGATTATACTTTACTAATGATCCAGAATCTTGAAGAGAGATGTATGGTATTAATTTTCTTCCAGTAGGAATGACTTCTTTGTATTTTTGGTCAATAAGGCTGAAATTTCTGTAATTTGTGAAGTTGTAAGTTGCATCTGGGTTGATAATATTTTGATAATTCTAAATTATTTCCTCTGAGGACAATAGTAAGGTAGGGGATTTAGTGCATAGGCCTTAATTCCCATGAATATTGTATTCTTCTAGTACTGGTTTCCCATAAATGCAGTAAAAATATAGAGAAGATTGAAGGTGTCTTTTGATGCACTGGAAACTTACAGAATGTAGGAAAAGTAATTAAAATATGTTTATAACATGACTGTATCTCTTTTGGGTTTTTTTGTTCAGATTCCCGACATCTTAGAAATGATTAAACCAAAACTTGAAATGATTGGCTTCAAGAATGTATCTTGTATTGCAGGTAAAGTTGAGAGCCTGAATTTAGTCTCTTTCCCCTTTCTCCCAAATCCCCGCTGCTAACCAAACAAAATCAGCTTTTATACACAGTTTCGTTATTTACAATGAAAAATTTGAAAATACTGATGTTTATTACTTAATGAAGCTTGCTTTGGATTTAAATTGTTAAATAGAAACTATCTTGAACAGACGCGTTGAGTCTGGAAAACGTTTGATTAAAATTGAGTGAGTCCGCAGTGCTTTGGGTTTGGGGGCTTTTTTTGTTGTTTTTGGTTTTTTTTTTTTTTTTTTTGGAAGTAACTTGTCATTGTCCAGTAATTAGGATGCTTCTCCAAGAAGTGGGGGACCTTAGACTAGAAGATTCATACCATATCTTTAAACTCCTACTTGTAGAGGAAATCGGGAAGAAGTAAAGAGAGGCTTTCCATTATCCAGTTGAAACTAAAATATTTTTCTAAAAAGATTTTCTCTCTCTGGCCTGAGGAATCATGCAGGGAGGAGAGTTATCAAAGTTTAATAGTTAAATACCTTAACTTCAGAGGACAGAAGCAATTAAGTATTTATGCTGCTCCCTCCCAGCAGCCATCTAGGATAGTGAGTGAGATTGGGATGATGGAGGGGTTCACATAATTTATGTTGTGATTGGGCAGGGTAGCTCAGTTTAAACTTTAGCATTTTTACTTCAATAGGAGCCTTGGAAGACTCAAAGACTTCTTTATCAGCCTGCGTGCCTGCCTTGAATAACAGGATTATCCAGGATCTCAGTGAGTCCTCCTTTGCTTACCTGAAGAGTGCACTGGAAGTTCCAAGATTGTATAGGAGAACCAATAAGGTCAGTGCTGGTTGCAGATGAAAAAATGAATCTCAGAAAGGCCTATGCTAAGAATGCTAACCGGGCAGTACATTTATGAGTTCTTCAGGCCTGTCCATATCTGCTTGACAGTCAAGAGCCCTGTTAAATACCTTGAGATAATTTAGTGATTTACTGTTTACCTCATTGCAATGGAAAAAAAAAATGGTATTTTCAAAATTTTAGGTAGGGTAGCAATGATGAGAGCACAGGCCTGAGATAGAAGGAAGGGCAAGGAGTAGAACTGTTGATGTGCAAAAGAAAAAGGGTTAATGAGAATAAACATGTTTCCCTCATGTCATAGTATATGCCATAAGATGCAGTGCTGCTGAGTGGCAGGCTTCTTTTGGGAGGATGACACTTCTGCCTGCTATGTCAAGAAACTTCTTCCCAGTGAGCTAGCTGCGTGGATTTGATTCAAGAAGTATCTTGCACAGAAGGAACAAGAGGAGAATGGCTAAAAAGAGTAATTTGTTGAGAAACTAATAAAAAGTAATGGTGAAATACGGTACTGTCGTGGTTTAGCCCCAGCCAGCAGCTAAGCACCATGCAGCCGTTCCCTCACTCCCCCCTGCTCCCGGTGGGATGGGGAAGAAAATTGGGGGAAAAAGGTAAAACTCATGGGTTGAGATAAGAACGGTTTAATAACTAAGGTAAAATATAATACTAACAATAATAATAATGAAATATAATAATAATAGTAGTAATAAAAAGGAACATAACAAAAAAAAAAGAGGGGGGAAAAAAGAAGAAAAAAAAAAAACCAGTGATGCACAATGCAGTTGCTCACCACCCACTGACCGATGCCCCAGCAGCAATCCGCCTCTCCTGGCCAACTCCCTCCAGTTTATATACTGGGCATGACGTTCCATGGTATGGAATACCCCTTTGGCTAGTTCAGGTCAGCTGTCCTGGCTGTGCTCCCTCCCAGCTTCTTGCACACCTGCTTGCTGGCAGAGCATGGGAAACTGAAAGGTCCTTAACTTAGGATAAGTGCTACTTAGCAACAACTAAAACATCAGCATGTTATCAACAGAATTCTGACACTAAATCCAAAACCCAGCACTGTACCAGCTACTAAGAAGAAAATTAACTCTATCCCAGCTGAAACCAGGACAGGTACCAAAACCAGTTGTCTGATCTTGGCTTGTTCTACTACTGTGACTTGCCTTTGTCAGTCTGTCTGCACAGTCGTGTCGGTAGTTAGCTTGGTATCATTCATGCAATAGGGAAAAATTTGAGTAACTGGAGCCACAGACTACTACTCCTTGCCTAATCTGAACACAGAAGGCAGGCTGAAATGGGCGAGGACACAGTTCTCTCCCATTCACCCCTCTCCCCTTGCTTGCTCTTTCTACTTGTTTGTGGGGTGTTTTTGGTTGGGGGTGGGGGGAGGATTGCCTTGGCTCACCAAAATCAAAAGCACTTTCCTGGCTATCACAGAAACTGCGCTGCCACCAGCAATGCTGTACTTTTTCAATGGCTAAATGGAAAAAATTAGAGCAGTTAAGTCTACTTCTTTCAAGGATATTAAATTTTCTTTGGGTAAGCTGGAAGAGAAATTGTTCCTAAGGGAGTAGTTTATTACTTCAGTTTATTACTAGGGTTTCTCACTATCTTAGTTTTAAGGACATACTTAATCAGAAATTGTATTTAAAAAGCAGAAACAACCTCAAGGCTAATAAATTCATCTATGTAGTGACTAGATTGTTCTGTCTTTAACAGAGAATATTTTTACTTAAGGAAAGAGTAGAACAAAGTATGTAAGTCCAAGGAGGGTGAAAAACCCAACAACCCTACAGTGCTTAGCTCAGTTATCTGAAAGCAAACTCTGTGTAGTGATTTAGTGGACTGCCATCATCTCTCAGTTGCCCATGGGATGTTTAAGCAGATAGTGGGCTAACTGTGCCAAAACAAAGACATAGGACCTGGCCACCTTCAAGTCAGTCGAGTTGCTAGCTTGAGTTCTGTACTCCCTGAGTGTGACTGCATTGTTCTCTTGGCCGTCAGTCTAACTGGCTTTACATGGTGCAAAGCCTGAACTGATAAACAGGAGAGAGACGACTTGGGCAGAGACGGTACATTATTACAGTCATGTTCAGTTCTGGCAACTTTATTTTTACTGTGTTCTAATACTTTGATTTTTCAGCAGAATTCAGAATTTGGCATGAGTATAGTCTTTGCAGGAGTCGAATGTGCAAAGACTCTTTTGCTTGGCCAAGTTCTAAGACTTGGAACTCTTAAGAGGTTAATGAGGTATTTCAGGAGTCAAGAGGCTTTGTGTACCCTAGATATGTTCTGTTGCTTTGCAGTGCACGGGGTTCACCCAAGCTATGTGTGGATCATCCCTGGAGAGATGAAGCATTCTGCAGCCAAAACTAGCTGAGAAGAAGATAATGAGGGAATATTAGTTATCCCAAAAGCATTCTTCTGGAAAATATACCGAGGGAGCGGGATGGTATAAGAACAGAAGGAACAATGTCTTCAGTTTAGTGAAGTATAGTACAAAACAGTAGGTATTTTAACAAAGATATAATAGTCTGTTGTAGACACTGAGTCTGCTCAGCTTTCTCTGAAATCAGTGTGAGCAGAAAGTGCATTCAGGATCGTGCCCTGATAATAGGAGTGGCTGGCTGGCACATACATCTCTCAAAAAGCTTTGGTCATTTTGAACTTTGTTCTATATTGTATCATGTTGTATAACACTACTGAATGATTTTGTGATGGTGTCTTTCCTATGTATGATGACCTCTTCATTGATTTGTCATGATTGGAGTATGTATCTCTTCGCTTAGGTGCAGGCTTAGTGTTTTATACATGCACTAGAATTCGGTGTTGATACTTCAGTAAGTAAATTACTGGTTCTTTTTCCCCACCTTGTTTCCCTGTCATCTACCAGGAGGTGCCAACTAAAGCTTCACCTTATGTTGACAGTGCTCTTAAGCCCTTCTACCGACTGCAGAGTGAATACAAAGATACATTGAAGCAGCCCATGATTCATCAATGGTTGGAAGGTGCCCTCTCCAAAAGCACACAAAAGTAAGAGAACCATACAGAACATTCTTTGCATTAATTAAAAACTCCAGTGTCCGTTGAATGGGCACAGGGAAAAAACCAAAACACTATGAATTAACACAACTGTAAAGAAAACAAGAATATACCACTCTTTCGGTAGGGTGTATTTCTTCAGATTTACTCTGGTGTTGTGTATTCAGCAGATGAAAAGCAGGGCAGGGAATCCAGAGACCTGGCTTCCGCTGAGATCTGCGCAAACCATGATGTGGTGGATAGGGCGTTTGAAAAATTGTCTAGCTCTAGTAATACAACAGTGAACTAAAAATTTGCTTTTTGTTTCAGAATTGACGTAAGACCTTAACCTCATGTTATTTTCAGTGAACAATGGTCGCATTTTCAAAAAACTTGAGTTCTACTTTCCTTTGACTCTTTTAATGTATGTAATGATTATCCAGCTTTTTAGTGGTTTAAAAAAAAAAGCTGTGGATTTTTTTTAACTGCTGAAGAGCTAACTGTTCACAGTTTAATAAGGCAGTCATAAAGCAATACTTTCTTTAGTAGATTTCCTGTTTCCTAGTTAGCATCCTGAGGACTTCTTGAGCATGAATATCCATCTGCATTAAGTTCTTTAATGGATTTTGTTTCTGTCTGTCTAGCTGTATTTTAAATTCATACTGCTGTGGGATGTTGCATTCTGTGAGTTCAACCAGTTAAACTGTGTAACATGAGAAAGCGATACTGGCTTTTGTTTGGAAGTTCTGCCAGATAATTTCACTGGATACCCCATACTTCTGGCATTGTGGACAATTTATTCCTTGCGCCAGCTATAATTTTTTTTATATCTCTGTAATCTTGCTTCAGACCAAAGAGTCCCCGTAGCCTATTTTGATGTTTCTTTCCTCTCCCCATCTTTATAGTTGTTGTTTGCTGGTTTTCTTTGTTCTTTCTGGTCATAGATGGTATGATCAGAAGAGTCCATGCAGGTTACAGTGTGATGCTGTAATTTCTGTCTGTCCTTACATGGTTTTCCAAATAATTCTTAGCATATTATCTTGTCTGTTGACTGCTGCTGAGCATTGGATTGATGTTTTCTGAGAATTAGCCACATAATACTGAGGCTTTAAACTGTAGTCAGAAAGTGAGTTCTTGCCCACCCTTCGCCTCCTTATCCCTCCCTGCTGCTCCACTTCTGGCACATCTCAGGTACTTATTAATGCCCAATGCATCTGCAGTGCTTTGCACTCACTTTTTTGGTTATTCAGAATAAACTTAAAATTATAAGACAATTTTGACACTCAAATATTCACCAATGGTCCTTAAAATTATTCTTAAGTATTTTGGACAGGGCTAAGCATAGATTGGTCTGGATTCCACTGGTCACTTCCATTTTGCACAAGAACTGCTTTTTCAAGCTTGGTGTCTCTTCTTTTAACCAGTTACTAGTCCATAAAAAGAAGCTTATTCTTAACCCACAGCAGTTATGTTTGTTTAAGTAACATTGCTGAAGGACTCCAAAGGTTTCTGGAATGTCAAGTTGCATGCTTGTAAAGCTAAAATATCTTAGAGTGAATTCTTGTCTTCAGTGAATCTGGTGACACCACACAAAGTAGCTGTTCTGTAGTTCCTTGGATCCAGCCAGAGCTGTTTTTCCCCCAAAAAGCAGTTTCTCACTTCCGTGTCAGCGTTACCAAAACCGACTAAAGTGCTAGGTTAAACACAGTGGTAGTGGTTAAAAACGGATAAGATTGGCAGGTTCATTTGTTAATTCCTTAGAATTTTCTGTTGAATTCTGTTTTCCTGATTTGTTGTTACTATTTTCATCAGTTTGTTTTAAAATGTCTTATCCTCACTGAATAAGAGAAGAGACGAAGAAACTCAATGTCTTAAATGGAGGAATATTGTAGTTTCTTCATTGAGAATGCAGATGTGAGTAATTAATTTAATTTCCTGCTGTGACAATATCTTCTTGCATCCAAATGAGAAAGACAGAAAAGAACATAAACTGGTTAAAAATCAGTGAGGACTAAACTTGTTTAAATGACAGAAGAACTTCAAAGTACAGCAGAAGTAGGTCTTCACAAGTGAGTGGGACTAGGAAATACCAAGATACAAAGAGAGCATGGTTGACTTATTGGTATACTTTTACTTTTTGTAGAATGGTATCTTGAAACAGTTTCCATGGCACTGGCAAGCACTTTTTCTTTAGCCATTCCTGTCTAATTATCCCTTAAAAAAGCTTGCCTGCTGTCTGTTGCCTCCCTGTTTAAAAGTAAGCATCGGGAAGATTCTTTCAACTTTCTTAATTCTTACAGTAGTAGTTTGATCACTGTCATAGAGAGGCTCTTGGAAAGTTACAGATTTTAGCCAGTTATAGAACATAGCTCAATCTGGTCACTTCTCTTATGGATCCTCTAATTTCCCATTGTTACATCTGTTTTCTCCTCTTAGCTATTCTTAACAACTTGCTGTCCTGGGCATCTGTTAATTTATATGATATTATGCCCTTCCCATTTAGGCATGGGATTTCAGTCCGTAAGGCTTTTTGAACTTTTGTTGATTAGTTGATTTGTGTACCTTGTTTGATTCTATGCTTTCTTTAATGTGGATCCCAGTATGTGGGTGTACTGGGTTGACCCTGGCTGGATGCCAGGTGCCCACCAAAGCCACTCTGTCACTCCCCCTCCTCAGCTGGACAGGGGAGAGAAAATATAACGAAAGGCTCGTGGGTCGAGATAAGGACAGGAAGATCACTCAGCAATTACCATCACAGGCAAAACAGACTTGACTTGGGAAAAAAAATGAGTTTAATTTAAAAACACCTTCCCCCCACCCCTCCCTTCTTCCTGGGCTTAACTTTACTCCCAAATTCTCTACCTGCTCCCCCGGAGCGGCGCAGAGGGATGGGGAATGGGGGTTGCGGTCAGTTCATCACACATTGTTTCTGCCACTCCTTCCTCCTCAGGGGGAGGACTCCTCACACTCTTCCCCTGCTCCAGCATGGGGTCCCTCCCATGGGAGACAGTCCTCCATGAACTTCTCCAACATGAGTCCTTCCCACGGGCTGCAGTTCTTCACGAACTGCTCCAGCATGGGTCCCTTCCACAGGGTGCCGTCCTTCAGGAACAGACTGCTCCAGCGTGGGTCCCCCATGGGGTCACAAGTCCTGCCAGCAAACCTGCTCCAGCGTGGGCTCCTCTCTCTCCACGGGTCCTCAGGTCCTGCCAGGAGCCTGCTCCAGCGCGGGCTTCCCACGGGGTCACAGCGTCCTTTGGGCATCCACCTGTTCCGGCGTGGGGTCCTCCACAGGCTGCAGGTGGATATCTGCTCCACCGTGGACCTCCATGGGCTGCAGGGGGACAGCCTGCCTCACCTCTGCTGCAGGGAATCTCTGCTCTGGCGCCTGGAGCACCTCCTCCCCCTCCTTCTTCACTGACCTTGGTGTCTGCAGAGTTGTTCCTCTCACATATTCTCACTCCTCTCTCCGGCTGCAATTGCTGCTGCGCAGTAACTTTTTTCCCCCTTCTTAAATATGTTATCCCAGAGGCGCTACCACCGTCACTGATGGGCTCGGCCTTGGCCAGCGGCGGGTCTGTCTTGGAGCCGGCTGGCATTGGCTCTATCGGACATAGGAGCAGCTTCTCACAGAAGCCACCCCTGTAGCCCCCCTGCTACCAAAACCTTGCCACGCAAACCCAATACAGCGGAAAGTGGTGTTTTATTCCATCTATACCATTTCTAACTTGGCATTGGTGTTCTTCTGACTTTTCCTGCCAGCTTCCTGAGAGTCCTATTTAAATCAGTTTCTTCATTTTAGAAATAGACATTTCTGACTGGTGTGCACTTGCATGCTCTCATATACATGTACGCTTCTATAACTTGTTTAAAACTATGTATTTTTTGGTCTGTCACACTGTTACTCGTCCTGTTTGTAAAAGGAATTTTACTTAGCGCTCTATTGGTTGTAAATAAAGGCTGATTCAGACTGATTGAAATTGAGCAATTGCATTCCTTGGTCTCTATTGAGTTCAAACATTTTGAGCACGTCAAAAATGTTGTGATGAGAAGGAGGCTTCAACACTGAATAGCAGTCTTCAGATTGACCTCTAGAACTAATGATGGAAATACTGATTAATTGATAATGATGGAAACATAAGTAGCTTCCTCGCAAGGAAAACCATTCCTCCCAGCATTGTTCAGCATTTTTCTCAGGGCCAGTGATGTACTGATGTGTATCAAGTAGTTTTTTCTGTAAAAGTGTAATTTTTTTCTTTCTCATTAATCTTCCTTAATTTAGGTATTATGAAACTGTATCTGACGTGCTAAGTTCTGTTAAGAAAATGGAAGAGAGCCTAAAAAGGTTGAAGCAAGCCAGAAGAACTGCAACTTCAAACCCTGTTGGTACAAATGGGGGCATGAGTGACGATAACAAAATCCGACTTCAGCTGGCCCTAGACGTTGAGTATTTTGGAGAACAAGTAAGTTATGAGAAACAAATTTGTTTACTATTATTACTGGTTTTGGAAGGGAGTGAGACAGAGGAGAAAAGGGAAGCTTGACTTAGTTTTTTGGTCTTGAAGGCTTTGTCAGTGTGGTTTTGGTTTTTGGGGTTTTTGCTTTGCTTTTTCCACATCTATATAACGGAGGTGACTTGAGACCTTGGTGACTGTAGATACCACTTGAGCAATGCATGCTTTCCTGTCCTTTCTTACACAAATGCAAAGCTTGTATTTCTTACTATTCAGAATTCAAGTACTGCTTAGTGCTTAGAAGCGCAAAGAAGAAACACTGTGTGGACAGATCAGAGGGCAGGGACCTTCCTTAGCTCTGATGGAAACATCTTTATGGCCCTGCTTTTGTTTGCCTTCTCTCTGGATATTTCCAGCCTTGACTTACTGTATAGTCAAGGGTCTATCCCCAAGAGCTTTGAAGACGTTAGCCTTATTTGTTGTGCTGCGTAACTGTAAGTTCCTTTCAGTGCCAAATATGAAACCTTAAATAACAAAACAAATAAAAGAAGAAAATATTCCAGAAAATGTGTGCAGTAGCTACATCAAATTGTATAAGCGTACTATTTTGTACTCATTTATTTCTGAAAATTATACGTAGAAGTAAACAAGCTTCCAAGTGCAAGTCCATATCATCAGTTGCCAAGCAGTTGTCATCAGCCTTGTTTATGAGCAGATGCTGTTGATGCATTGTAACAGGTAGATAAAGTCTGCCTCTGTGTGAGCAGATGCTTTTCTCATATCTGAGACTTATCACAAAGGAAGAAGACTTGGGTGGAAGTACGGAAATCTTACTAACAAGAACTGTTATTTGGCCGGTTTTGGCTGGGGTTGGGCTTTTGTTCTTTTATTCCCATTATGTGCCCTAACATCACTGCAATGTGAATTTAAGCTGAACTGGGATAGATTACTCGTAGTCATTTAGGAGCTGGTTTGGTACATGTGAACATTACAAAGAGTTCCAGCAGCAAACGTCTTTTCAGAATCATTTCATTATGTTTTATTTACATCCAGATTTTTCTTTTTCAGTGCACTCTTAGTTTTCTCATGGCCCTATTTTTCTAATTGTCAGAGCAATAGATTTCCTGGGTAAGAAATGACTCGTAGCAACCTCTCTATTTGTAGAGCTGTTTGCATCCCCCAGGAAGTTTGAGGCTAGAACCATAGGCTTTTGCAGCCTATTGAAATGCTTTCATCATCATGCTGTTGGCCGTTCTTGGATGTATTCATGTTTATCTTTAAAGTTTTGCCCAGAAACCTCATTTGGGGTTTGAAAAAATTTCAGTTGAAATCAATGCATTAAAAACAAACTTACAGCCAAGTTTCTCTTTCTGACTGTTCCATTGGAAAACTTCCCACTGGCTTTAGTTACAAGTTGCCTAGAAGATGGTTAAAGATCTCCCTGCAAAGACACTACATTAACTGGAAAGACTTAACTGAGCAAAGTTGGATACAAATTTTTTTATAGTGTGCACTATATGCAGTTGTGGGTTTTTGCCACACGTTGATACAGGACAAAACATATGCTTTGCTAAATGTTTTAAGTAGAATAATTAGTGAGCTTTTGATGTTTTAAAGAAAATTAATGTTTCTTCTGTGTCTTTTTAGATACGAAAGATGGGACTGGAAACAAGCAGCATAAAAAGCTTTTCAGCCCTTACAGAGCTGGTTCTAACTGCCAAGGATCAGGCTACAGCGGAACAATCCTAGATATTTTTGAAAGCATGTGATTGAAGATAAACAATGTCCCTAAAAGAGAGAGAATTTAACTCTTCTTTATTTTACCAAATAAGTAGCAATGAAGTGCTTCCTAATGTATCTCGAGCAACAAATCAGTGCATCTTCTGTCAAGATAGGCTTGTTTCACCAAAAGACTGAGAATTTACTGTAGTTTTCCATTATATGGAAAGCAATCAAAAGTTCTAAACTTTCTACTGTAGAATAAAAGTGGAAGAAAATGTTTTTTTATTTTTGTTGTACATCTTAAAATGTAGAAGAATGAACTTATATGATGAAAATAACGTGTAATAAATTGTCTTCCTAACTTTTGATGTCCCATATGTTTTTGAATCAAATGTATTCATTGATGGCTGTCAAAAGCTTTCAAAGGGACTTTATTCCAGTTCTTCTGGAATAAAGAAAGTGCTGACAGGAATAGGAATCTGCTATTTCTTGTCACTGCTTTGCACTTACCTGCTTTCCCTCATCATGGGTTGTGGTTAGCTCTTGTTTAGGTTTTGAATGTTTTCATTTTATGGATTTGTTTTTTTCACAGACCTTATTGGTGAGAAGTGCCGCATAAAAAAAGCACTTAAAGTACTTTAGATTTCAAAAATAATTTCTAGTATCAGTATCTAACTTACTGGCTGTTACATTCAGGCTGCCTGGTTTCCTTCGAACGAAAACTTAATTCAGTAAGCTAGAATTTATTATTTCTGATTTGTGTTATATTTTCTGTTAGAATTCAGGGGAATATTTTGCCTGAATACATGTGGAATTCTTATAGCTTCAGACCTAGTTCCTTCAGTACAAGTTGCATCTTTATATAGCAGGAAATTTCAAAGTGTTATTAGGGTTTTAAATGGTAGAAGGATTAACAAAGAGCTCTCTTGAACCTAGGGTGATTTGCCTATTGACACTTCTCTTTTATATGTGAGGGACAGATAACACAGTCTGGGGACAGCAGGAGGTGAATTTAAGGCTTTCAAATGAGAGAAGGCCCTGTGTGAGTGAAGGAAGGTTTTGTTTGTGGGTTTGGTTTGGTTTTTTTTTACCCTGTGAAAGTTTAGCACTGGAATTCTAGTTCGTGTTTGTTAATTAAAAAAAACCATTTCTTTCTAAAATATTTAGAGAGCTTGGGTCTTAATGGGGGAGCCAAAGATAATGCAGATCTTCCAAGTACTTAGAGATACGGAGTTCATAGCACATCACTGTTATGTGGCATTGAAGTTGTAGTGAGCAAATCTTTTACAGCATTAAGGCTTTTATTCCTCACAGTTGGAGAATTGACCATATTTTAGTTGAGAAGACACAACTATGTGATCACTGTGCTTTTGAAACGATTAAGATAGGTGATTATTATGACTTTTCTAAAATTCATTTCATGAAGAGGGGCAGTGGGTAAAGTACTCCTGCTTAAAATTATGTTGATTCTCCTTGCATTCAATCTGAGTGATGGAGAGCAGGATTTGCTCTTCTAATTTGCTTAGCATCTCTCTGTTCGTGGCAACATGCACAACTGAGAGAGCATCCACATTTGTTGCTGAAGAAAGAAACAGCAAAGTGAACCAACTTGCTGGATGTCAGATCTGTTTGTCTCATTCAGTGATGTGGAGATCCTCAGCCAGCCAAGGGCTTAGGTACGCACTACTGAATGAACGTAACTCTTACTGCTTATGAACAAGAAGTTTGTCGTCTGTATTATATTTTTCCAGGCTTCTAATTGACGAACCTAGAAAGCTTGGTCTCCCTGCACCTCTTCATTTTCGTTTATTAAGAGTCAGGAGTAGAGACGTCTTGCTACCACTAGCTACTGCTGTTTTCAACAATGTTTTCTTATCATAAAATGAATGTGTAAGTTGTAGTCTGAGACTGAGATTGTAGTACTGTAAATGCATTGTGCAACTTCTTATTTTGGAAGGTGTGTATCTCTATAAATTTAAACTTCTGTAACAGCTGTCACAAAAGTAGCAGGTTCTGAGATCTGTGCATACTAGTGATTGAAGATAGAACAGCTTGCTTTGTATCCTCCAAAATCAGAGAAAATGATGCAATCTGTGTACCAAACCAAAAAGGCACGAAAAGATTACTTGCCCTTTTGTTGCACGTGACTTCCCACGTCTTCCTGCAATAACAACACTTCCTACTTGTCATCATCAGCTTGCTGAGTATACAGGCTGAACTCTGTTCTTTTCCATTGAAGACCAACTTTAATTTCAGGGCAGGAAATAACATTGTATAGCAAATCAAAATTATTGAATGGTCCTATGATTGCTGTAAATGTCTACATCACTGGTTTTATGTCAGTTCCCCATCTTTTATTTTTGTTCACTTGAATAGCATTTAATTTTCTTTCAGTGGAATGCGACATTAGTTAAGAATTTGTGTGATACCCCTGTTGAAAGAAAGAAGAGGTGTGAATTGGCTTTGTCTTTGGTAAAATGAATTTTAGCATTTTCAAATACTGTGGATCAGTCGGGAGGAGAGGATCTACCGTGTAAGTGTGTTCTGATAGAGGTGTCTTCTGCTACTAATCCTCTTTCTTCTCTTCCTCAGATTTTTTTTTTTTTAAGTGGACTTCACTTCATGACAGTAATGCAGATTTTGTGCCTTTTTCTTCTTCCCTTCTAGGACTTCTAGAAAACTTGCTATGCCTTTCTAAGTCTGGAAGGAATTTAGCTGAAAGAGGTTTAGTATAATAGCATTGAGGAGGGAAAGAGCAGTGGCATGTTTTCCTCTAAAATGGTAATTGGATTCTCAAGTTTGTGGGTTATACCAGAAGTGGACCAGACTGTTTTAACCTCATCACCCAAAGATAACTAGCAATATGTATATTTGGCTGGACCACTCAATATTGAGGAATATTTACTCCTTTTTCCATCAGCAGTTGTATTTTCATGCTTGAACTGGAGGGATGAGGAAGCAAACGGCCTAGATTTTTTTTTTTTTTTTTTTTTAAAAGCTTATCAGCATAATTGTCAGCTATGCTCAGGGATAAACTATGTTGTTTTGATGAAACTTGAAAACCCTGTCCTTGTCTTTGTTTTCTTTCTCCAAATCTCCCGTCTGTGAGAGCATGATTTTAGGTGCTTCATTCACTAGACTTGTTGAGCTGTAGACTGCGGCTGAGAGCTGAGTGTGTGCACGATGCTTAGGATGCTTGGAATGTGCATCATTGTGTGCCTGGCAGAGGAATTTAGTGGAACTGGAGGAGACCACTGGAGGAGAGTGAAGAGTATAAAATGCCATAAAAATTTTAGATATAAAGTTGATGTCAGAAACAAGTCTCAGGAGAGTATACGTTGTTGGGGAAGCGGAGAGATTTAGTTGGGGGGTTTTGGGGGGGGCGTTGGTTTGTTTGTTGGGGGGTTTCTGTGGGTTTTTTAACCATTTGAAGATCTAGGAGAATGGGTACATATACAGACAGCTTATCTTTTTGGTACCGTAGCACTTGCTCCAGCACCTCTCTTCCCAGTCCTTGCTGTGGCCATTATATTTTTAGTTCCCTGTCTCTGCCCTTCCTTCCTTCCTTTTCTTCTCCAGGGTGTCAGTGGAGAGGTGCTCTCCACCACAAAGTTTCTTTTCTGAAAAGTGTTTAGGTTTGTGGGTGGTCGATTTATTTTGTTTGTTTTTCTGCCTGTAACCACTGAACAAGGTATGGAATCCTCCAACAGCATGCAGCCCCTACCTGTGAATAATGGCATTTTATCCCAGAACTTACTGGCAGCCTGGCCAGGGGCTCCCTTTCATTATCCTCCATCTTCATCATCGAAAGGGAACATTTTGTGGTCTGAAATTTTATTTGTGGCTGATGCAACCTTCTGACTTTAATGAGTAAATGGGATAACTTTTAAATTAGTATGAACACTTGGAAGCTGCCTCTTGCATGCTTACAGCTACATCATTGGCTGTATTGCATGATAATTTGCAACTTACTGTCTTGAAAAACATAAATCTGACCTGGAGCAAATTTCGGAAGCCAGAAAAAGGGATGTAGTTACGGACATAAACCCAACTGAACTGTGGCAAAGCAACTTGGAAGTGGTTTTATTTGCATCTTTCCATCTCTGCATAGTTATAGTTAATTGCTTCTGTATATAATACAAGTACAGTGTTCAGATGTTAGAGCATCTGGAATACATACAGTATAATCGGATAAATACGTGGATGCTATATCATAGCACTTGAAATCCTAGTATTCTCAAGAGTGAGTTGTGTTATTTATTAGTCTCTTCCATTAAGCTAGAAGGATCTGTCACGTATCTACACCACCGACAGCATGCCACTGGCACCAGTGGGTTTGGATTAGATAGACATTTGTGCCATGGTGGATGACAGTGAGCTACCATGCTCTGTAGGATACATCTGGCATCATATACCAAAGAGGTTTGCAGTTATCTTCTGAACGCCATCAGTGCTAAAGACAAATCTAGAGATGAGAGGTGGAAATCCTTGTTCCACTGAGAGGCTTTCATTAGTACCAAGATTTCACTCCCAGTTCCTCACTTCCTAATTCAAGAGTCGTCTAATAATCTGTTGTTCCAGTTTAATGTTTCAAACCTTTATGACTCTCTTAAGAATTGGATTGGACCACTGAAACCTCTTTATTCGTGTGTAGCAGCACAGCCACCATTTATACTGGTATAGATTATTGCCATTAATACTATTTTTTAAGAACATATGGTTTGGATATGTTAAAGTTTATGGATCTGGGCTTTAACCAGTAATGTTCTTTTTCACTATAAGGCTGTAATAAATGCCTCTCAGGTTAGAAAGTAATCCAAGGAATGGAATTGTATTGGAATAGTAGGCCTCATGGTTTTTTCCCTAAAAAAAAAAAAAATTGGAGATAATTCTGTCAGGCTATGAGAATTTATCCATCACAGTTCATTACTGCTACCAAACCCTATTTTTAGCTTTTCCATAGAGTTAAGAAATGAACATATCCATCTGGGCTGCAGAAACTTCCTCTAAATGTGTTTTTGCTTCCAAGGCAAAAAATCTTGTCTCAGTGGGACAAGTGAAGTCTGCCTGTGCTGTTGGCAGCATTTTAAAGGAAAATGTTGCTGATGAAGCTAGAAGTCTCTCTGGATTACTGTAAAACTTTCATTGTAACATAAAAGGGGGTCTCTGTTGCAAAACTGACCGAACTAAAAATTAAAAAGTGACCTCTTAAACAATGAAGAGGTCCTTTTCTATACCTTTTTATAGTAAATGCTGCTTGCTTATAAACCTGTTTTTTTAAGTCAATGCCCTGCTGGCTACTACTTTGTCCCCACTGCATCGAAAAAGGGAGCTGGGGGCAGAAGGGAGACAAAGTGGGAATAAGGAAAGAAGAGAAGCTGGAGGAAGAGTTTGAGTCACCTCAAGTGAAATAGATGAACAAGGATGAAATGTTGCAATGTTTTAGCTTTCAAAAAGCTGTATTTCAAACACTACCTGCTTCATCTCAAAGCTAAGTAGAGCACTAAACAAGATCATAAAAATAGCTGATGAATAAGAAAAAGACGATGGGAAATGTGCATCATTCCCCTCCATCCCCATCCCATGTGCTTGCATTTAAACCCTGTGCAGAGGGTTTGTTATTCTGCCAAGGAAAAGCATTGCTCTTGACTTCTCTTCAAAAACAGCTAAAAGGAATGGCTTGTTCAGTGTCACATCCAGGAACACCCCATCTTCCTTCTGTGCTGTGGGGTCTTCTGGCTGATCTGTTCCATCACTGGTCAGTTTGAAAAAGGCTTTATTTATTACCTGTAAGGCAAAACATGCGAGTAACTGGAGTCATCAGAGCATGACAGTGAAGAGACAAATGAGAGTTTGAGTAAATGATAAAGTACATGAAGTAATCAATAACTTAGATCGGCTGTAAGCAGCACAGGATAGTCTCCATGGATGTTTAAAAAAGACGTTGGAGTACTTGTTCTATAACACGTGAAAAAGCTCTACAACTGCTTGTACACTTGGGCTGTGTGAAATCCTGGTACCCTTGAAGCCCCTGACAGAACTTCCAAGGTAGGGCACCTTCTTAAATAAAAGTAAAGGCACTCAAATTGCAAATTATATTCCAGAAGTACCTTCTTTTTATGAAAGACAGCCCTCTCCTTCAAGCTCTCCCGTCTTCCTCTTGGGACTTGAACACTGGAGCTTGTCTTCAGGTAAGGTTTTCTGCTGCATGCACCTCTGTGTGTGTGATTTCTGGGAGTAGTCCCTAAGTGATGGAGGATTATCCTCAACAGCCCAGTAGCTGCAGCCTCTACTACGCACTCCAGCTGTGGTGCCTGGAGGCGTTTGAGCTGGAGGTGGTAACAAATGTAGTCTGATTTGTATGTACAGTGCCTAGCAGACTCAGATCTCGAACTTCATCTCTGTGTTGCATGTTGTGTTTGCTGCAATGATGAAATTTGAATATTTTAAGGCAAACCTGTTGCTGCTGATAGGCATATTCACATCGTTCAGTCATCTTGAGATGTGTTCCATGTGGCTCTGACTGGTTTGTTCTAGGTGAATTTATACAGTGAAAGAGGCTGAAACTGAGCAGGAGGCATATTTTTTAAATGCCAGTGATGTGTACTGTACCTTTCCAACTGTTAGATTGGTGTCACTTATTTTACTGAGATCTGCCCCCTTCCCCAGCAGTGCAGGCAGTTCCATATCTGCAAGAAGCTCCTGTAGATCAGAGCTGCCTTCTATTGTTAACTCCGGCAGCGTTAATTTAATTTCTCTGCGGAAGAGAGAGAGAGAGAGAGAGAGACACAAGTGAGTGCGTGCTCTCCACTATGAAAGCATGGTGTTTGGGCAGTCCTGGGGAACGGGTACGTGAAAACAGCCGCAAGAAGTGCTCGGTATGTGGGGACAGACTGCTACCAAGCTACCGAAGGGCGTCATGTTACTATTTCCAAGTGGGAAGTCACCCTAAATCTGCCCCGAGTATGCTATTAAACCCCAGATCATCCCACTTCATGGGTTCTGTGTTGTCAGCTATGGAACGGCACTCGCTTGTTTCCTTGAAATACCCCCAGACAAAAAGCCGATCCCGCCGAAGTCGAGCTCCCTCGGAGTGAGGCCCCCTGGGCTTGCAGGTGTTTCTCTTTGTGCTCGGTGTTAAACCCTCCCTGTCAGGATCCAACCCCGGTCAGCGAGCGGGCAGGCCTGCGCCGTGCACCCTGTCTCGTTCGTCCCTACAGGAGGGCGCGTGTGCCCGAGCCCTACCTTGGGGACAGCTGCTGAAGCCAGGCCGAGGACTGCAAGGGCAGCTCGGACTCCACGTGCTCCAGGTCACTGCCATTGACGGGCTGCAGCAGCACCAGCAGCGCGGTCTTGCTGATGGGGACTTCCACCACAGAAAAAGTCCCACTGGCATCAGTTTTGTGCTTGAATGTCCCCGTGACTGACAACATAGGGACCAAGACCTTCGTGTTTGAATCCACCCAGAACTCCTGAGGGTCTTTGAGCCGGGAGGCTTGCTTAACGTTCACTGAAAAACAGATTAAGAAAGAAGAAATGGATTCTTCTCTTTCTTCACTCCTCCCCTCTGCCCCTTAGCTGGTATATATGTTTGTTTAAAAACAACACACTGTGCATTAGACAAGGGCTGTGTGTATAAAATCATGTTCAGCTACTGTAAGCATATGTATCCTGCCTTTAATATGCCTTCTGGTAGCATCAGGCAGAGGCTGGTGCAGGCTCACAGCACAAGGACCGCAACCATCAGGAATGCAGCCAAAGCTGCTATATTTCTAGTGGCTTTGCAGCCTTTCCTGGGCACAGTATTTCTGCTTGCTTGGTAGCCTGCTTCCTCACAGGCTGCCACGTGGCTCCCGGTTGGCTCACAGGCCTGTGCGGAGGGTCTGCTTGGATTTCCTCTCCATCCTTCAAGTGGCGGTGACGGCACGTTTTGGAGCATGTCCATCAGGGCCAGCCCTTGCTGCAGGAGCGCTCTCAGGCAGCCGGGTGGGCTCGGGAGAGGGACGGCAGCGTAAGCTCTGGCTGAGGTCTCACCCTTGGGGATCTTGTGAACCAAAGCAATAGGGAAGGTAGTAAGCATAACACCGAAGTGTTGATTGAGCCAAGGAGGTTAAAAAGCACATACCTGAACGCTTGCTAAACCTTAATATAAATTTCTTACCCAGTTCACAAGTATGGGAAGCCTTGCTCTCACCTCCTGCTGCTTCTGTGCAGCTTTGCATTTCAACATGTTATCTGCTCACTGCCATAGATCAGTGCTGCTGCCCAGTTAGGCAGATAATCCTGTTGGCATTAAAGAAACTACTGCCATCAGCGAGAAGGGCAAAGATCAGAAATCTTGAAATTGCTGTTTGATGGAATTAGGGAATTAGGAAAACAGATGTATATGTTGTGGTAAAGAAAGGAACTCCTTGCATTAAAGTAATTAATATTGGTATAAAACAGGTCTAGCTGTACTATAAAATTGGTCTAGCTGTACTATTAACTAGTCTATTCTCCAATAAATCCAGATAAATGCTGGACCCTAACATATTAAATATGTAGTAAGTGGTTTTGCATAGGAACACTTGCCTCTTAAATGAGCTTGCATAAAAAGAGCATTTAGGCACTTTCACCTACTGTCACTTCACCAAAAAGAAGGAGCAGGTAGGAGATGTGAAAGGTGTAAGCCAAACAAAGAAAAAGGAAGTGGAGTTGTTCATCTTTTTTTCTTATTTTATAAGAATAAGAGATGAAAGCAGAAAGGAGCCACTTTCACAGGGTCTGTATAACCTGCAGAATTTATTCTCACAGGATAGCAAAAATCAAGACTGTAACAGAGTTAAATAAAAGGAAAAAAAGAATTCAGCATTCAGATAGCTAAATGTATCAAGGTGGGATAGTGATTGGTTTTAAATAGTCTTGGGCAAGATATTGCAAAATTTCAAAGTTCTGCTATTGACTTTGGGACTGAGCCTATTAGTATTGTGCCAGTTGTGAACCATGACAAATCATCACCCCTGTGCTTGAAACGGCTCCCTGTGGCCTTCTGCTAGGTGAGGGTCTGGAAATCTGCCCTCAAACTTGTAACTAGGTGTGTACTCCCCTGAAAGTGCTCTAAAAGGTGTTAGTAGTCTTAATATAACTATTTGTTTCTTACAGCATTTTTTTAGGACATGGGAGAGATGTATTTACTAAAGAAATCCTGCTTTTTGCCTCAGACACCTGGAATGTAAAATGAGGAAAACTGAAGAAGATCGACATCCCTTCTATAGAAGGCACATTGGAAGAAATGGTTTCTTACAGTGAGATCTCTGGTATCAGGACACAGAAGCTGTGGGATTGGGCAACCTTTTGGCAACCACATCAGAGCAGGGAAGAAACCTGTGTCTACAATATAGGGAAGATAACTGAAGTGAAAAAGGCTATCAATCACAGAGCGAATATGTAGCCTGGGAGAGCAAAAGAGTACTCTGCAGTACTGACTTCGGAGTACAGGAAAGAAACATTGGACCTCTCTGCTTCAGGTGATGATCTCCACGTTCTGTAATACAGGCTTTATGCCAGCCTGACAAGCTTAATGGGAGGATGACTTTCTGTGGAAAGCTATGACTTTTTACTTTGAAAAAAATATATAGCAAAAAGCATCCTACCAAATTTCTAGTTAAAACTGAAGTTGTTGAAGGTTGTCTGTTCAAAAGAGGGTTTAAATGGGAGAAGGTAAGGGCGCTTAAGATTATGCAGTCCCACGGTGCTATTTTCATTCACTAGTTTGTAATTATTTTGCAACTTCAAACAGAAAAGAAGTCTATCAGTAGAATTTGCACCTGATGCTCTGCATTGGATTCTAAATGGCAGCCCCTGCTCAGCAGCAAGTCTACAAATGTGAAAACAACTGCGTGCAAGTGAGCAAGAGTTGAGACCATTGGAACATTTAGCTGTTGTTTTGTATGGATTTCTGTCCTTTTATCAATCCTATGGCTGTTGATAGCATCTCAGGAGCATATATAATGTGTTTCAGACCAAAAAAATGTACTTTTTTGCCTTCTGCAGCTATAGGGACAGACATGGAACATGACAGCATCAGCTGTCATGGTTGCCCCTCCACAACCAAATGGCAAAGCAAACGCTGAAGTCGTCTCCTGTGTTTGTTAGAAGAGAGTTGCTTATCTAATTCATTTGTTCTTGAGCCAGTTTTCTCTATACCACGTCTGGAGACTGCAACATCTCAAGTGCACCCTTCTGAGACAGAGGAGGTAGTAGAGCTGACCCAGTGACTCAGACCCCCGAGCATGTGTTCCTAAGCTAATAAAATTACAAGTTTCCAATACAGAAGAAGAGGAAAAAATTGTTCTGCTAAAGGAAAACTCTGCTCTTGTAACCATGACCAAGTCTGTAACACAAGAATTATTTTTGCAATATCATCTCTATGCTAGACCTTACCCTGAAGAGAAGGGTGATGCTCACAGCTCCCTGAGGAGTTGGGATCAGTTAATGACAGCACTCATGAAAGCCAAAGAAAACCTGATATCCAGTTTACAGGTGGGAAGATGAAGGCACAAAAGCATTTCATGGGCTCCACCTTTAGCAGTAGAGGCCCGCTTAGAAACTTATGGCTCACTGCAAGTTTTCTGAAATACGGTCACTGATAGGCAAGCTGTCCTAAAGTGTGCAATCTCTGGTATTGCATTAAGTCTCAAGGATGTTGAAAAGCAGCTACACTCAGAAGAGGAGGCTCAGTTGTGGTACAGGGGGATTTCTGTGACAACAGCATGGAACGACCCTAAGTAATTAAGAGATTGCCTTAATTCTTCTAGTTTTGTATATGCTCCCCGCTTCCATAACTGGTAGCTTGTTTGGTTGCTTTCTGAGCCAGATGTTGCCTCCAGACTTCTGTGTTTAATAGCCACTAGAGGAGTCGTGTCCATTATATTTTTTAGCTTTTCTTGACTCTGTACCTCCGGCCTGTTACCCCCACCTCCCCCGTGGAAATACAGATTCTGGGGAAAGGTATTTCTTTGGCTTGCTTTAAACCTACTTCCGAATCATTTTTGCTGGAGGCTTCTCATGACTTTTAGTTCCTTTGCAGTCAGAAATGCTGCACAATCGTCTCTTATTCACCTTCCCACACCTCTCCTAATCCTGAGCTTCCTGGACAAGGGAAATTTCTTGGAGGCCATCTCCCTCCATGTCCTCCCCATTGCCCTTGCTGGCTCATGGCAGAGTGCAGGCAGGACCCCCAGCACAGTGGTGGGGAGCAGGGCACTGTACATGGAGCAGTGGTCCAGCCTTTCATCTGAGCCCTTCCCTCTCGCCGCTGGCCAGGCGTGACCTTGCTTCCTTCCTGGGAGCAGGGCCGCTGCCCATCCTCTACCCAGCCTGCCCCCAAAACGAGCAGTGCTGCCTCGTACCTGCCAAGCGGACATCCACCACAAACAACAGGTCAGCAGATGGATCGATGTCTGTCAGTAAGCACTTGCTTTGGCCCTTGCTTTTGGCCTCCACGAAGGCGTTTATTTGCTTTGCTGCCTCGCTTGGGTTTGTAAAGTCAACAGCTCGCGCATAGAGAGCATCAGCGGAGTGGAGCAAGTCCTGCACGAACAGTTGGGATAGAGGTACGCCGGGGGCAGAGAACAGGCAGAGTGTCTTGGAAAAGAGCAGCTCCTCATCCCTGCTCTTGACGAGGCTTTCGATCATCCTCAGGCTGGAAAGAACTTTGTGTCCGTCCACCCTGGAGGTGCAGTCAGGGTCTCCAGAGGGGGGAACAAATCCCAGCAAACCCTGCAAATCAGCTGCTGTCTGGTTTGAGGCACCCAGGTAGAAAGACACCAAGGAGCCATAAAGACTGGTTGGGGACAGGAGCACGTTTTGGCCCTGCCGCGCTTCCCGCAGCACGCTGTAAAACCGCGCACCCAGGACGTACACAAAGTCCTTCACGTAGCTCAGTTTCTGCTTCCCCTGGCCACTCAGGCTTGGGGCTTCCAGCTTGTCCTTGTTCAGGTCATCTTCATAGGCAGGTGTGGTTTGGGACTCTATGGAGACGGGGACAAAAGTTTTCTTTCCCTCCTGGACCAGGCTTTCCAGCTCCTCACAGGTACTCTTGTTGAAAGAAAACAAATTGAAGGGGTGGACGTAGACCCGGTCACAAGTCACTGCGGTGAGGCACACCAACAAACAGAGAAGATCTGCTACCAGGTTCATGTTGAAAAATTGCTTCCACGGTGTCTGCTGAAAGCAAAAGTGGGGAGGAAAGAGGACTGATCAGCCTGTTGTAAATGCGGTTTCTCTTACTTGCAGGGTGAGGTGCTAGTGCTGCGTTGGAGTTAAAAGGGCAGGAATTTCAGTATTTAGTATTATTAGTTGGTCTGACTCTGCCCCTTGAAAAGCCCAGGGTGAGATGTCCACCAGTTTCAATGGCGGCCGGTGGTGAAATGCTAAGCACAGATTTGACTCCATTACCCTCTGCAGTACCCTAACGACTTAGCACGGGAAGCAATTTGGTTGTGCATGCTGACTAGTTAGGCTTGCAAACTAGAGTGTGCTAGTTCTGGCAACACATTATAATAATGCAACTATATTGCTCCTGGGACCTGGTCAGAGCTATCTCTGCAAAATGCTGCACTAAATCTTGCTGACACATGGACAGGCTAAGTGATTTGCCTGCTGTTATGTGGGAACTGGGTTTGGAAACCAGGTCTCTTAAGGTCCAACCACTGAACAATCCTGCTTTGTATGTCTAGTCAGCATAATACTTGGCACTAGCAGAGCATTTTGTGTTTTCATAGCCCAGTGCAAACATTCATTCTAGCTTCTAGGCAAACACACTCAAGGCTTCCTTATACAAATGTGCTAACACTGAAACCATTTTCATAGCACCTTCTTTATCTGAATACGGAGTTAGAAGGGGTAAGCTGAGTTTTACTCCACTGTACAGGCAGTCTTCTCCTTCAGTAAAAGACCACCTGCTGCTCTTGGTTTTCCTGATGAGAAGTAGAGAATTTTACTGGATGTGGATGTCACTGGTGTTTTGGCACAAAGGATCTGGTGCATATTGGGAGTGAGAAAGTCATGGGCACACATACACACACACACATACATACACACATGTGCAAACAGACTGACAAATTTTGCATTTTTATAATTCTCACTTTTCCTATATCCAAATTTTGATAACTAATAGATCTGCTGCACCTTCCCTGGATTTCTAGCATACGACTTTGTGTATTTGAAATCCAAATGCATTGGAAATTACGCATCTATAACACTTATCATTGGCCAAAATGCTGTTATTCAGAGCTGTATTTTTATTCTACTAGTCATTTCTTGTTTATTGTAGCTCTGTTCACCCTCGTTTGCCCTTTCCAAGCTCTGCAGAGCTCATTGGATGGGCAAAATGCTAACAGCCTTGACAGCAACCAAGCTCTGCTCTCTGCCTTCTTTCTCCAATATTTTTTGAGTCACGCCAGCCTGTCAGGTATTGTAATTCTGGTAGCCTGAGCCTTTTGAGAGGACACAGTGCAATGTCTGTCTCATCAACACTTTAATTTACACAGGGTGGAAGTGTCTGGGTTTAAATCCAGCCATTCAAGACCTGGCACCTTCCCAGCCTGATTTACGATGTATAACCATATTCATCTCACTGAGGAATCCCTAAGTGTTTCGTGCCTAATAATACTCCGGTTTGCAGTATCACCACTCTCTTGCAAATACAAAAACTGAGACGCGCAGATGCTTGGTAATTAGACATACCTTGCTAAGTACATATGCCTGCTAACGTGCACGTCTACATTCCCAGGCTGTAGGTTCCTATCTAACAGCTTGGTTTGCAAATGGAATTTCTGCTGTTGTGATGGTCCCTCGGGATGTCTGAGTGACTTCCTAGCGGGTGCCTGCGGGTTTGGCCTGAAACTATTTGCTCCCCAGAGGCATGCAGGGGAGGACCTGCTGTAGATCTCCAGCCCTGTGCCTTCATCCAAGGATTACTCTTCCCCATTAACTCCCACCCCATCCTCTAAATTGGCATGTAGGCAGCGGCAGTCGGTGCTGCTGTCCCCTCTGCTCCCTGCCCTGTCTTCGCCTCCCCAGCCCCGCTGGCAGCAGCTGACGTGCATCACAGGGCTTCTTCATTGCTTATGACCAGTTAAAAAATTATCTTGGGAGGTGCCTTCCCAACTTCATCTTCACAGTTAGCCCAGCCACTGTGCTAGCGAATTTCTAGACTACTTGCTGCATTTTCCAGATTGGGACAGCTCAGGAAAACAAACCAAAAAGCCACAAATTAGAGGCACTGCCCTTCCCACCGTGTTCTCTCCATCATACAATTCTTTTGAAGCATTTCTTAATCTTTCCTGTAGCAGCAGGGAGGATGACTCTGTGCCACCCAGTCAGGCTGTGCCATTAGGCACCGTTGGTGCCCGGTGGTTACTTCTCTATGGCTGCCAGAGCCACCATGTTAGCTCTTTTCTCATGAGCAGAAGCAAGAGGAGCAGTTCTCACTACCCGCACTTACACTAAGCCCCATCTGTGGAAAGCCAGCGTGTTCTATTTCCCTGAAGTCGTCAGCCCCAAGCCTTTCAGAAAAGCTTGCAAATCTGAGTTGAAAAACTGGCATTCAAAGCAAATCCAGTAAGTGTGCTTACTCACCTCCGTCCTGGTGTGTGCCACCCCTCCGATGCCGTCCCCCCTTGGGCAGGCTCCTGGTGACACCTCTTCCCCCTGGAGCGGGGCAGCGTGATTGCAGGTGGATTTATGCCCTTTCCACGGAAGGGCCCTTTCCACATGTCTGCAGTGGCATTGCGCAAAGCTACTTTACATCACAGGCTGGGGGGCCGAAAAAACTTAGCTCAGGCCAGACAGGACCTGATGAAACCTGAGCATGGCTTAACACCAGCTGCATAGAAAGTTCCAGGGATGGATACACAACCTTTAACCGGACCCAGCACGTCTGCGTAGCCTGCGGTTACACATTTACTAAGACAGACACAGGCGTTTGACTATGCAGAAGAACCGATTATAGGAGCTGAAAATAACTCAGCTTGTTTTGTGCCAGACTGAAAGGAATGCAGATTTCTTGTACCTGTATTTGTTGTACAGTCGGACCAGATTTTTTCTTCTCGGATAAATTGCCTTTAATCTATACCTTGCAGCCTGGGTACCCATCAGTGGGTGGGACATGTACGCTACTGCAGAGTGAAATGGTTAAGCTCTCAATTTTTACCCTTTCTTTCCCTCTTGATCTATCCAGAAGATCAAAAGTTTGTTCTTTTTCCTCTTCAAAACAAAATGTGTTGAAAAGGAGAGGATGAAAGCTAGATGGATTAGGTTGCCAGAGCCAGATCACAGAGACTTCATCCCTCCCAGTCTCAGCTTCCCAAGTCCTATTTGGCAAAAGGGGTGGGATTTGGAGATCTTTCTACTGCTTTTGAAACAGTCCTTCAGTTTTGGTGTGCCCCTTCTTCCTCCTTAAGCAAATAAACAGTGAATCAAACTGGGGATGATGCAGTTGGGTTAGACTGGGTCTCGTTCAGTGCCCCTGTTATAGTTAGTAATTAAAATCCCATAGCTGTAATGGGAGTAGGGCTGATTTAACATCCATGCCCTGATTTTAGAGAGCCAGTCAGGCATGGTTGGTACTGCAGGACCCAGTTACATCTTGGGTTCAAGCAGAGAGCTGAGAGACAGGGATGTTTTCAATGCATCTGGGCAGACGGAGCTGGTGGAGCTGAAGGCAGAGACAGGGACAGCCGAGTCCTGCCAGCCCGAGCGCTGTGTGCCAGGTGCCTAATGCCAAAGGGATGGGAAATTTCTGTCTCTGCAGCCCTGCTTTTCATTTAAACAATCTGATTACCTTAGCTCTAATGAGGTCTGAAAGCAGTTCTGAGCACAGGCCCATATGACATGCTTATCGTGCACACAAGGCTTAAACAAACAGCTTGAAATATTCAAGATGTTTTGTCCTCTTGCTGCCTGAGCATCTCAGTCGAGAAAGCATCTGGCAACAGAACAGTCCCTGAGCATTTGTCCCATCTCCAGACAGCTATAAAATGTGTGCAGCCCAGCCACACATCCAGGCAATGGGAGAAGTATTTCCTCCATTAAAAATGCATTTTGTTCAGCTAAATGCTAAGAGAAAGAGCTAGGTTTCGGGTTGCAGTCCCCCTTCTTTCCTCTCTCCCCTGGAGAGTCCTTCCCGCAGGCAGGCTGGGGGAGAAAGCTGGGCCCTTAGAGGCCAGTGGAGGTGCGGGTGGGACCTGTGACGGCACAGCCCAAATCTGTGTCTCCTGCCCCTCCACCCGTACAGGTCCGCACGAGGCACTAGGCACCAGCAGTGTGCACAAGTGGCCAGACCGCGCCGTGCCTGTGAGCTATAGCTGGTCCGCTATGTCCTCCTACGTGAGGCTTGAACACAAGGAAAAAGCAAACCCAGCCTGATACTCTCAGTATCAAGGACACAGAAACCAAGGTGAAGGGCACCTTGTGTTCTGTAAAACTCTGAAAAGTATCCTTATTAACAAGAATTATTGACTTTGGCTAATAAGCTACAAGTGATGCTAATAATATATACTACAGCTGCCACACTTATGTGTTTGCTGTGGACAATAAACACTGGGAGGGGAAATCACGTAACCCGCAGCCACTGTATTTTTTTTCCTTAAATCATTATGCCTCTGTGCTGTAGCACCTGGAGTGTGTTGCTGTTTGGGTATCTCCTGCTTCCGGCTCCCCTGAGGACCATGACCTAGTCGTGCTGCACCTGGTGGTCTCCTTTTGCTATAGATACCAGCCCCAAGTCAGAAATCCTTGGCTGCAGGGGATGCTGCCCCGCAGAAGAGGGGGAGCAGGAGGCACCTGAACAATAACTCCAATGTGGTGCTCTGGTGGCTCTGTCACATAAAGAAATTTCAGTTTTTAGTTGAAAGTTCTCAGGGTTTTCGGCTAAGTTGACCTTTGGGACTCTTTTGGTGTTTGTGCACTCAGTTCTATTGTTTTCTGTCAACAAAAAAATTGTCAATGTCTTTGAGGAGCGCAGGAGTCTTTCTCCCCGCCCCCAATCAATAAAGTCATCAAATTAAAATACCCAGCTTTCTCCAGAAATAAGTTTCACCAGAAAATGTTCAATGATCCGCTTTCACCACAGTGCTTCTCTTGCTTTGGACTGCCGGGAATTTGGCTGGCCTCAGTAATAAGGGAGAACCTTTGATTTCACCTTACATTCATGCCCTAATACAAAGCTCAGACACAACTCCCCCCTAATTTGCCAGTCACTTATGCTCACTCAATTAATATTCCCCTATTAAGATGCATCATGCACTAGCACAATTCTTAGATCTTTGTCTTTTATCTTCTCACAGTTTCTACTAAAGGAGAAGCTTTCAGACTATGAAGAACATAGACTGCTACACCTGGAACGTATTTTATCCTAGTAGGACTTAATTACAGTTAGTCTTTCATTTTACTTCTGAGCCATTTTTAAGCGGGAGTGCATGAGCATTATTCCAATTACTATACGTGGACCCTGTTGTTAGGCTTTTTTTGTTGGGTTGCCATGGTTTTAGGAACAAGTGTTTGCTTAAAGATAGAGCTTCAACTTCGGAAAGAAGAGAGTCTCTATCCTGCCCTTCGGCCCTAGTATCTGAGGATTTGGCTCCCTGAAGAAAGCTGTGCCAGAAAACCTGCATTGGGCCAAACTTGGGCGAAAAGCTTTCCGGCAACTAGGAACCGAAGAAGGTGAAAGCAAGGCTGTTCCTACAGGCATCCCGTGTGCAAAGCAAGCCCAGGGCCCACGCAGGTTTCCTAACGAATCTCTCCCTGCAACAGCCGCAGTAAAGGTACAAAGAAACACAGACGTCTCAAACCTGCTCTTCAGCGAAGAGGTTCGTGCTCTCCTTTTGCCCCACTCTTCCCGATTTTGGAGGGGCACTTGGCTTCCCCTTTTATATCTGCTCTTGCATAAGCATGGCCCTCCCTCCCTCCCCCCCCCCCCCCCACTGCCCTCATTTCTCTTCAAAACCTGCCTCTGTTTTTCCTGCTTGTTATTCATGGTCACTGCTGAGGGGGAGCAGAGGGGTGGAAAAACACTGGTGCTGCGGTTACGGGTTCCCTCGCAGCCACGCTCAAAGGGATCAGATCTCCCGGTCAGCCTCGCTCTTCTGAAGTGCTAGTGGGGAAGCAGTCCCCTGCCCCATGAAAATTTCTTGGCGATGGTGCTGTTAGCATCTTCGTATAAATACCATCAAATAGGCTTCAGAAATTTTAAACTTGGCAGAGGAACACTAAGCCTACAGCCGGCAGCGTGTAATTTGGTCTTGAATGGGAAAATGATTTTGTCCGAGCTAGAATTTCGATTGATCGGTCAGGCGGCTCTTCTTTTGCTGAAGAACATCACGTCTCCGATCTGTCGAAAAGTGTTTTCATTGATCCAGATCATTCTGGGAAAAGCTGTATGAAAGTCAGCACTTTGTGTGAAGACAATAGTAAATATTTTATTCTGTTTTGTTCAGTTTGTTTTCCAGCTTTCCCAAATTTTGCTCTGAGATCTGAACTCAAAGGGGCCAGACATACTCCTGTGATGGTGTTCTTGTCTCCTGCGAGGTTATGGTGGGAGTCATGGAGGAGGGATAATAAATTACTCTGCTCACAGCCTCGGACCACAGACCTTCACATGGGCTCTTCCTAGGTTGAGTTGGCATGTCTGACCTACATAGATTATTAATTAATATATGGCTAACTCAGACATAATAGCATGTACATGGTTATATATCATTCATTACAAGACTAAAAGTACCTTGAGTGAGAAGTAGGCCACAAACAGTTCGTTTATACAACCTGTGGGTTGATGTTGGTAATTGTAAACCTCTACACCTCATCAGCGTTCATAATGTTCCCTCTCTCTTCTGCTTTGGTAAGGGAAGACAGCGTGGGGTCTGGACAAGGCACCCAACGGAGAGGGCAAACAGGTATTGGGAAAAGGACAGGAAGGAAAGGAAAAAGAGGATGCCCGTGTGGGAGGACCCGACAAAAGGAAGACAGGGAATATCGCTTCATCTGCTGGTGCAGTGGTTGCCCCAGGTGTGGCAGGCAGTCGTGATGGTGGAAGGACCACCGTTTGTGAGACATCCAGGAAAAAACTTTGTAGAGCAGCCAAGTGCCTACAGAGACCAAGATGCTTGCTTCAGTTTGGAAGAGAAACCACTGGTATGGCGAGTATAGATGTCAAATGATGAAGGTGAAGAGAAAGTCTTGAATCACTGTTTTGTAACAATGCCAGAATCAGCGGGTTCCCAGTAAAATTATCAGGCAGCAAATGTAAATGAAAGGAAGGGCCCTGTCGCATATATAAACTGCAGGAGGCACTGCCATAGGATGCTGTGGAGACCGAAAGTCTGAGCTGGTACAAAAAGAGATTAAATGAAATCACGCAGGGCATGGCCATCGGAGGCTGCTGAACATGATGGCCTAAGTGCGACTGCCAACTTGGGAAATCTCCAGACAGCCGGCTGTCATGAATTTTAGCTTGATCCGTATAACAGCTCTTGTGCTCCTCTCTAAGGGCTTGTCTTCAACTCGCAATGGAAATAGAGATGTCTGAGCTGAGGCCAGCTTACGCTGGCACATTTTGCAGCAGAGACTGGAAACACTCTTTCAGTAGAGCTATGCCAGTGAAACATCACACTCAGCAAACCCGACCCTCAGCCTCGGCATTGCTGGACTGTGCTCCTGTGCACAGTGCGTTTAGGAGCACGCTGCTATCTCTTCAAAATCAACACAAGCCCTGGAAAATATGAACAATTTTCAAAAACTGCAGGTAGGCTTTTGTCGTGGTTTGACCCCAGCCAGCAACTAAGCACCACACAGCCGCTCCCCTCTCCCCCCTCCCAGTGGGGTGGGGAGGAGGATTGGGAAACAAAGGTAAAACTCGTAGGTTGAGATAAGAACAGTTTAATAACTAAAGTAAAATAAAATATAATACTAAATAATAATAATAATAATAATAATAATAATAATATATATTAATGCTTGTAATGAAAAGGAATATTAAAAAAAAGAGAGAAATAAAACCCAAGAAAAGACAAGTGATGTACAATGCAATTGCTCACTACCCGCTGACTGATGCCCCAGCAGCGATCCTCCCCTCCCGGCCAACTCCCCCCTGTTTACATGCTGAGCATGACATTCCATGGTATGGAATATCCCTTTGGCTAGTTCGGGTCAGCTGCCCCGGCTATGCTCCCTCCCAGCTTCTTGCACACCTGCTTGCTGGCAGAGCATGGGAAACTGAAAAGTCCTTGGCTTAGGATAAGCGCTACTTAGCAACAACTAAAACATCAGAGTGTTATCAGCAGTATTCTCACACTAAATCCAAAGCACAGCACTGTACCAGCTACTAAGAAGAAAATTAACTCCATCCCAGCAGAAACCAGGACAGCTTTTAATATTAGTTAGCCACTTTTCAGTTTTTTTCTGTCTTAATCAGGGCACGTGTACTAACCAGTAGCAGAATTACTGCACTGGGGTCTGAAATGTGTCTCTGTCTTCTGCCGGACCTTTGGGCTCTGTTCTCACTTCAGCTGCACACAAAGTACTCGGTGACTTTTTCCAGAGTAAATAAGTAGGGAAGAACGGGTACAGCTCTGGCAATGGGTCAGGCAGGTTTCTATACATTAGTAAACCAATTTTCCCCCCGTTCTGTGAGAATTGTGGCAAGCTGCCATGGGCCTGATTTTATTTGTTTATTTTTGCTATCTCTGGTGGGAAAAGGCTGTGCAAAGTAATTTTTTTTAAACTGTTTTAATAAAACTTTGATAAGGAATAGGTTTGCATGTGATTTTTCCCATGTTTTCTCTGTCCACCTGACCTCTGCCCTTGTTGGCTGGAACCACTTTTCCGTGAAAGCAGCCGGTGAGCATGGGGAATGTACTCAGCTTGCCCAATTTTTTGTGTAAAGAGGATTGCAACAATGCTTTTCAATAATAGCATTCAAAGTACAGATGATGAAAGAGAGAGATTATCCCGCTGCTGCTGTGGGTTCTCACAGCAAAGAGCAATGGAAAAATTGGTAACGCAGCTGCTACAGACCCCAAGGACCACGTGTGCCACCCCTGTGCTGGGGCGGAGGGACACAGAGTGCCAGCCTGGATGATGTCAAAGTGCACATGGTGAGTGGGCGGCCGGATAGCTGACTCAGGTAGCTGGGGCCTCCCCGAAAGGGCATGTGTAGCACGGTGCTCCCTCCTCACAGGAGGAGAGGTGACCTGGCTGTGCCGGCTGCCCAGGTGGCTACTGCCCAGGTGGTACTGCAAACACTCCGTGATGAAGGAGGGAGCATCACTGTCTCCGCATCTCTTTCTGCTTCTTAAGGAACAGTCCCCTTGAGGAGGTCTGTGTGCTGATGATCCCCTATCTGTGGAGCTCTTCTAACGATTTAATACCCAAATGGGCTTTTATTAACACTAGCATATGTTGTTCCAGCTTATAATTACATTTGGTTTGTTATGGCTTCTGTTTGCAGGCCCTGAGTATAGACATTGCTTCGAATTTTTGTAACCCTATTTTTTTTCGCTCCCTGTGGAAGACACAGTTTTTAATAGCATTTTAAGAATGGTCTATGCACAGCCTGCACATGCACACAGAGGCATGACCGTGTGCCCACTGTGTGTGTGGGTGAAGGGAACCTCCTACCCTGAGGATCTCAAAATACTTTGCAGTCTAACAGTTATATTGATGATCTATAATTGATTTTGGGTCCCTCCCTGTGGTAGGTGCTGTACCTGTGAGGAGTGAGAGGCAATCCTGGACTGAAGCAGCCAGGACAGAGTGAGCCTGTCCTAAGAGGGAAAGTGGACACGAAGAGGTGATGTGATTCACCTTCAGTCACACAGCAGGTTGGCAACATCTCAAGGACAAGCAGCCAGGTTTCTTGACTCCCAGCCCAGTGTGTTACCTATTTGATCACGGTGTATCTTCATCCCTCGGATGAGGGCTGCAAGTCAGAGGAGCAGGGATGGCAGGGCCTGCACAGTGAGATGCCTGCCTCAAAGAGCTGGGGCCAGCTTTGTTACCAGAATTGGTACACTTTTCATGATACTCTCCTGATAGATGCCTTTGTGTCAGGGGGGGATTTTGCATTGTCCCAACATTTCCCAGCTGGGTCAACCACTGAAGTCTTCAAGCTGTTCCCCAGGATGAGCGAGGGAAGCAGCCAAGTGACTGCTGTCTGGGAGATGCCACAATATTCAGCTCCAAAAGGCTCCACCACCAAACATCCTGCTCCCCTCAGTATTGCAAAGTTGCTGCATAAAGCTCAGTGAAGATTTACTCCCTGGGGATCTTCTAAGTGAGACCTTGGGAGGGTAATCCTTGCTGGCACTACTGGGATTTTG
Organism: Gymnogyps californianus; assembly: GCF_018139145.2. Lineage (NCBI taxonomy): Eukaryota > Metazoa > Chordata > Aves > Accipitriformes > Cathartidae > Gymnogyps > Gymnogyps californianus. Next base: position 46,848,461 of record NC_059473.1, read on the forward strand.
AAACTCTCATTGCACTTTTTGATCCCGAGCCAAATTGTCCCCGGGGCACCATGCATGATAGCTGTCTCCTAGCCTGGAAATTCAAAGCATAGCCATAGAAAGACCTTTGGAAGCTGGGATACCCCTATTCCCTGTGCAAACTCAGGTTCCCCTTCATCTTCTCCCCAGCCTCCCTGAAGCCACCTCCACCCCTCCTCCCGCTCCTCTGCCCACAGCTTCTTGCCGTGGGTGGGCAAATAAATAGTTGCAAGCAGCAGGACTCTGCTATTTTGGCTGCTATTCAGTGTTCCTCTGAGAAGACTATCCGTGGTGGCCTCCTGCCTCACTCAAGGAGTGGTTTTAATCATATACAGTTTATGCAGTTCATTAGTGAGAAACAGACTGGCTCCTTCCCCACTGTGGGGGTTATGGGACTTTTCCATTTTCTGGAGTCGTAGCCACTGAAAGACAGCTCCCACGCAGCCAGCCAGCTACAGGGGTAACACTGCAACTCTCTTGGGCCAGCAGCAGCAATTTTCACTACTCCAAATATAAAAGGACAGACCCATTTGTGACCTGAGATAACGGTGTGGCTTTCAGGTTCGCTTTAATTTGAGGGGTGCACAACTGATGATAGCAAAATTGTTGGCCACGTTGGACTCCCTCCCGCTTTCAGATCCTGGAAGAAAGATGGAAAGGTAGAAAGCAGGGAGAGAGACTGAGCCAGGCAGCATTACATTAAGGCTGCCCATGTTGCTAGAGCCTCGCAGGACCTCTCCCCTCGGGGCTGCTGTGCAGATCCATCACCTCCTTCAGGACCAGCTCCAGCCATGACACGCAGGAGTGGGAACTCACTTCCCACGCCAGCGCCGATGTGGAACTATTCGCAGGTCTAAAGTTTGCAAAAGAAGGTGAACAGGGGGAAGGCAGGCGCTAATCCAGCTGGCTGCAGAGCTGCAGGGATGGTGGCAGATCCCTCTCTCCTTAGCCGAAGCTGCCTCCGTGCGGAGCGCCTCCGCATCGCCGCTGCCAGCGCGGCGGGGGCTGTGCCGGGCGCCCGCCGTCACGGCTGCAGTGCCAGTAACATTTGGAAATGTTATTACCTTACTGCACTTTGTTAAACCAGTAATTCTGAAAGCAAGAGGAGGGAAAAGTTAAATTTATGCCCAGTGGTGTTTTTTTACAGGAAATAATGAAAGAGCTTGTAATTGAAGTTTCTGGCGTTTCAATAAGTAAGTGGCAAAAATCGGTCTTCTTGCAGATCAGAATTTCCTGCTCTTTTTTGTTTTTACTGGATGATTTTTAAGCAAAGGCTTAAATGTTTGCTGCAGTTTTGGGTTCATTTTATTTTTACTTTGCTTTATTTTTCCACCTTTTCAATGTTAACTGTCAAAACATGAAATAACATTTTAGCTTACTGCTTAGAGGATAAAGCTGAGGAACAGTAAATTCAGCCCAGGATATTCCTAGTGAGAAAAGAATTAAGATTCCTTCCTGGTCAGGATGCTGAAACACATTCTGATGAAAGCCTCTGAAAACCATAAGCTCCCCCCTAAAAAAAATCAGTGGGTGCTCTTACAGCTATTCTCCCAGGAAAAGCTGAGCTGCCGTAGGGATTGCCTCTGACAGGGGGTTGAAAACATGCTGCAGCTTGGCTCCTCTCCCACACTGCTGCTTGGTGTTTCACAGTCTAAAGAAAAAGAATAAAAATAATCTTAAAAGCCCTCTTTTGTTTGTAAAATGGCCCCTCCTCCAAAGTAATGAATTAATGCAGCCATGTGTGCTTAGCTCTGACAAAAGCCTGGAACAACAGCTCAGAAATCCGTGCCTGTTTGGTTGGGTAAAGCACTTAGATGGCTGTCTAACGATATTTCAGCTGCCAGCACAGATAATGTTGTCATTACTTACCAAAGCACACAAGAAGACGCGTTTCGTATTTGTTTCTGGGTGCACAAAAGTGAGGGTAGCCCATCGGGGATGCTGGGCAGAAAGCGGACAGGCAGAGCAGAGCTGCCTCCCGGCCCCGGGGTGCCGTAAGCATCGGGGTAACCTCGGCAAGGTGGGCTATGGTGGGGGAGCTGCCCCATGGGGTCACCCCCACTCAGGGCGACAGCTCAGCACCCACCTCCCCTCGGCCCTGCAGGATGTCTGGCCCATGTCAGCATTTCATAGCCAGGCATGGCAGTGGGCAGTGATGGCAAAGATGCAGGTGGTGTGAGCACGGATTTGTCCTAAGACCACATTTGGGATTGATGCCTCTTTAGGAGAAGGACCTTTTGCTATTACACAGCACAGCGAAAGCAGCCAGGCTGTGGCCTCTGGCCTCTCACCACTATGCAAAATGATAATGAACGTTCACTGTAATTTTAGGATCCTCCCTTGAATGAGTTTGATATCCTGCAATTCCTCCAAGATATTTGTTTTTCTTTAATCAGCTCAGGGCAGGATTTTCAAAGGGCAATTCTTAAACCCCCTCCCTTTGATTTCCAGTACCCTTTTTCTCATTGCTCTCCAGCATTTTTCGCTAGGCTGTCCGTGACATTTTGTAGGGCTCTCCAGTCCTCAGGCCTGGCTTGCAGTGCCTGCAAAACCCCTAAAACCCTGCATGACCTTTCTCCCCTCCCCTCCCTCTGCCTCCCTTCTGCCTCTGGAAATGAGGGAGAGAAGGATGCTCCAGCCCCTCTGTAGCGAACCCTGGAAACGCCAGAGAAAAATGTGTATTACCTTATTGCTGGAAGCCAAAGGAAAAGTTCTTAAAAAAACAGCCCCAAGCTGGGCTCAATTTCATCTGGTCTCAGCTGTTGTTAGAATAATATAGCATGTCCCCAGTTAGCAAAGATGTGTGCAGAAGCATGTGCAAAGCCTGCCAGGCTGCAAGCCACCGGGCAAAAGTCCATGCTCTGCATTGAGCCAAAGTAATGGAAAGTATAAGAAACAGCATGGTTTCATGTGACCGTGACTGTGGCATTTGGATTTAAATCAATGCAAGGTTCAGAGGGCGCCAAGCAGTATGAAATGAGACTAATCTCAGAGACAGAACAAAGATGTTTTATATAACTTCATACAAATCCAGAGGAGGAAGGAAGGACAGAGAGCTACTGAGCATCACAGATGGTACCTCAGTCCACATATTAACATCTACCCTTAAATCTTTGCAAATCTTTGCAAATATAAGGAGAGCTATAAAGGGACCAAGACAAAACTAGTCATGTCTCACAAACCCCTGGAGAAAGAGCACAAAATGAAATAATCCAGCCTAAACCAGTCCCTTAGAGAAGGTCAGATGACACTGAAGGGGCTTAGCCAGCAGGCAACAAGCACTGGAGAATGTGGGATCAGTCAGGTCAAAGGCTATGGATAAACCCTCCAACGTTAAACTGATGATAGGGCATGAGGTTTAATGATAACAGTGTTATGAAAGACTTAATCAGGTTGCTGTCGTTTGAATAACCAACTCTAAATCCTCCATGACCAGGGTCCACCTGACATTAATGGGGAAGGAATTACATTAGTGTGACTCAGAACAGCACATGCCAGATGCTGAACAGCGGGGGCTGAAAGTCGGAGCTGTAGCATGATGCTAAGCAAGGAGGCGAAGGAGAAGTGGAAATCATAGTTTCCTACATCAGGCCTTTTGGGTTCCCTTTATGTCACCTTCTACTCCATGAATTACAGCTGGAGAGAGAGAGAATAAGTCTCTCTTAGATAAAAAACACTTAAAACCACAGAAAACCAAATCAGACTTTCTGCCTTCTTGATGAAAACAAGAAGATCCAAGGAAGTCTGACCCGATAGCATTGATGATATAGAAAAAGAAATTACAGAAATTACTCTGCTCCTGTTCCTATCAGCAGTAAGTGTGCCTGAGGCTCTGCTCTTGGCAGAGGATGCTTGCCCTCTGCCAGAGCCACCGCTTCTTCAGTGCAACACCCACCCGGCCCCCTCTGTGGATGTCGTGGGATGAGCAGTGTGGCTAGGCAGGAGGGCGATGCCTGCGGGCAGCTGCAATTGCACTGGTGTTCACACTCTCTGTGTGATTTGGAGCCGTGGCTGAAGGTAATAGATAAAACTCCTGGTGTTTCAGGAACAGCCATTTAACGATGGTGCCTGAAAGAAAACCATGTTCAGCTTTAACATACGTTGCCAGCCTGTGCATCACTCATGCTGCTACATTGTCACCTTGAAATCTTGCCTGGTGATGTGGCTCCTAGAGAGGTCTCTGCAGACCACAGAAGCCTGATGATGTCCAGAGGTGGTCTGTTGGGAATTAATTGCATTCAATCTGACATGTATCTCTTGGCTGGCAGCGCCTTCACATGCTGGCAGGCACTCACTTCGCAGACCAAGGACAGACCTGCCCTATCACCCCTGCTGGGAGAGGGCCAGTGGGCTGGAAACCGACTGTCCCCGGGACAGTGTAACCGTGGAGGAAGGACTTTATTACTCAGGGCTGTCTTGTATTGCTTTAGTGTCACAATATGTCTGTTGCAACAGCTGCCAAATGTAAACGTACACAGCCTGGTGTCACAGCCTCTTACCATCTGTGTTCACCTGCTGTTCCAGGGAGTGTTAAAATCTACCCTGCTTTTACTCAGTGGACCAGCACGTGTAAGAAGCAAAGCTGTTCTAGGTCAGTGGTTCAGATCTGGCCCCGCCACTCTCCTGAGCTAGTAGCAACACATTGCTGGTGTCTGTCCATACGTCGTAGTTTAACCCCAGCTGGCAACTAAGCACCACACAGCCGCTCGCTCACTCCCCCGCAGTGGGATGGGGGAGAGAATCGGAAGGGTAAAAGTGAGAAAACTCGTGGGCTGAGATAAAGACAGTTTCAATAGGTAAAGCAAAAGCCATGCACACAAGCAAAGCAAAACAAGGAATCTATTCACCACTTCCCATCGGCAGGCAGGTGTTTAGCCATCTCCAGGAAAGCAGGGCTCCATCATGCGTTACTTCCCGTTACTTGGGAAGACAAACGCCATCACTCCGAACATCCCTCCCCTTCCTTCTTCTTCCTCCAGCTTTATATGCTGAGCATGACATCATATGGTATGGAATATCCCTTTGGTCAGCTGGGGTCAGCTGTCCCGGCTGTGTCCCCTCCCAGCTTCTTGTGCACCCCCAGCCTACTCGCTGGTGGGGTGGTGTGAGGAGCAGCAAAGGCCTTGACTCTGTGTAAGCACTGCTCAGCAATAAGGAAAACATCCCTGTGTTATCAACACTGTTTTCAGCACAAATCCAAAACATAGCCCCATACCAGCTACTATGAAGAAAATTAACTCTATCCCAGCCCAAACCAGCACATCATAACAGAGTATCACAGGACCTGTGTTTCACTTTCCTCCTACCTACAACAGTCCCTGAGTATCTGCAGAGAGCACCAACTGGCAGCAATAACAAGAGTCATCTTGGGGGAGAAATGCACTTCTCACTGCTTTCAAAAGGGGATTTTGTGGTAAAAGAGCAAAACTGCTTGAAGTCCCTTTCCTTGTAAAACACTTCAGTGGGGTAAGTACATAAATGATAGATATGTTTGTATCTTTCTGCCCTTCCAGACCAGAGAGCCTCAGAGATGAGCCCATGATTCTTAACATGTGACTGGCAAAGTGTTGTATTTTAATGAGAACTGAGACATTTTATTAGCATTTTCTTCTCATTCCTTTTTTCCACCTGCCCTTCCCAGGTACCATCTCTGCTGGGCACTTTCAGTGCCTTGACACCAAGGCTGAGATCTCAGAGACATGAAATTTCCCTGCAGTGTCATGACATGAAGCAGCAGGGTGAGGAGAGGGAAAGGCTATCTCTGCCCTCTGGGAGAAAGGCTGCAGTGTGAAAAAATCCCTTATTACACACCAGAGCATTCACATAGGAGAGAAACTGCATGAATTCCCCTGCAGCAGGACGAGCACCCATAGAGCTCAGCCCACACATTTTTGTATGCAGCTGAACTCTGAAAAGCAGAAATTCCCTGAAGCAATATATGGTTACTCTCCTTGGGCCATAGCAAGTGTGGAGGCTGCATGTCTAGGATGCTGAACATCTCCTTCCCCAGTCAGCATGTTAGTCTGGTGTATGAGAACAAGCCTTGGCCCACACAGAGGTGCTGTGGATAAAGTAAGTTCCTGGTTTTGCCACTGGCTGAATGTGGGATGTTGGATACGTCACATCCCTGGGCTTGTGTTGGCACTTAAATGCCTTTTGCCTGCCTTAGCCCCTTGGCTGGGATCTCTCTCACTTGACTATATGCATTTAATAGCTGGGCATCTACCCTAAACTAGTCCATGAGGGTCCATCTACAGGCAAATGAAAGACACAGTCATCTCCAGTGGGATCTTATGGATGGGTACACAGTGAATCACTTTCTGGAGGTGCCAATCTTCTGCACTGACTGTAGAAAAAGCTGAGGTGAGTAGCTTAGACTCTATTCTGCAGACCTAAAGTTCGATCAAATGACAGCCACATTTGGAGCACTAGGCCTGCCTCTTCTCACACGTTTGGACAGCATCCATACATTTGGACAATGGGAACTCTGTCTCAGCAGGGAGCCTGCAGATATCAACAATGGATGCAATTATGGGGAATAAACATGGGAATATATGCTCTGAAAAAGAAAGCTTTCCTCACAGCACTGCTGTGAAAAATAGCAGAACAGAAAGGAACTAATTCTGTTTCACGTAATTGCTCTCCATAAATCATCTCTTGGCAGCAAGCTCGACTGGTCCACCAAAGGGCCAATTAAAGCAAAGGGAGGCTGAGCGCTGTTTGTACTCAGGGCTGTGTTTTGTATTACAGGAACTGTAATTTGTTCCAGGAGGGTGGCATCTCTCCCCTTTCCAAGCAGAGAGGAATATCCATGTCCGTCTGGCTCTGAGCCTTGCCGTTATTCCTTCAGAGCATCCACGGTGCATTGACTGGCGTCCTCTCCAGCACAATGTTTTACTGTCCAACGTGAGATACAATGCTGCAGGTAAAAGCTGGGTAGCGGAAGAAGCACAGCGACAGACAAACAAGGTCATGAAATCTGGAAATCAGCGGCAACTATGTATGTATTTGTTTTTAAAATCCCGTGTTACAATGCACATGGAACTCCTTCAATGCACGGTCCATTAAAATCCCTCCTCAGGGTAACATTTGCTGACACTTTCCCTGGGTTTGCCCTGCTGCTTGGTACGCGTCCTGCTCTGAGCCCTCCCCACTAGCCACCACCACCCCTCCTGCCCACACCCAGCCCTTGCCCCATGGCTGGACCCCTGCCAGCAGAGTGGCCCAGCCCCTGGCCACCCCTTGGCCCTGCCGTCCCTCCTGCACGGCATCCGACGGGGACACCACCTGTCTGCCAAGACGGCCCTGCCGCCAGCCACGCTGGGCTGCTCTGCGGCTACACCTTGCCGTGCGGCCCTGGTTTCTCTCCCGGGGCTTGCTGCCACTGCATGACGTGAGGGCTCTGGCTGGGTGCTGCGTACCTCGAAGCCATCCCCGGCCCGGTGGCAACCTCCCACCCGGCCCAGCCCTGCCGGGGAGCGGTGCCGGGCCCTGTGCGTGCCCTTCCCGCCTGCAGGCACAGCATCTCTGCCCCGGGGGAGGACAGGGCACCACCTGGCCGCTCCCGCTCCCGGCGTGGCCGGGGCCAGCCACTTTCCTTCCCTGTTTGCTTTCAGGGCGTTTGTCTCTGCTGCTGTTCAGAGCAGCCGGGAGGTCGGTCGTGCGCTGCAGCGCAAGGAGGTGCGACGGAGGAGGGCTGGAGGACATTGCTGGTTCCCCCACAGCACGCTCCTTTCCTCCCCCTTTTCCTTCACAAGGCGCTAGAGGTATTTTTGCTCCCTCTTCCTTTTCCTCCTGTTCCCCTCTCTTCTTCTGCCCCTACTGCCTGCTAAGCCTCGGCTCCCCGGGATCTCTCTCTGGCAGGTGGGAGGGAGCCATGCCCTACCTGTACCAGGACTCGAAGCCGAGGCCGCCTGCGCTGTCCGGGGCCGCCCGTGCCACCCACAGCTCGGGGAAGGCCTACGAGGAGCTGAAGCAGGAGTACCTGTGCAGGGGGGTCCTCTTTGAGGACCCCGACTTCCCCGCCTGCAACTCCTCTCTCTTCTTCAGTGAAAATCCACCTATTCCCTTCATCTGGAAGAGGCCCGGGGTGAGTATGCCGTTGTGTTCTCTCCTTTCATCCTGCCAAAGGTCAGGCGCCGCTGTGCTTTGGGATCACACCAAACGTGTGGCGTGTTCAGGGAGATGTGGAGACGAAGTGCAGGGGGAAACCCTTCCCACCTCAGGGGCAGCGGCACGGGGTTGGGATGTCACCCACAAAGAGCTCAAGCTGTGGGGCGAGAGGGCTGGAAGGCTTCACCCCATTTTTTAATGTAGCTCATTGTATAGCCACACTTTATGCATGTGTATTTATGTATATGCATAAACAACTTGTAATCAGCCTTCTCTCTTACATTATTGCCAAACAAAAGCAATGTTAAGATGAAAATAAGAGGACATGCAAGGAATTAAGGGTAAAATATATTATGATGGTGTTCTAACTATGTAAAAATCAAGTGTTGTTAATGTAGGAAGTTCATAATTAAGGTTAAATTTAAAAAATTCAAACCTTTTAACTTTTCTCTCATACTTACTTGCTCGCTTCCATCATGAAACACTGAGAGATTATGAATACATGCCATGGTTACTGAGCCATTCAGCAGCAGCCAAGGACTTGATGAGTATCTCTTAACGCATCTTGCATCATTAATAACACAGTGAGAGCCTGAAGCTTCACTAGTCACATGCTCTCAGATCACAAACCCAACATCACTCCAGGTTCCGTCTCTCCACTTAACTCTGTAACTAACAGCCACAGAGAATTTGTGGCTACATGTCATTTATTTGCTAATGACTGATGTTTATTCTCTTTTTCTTCATAGTCTGAAAGCTTCTCCCTTAGTAGAAAACTTTCCTTTGGCAACACTGATACCAAGGGAGAAAAAGAACAAAATAAGCGTAAAGAAGGGTTTAAATTTTGGCTTAACTTAATCCACAATGATAGGCATTCAAATGCCTCAGCGTCTGATAGTTAACATAGTGCCACTACAGAGCAGAATTAAAGCTATTACTCCTGGACAAGTTTCAGCTATGAAAAAATAGGAGATCCCTACACATGGTAAGTGCAGCCCCCACAGGCACTGCTGCCTGCCTTGCCTACCTGTGCCCCAAAAGCCAGGTGAGCTGTGGGACTGCCCCCAGCACAGAACGGGGCTGTGGGGCTGAGATGCTTTTGGTGTGGTGACTCTGGAGTGCTGTGGGGCATCAAAAATGCAAGTGCCTGCGACACTAAATCAGAAAGAACTTTTTTCCTTTGGCCAGCCATTGGTGCTAGTTTGTCTTTTTTTCCATTTGGGGCTTCACAATAGTTAAACTTGGCTGTAAAATGTGACCAGGAGCAGCTGAGAGCTTGTGTGTCCTTGTGCGTGGCACCCAGGGATAGTGGAGAGCAGTCTGTCTGTTGTAGTTGTTGCAGTTGTCTTCAGGATCTTTGTATGCTGAACTGGAAACATTTCCAAGATGAGTAAGTTACCTGAACTGGGATCTGCCCTTACACTCCAATTCCCACCATGCAAAAATGTGAACTTTTTTGAGCTGCACAGTGAGAAATAAAGCTCAGGGAGCTGAGAGGATGTGTCAGGACAGGGTTCTAGTTACGCTCTTCTCTGGCTCCTCAGCGTTTAAGCTAAATCAGTTTCATCTCTATTATCCATCAGGAACAGCAGCAAAATAGAGGCACAGTAACACCATTTCAAGTTAACATGTTTTACTTTGCAAGTGGGATATAGGCCTGGAGCATGTGCCAGGTTAGTTGCCACAGCTCAGCTGGCGAAGCTGTGGTGCCAGAGAGGGTGAGCACAAGAGCACAGCCTCTGTGTAGGGTATCTGTGTTCAAACTGCTTTTCACGGTGACTGGTTTTTACTGCCTCTCCTACCAGTATTTTACAGTAGCTTGGATGAAGTGTAGCACAATACATGCGGGTAATTGCAGGGCCAAATAATGTTAGTCTTCAGATTTACACTCTGAATTTAATCTTTAGTAATGAGAGTAGAGAAGGCTTTCTCATTATTTTGACATGCATATACCTGCATGTATACACGTTTGTACACAGCATGAACAGGACCCTCAGCTAGCCCTAATCTGTAAATCTCCCACTGCAATCAGTGAGTGACATGGATCTGCACCAGATGAATATCTCGCTTTCTACATAAATCTTAAGTGCTCTAAGATTCAGAAAGATATTTAGTGATTTTGTTTAGCAATCCCTTTTCATTACAAATTAAACCTTTGAAACTGTACCTTATCAAAATTTTAGAATAATCTGAAGAACAGAAGACCCTTTTCTCACTGTATTTCCCCTTTTTCCTTCCCTTCCCTTCCCCTCCTTTCCCTTTCTTTCCCTTCCCTTTCCTTTTTCCCTTCTTAATTTGTATCTAAATTCAGCTGCTGGGATAAATTCAGCAGTTCAGTGTCTGGGAAAGTTAGACATACAAGTTGAAGAAAGGAAAAAAAAAAAAACCCCAAAAAGGAAAGAGAAATGTGTTTTACCAATGCCAAATCAGTCTATGGTGTACAGGAGGAAGTAAGAAGGAAATTCTTCTAATATGACAGGTACTGTATGCTGGAACCAGGCAGAGAAATGTAATCACAGAAATAAGGCCACCTAAACAGCCTCACCCTCAGCCTGTCTTAGGTCTCCATGTACCCCCTCTACCAATGTGAGACAGAGGCACAGGGGATGCAATTAGTTTTCTTTTGAGTTTAAAGAGACACAGCTTTGATGTAGCATCAGGAGAGTCACGGGTTGCCCTGTTTCATCTCTCTGAGGACTGCACGTACCTACTTCTAGGCAATATCCTTGTGCAGGCAAATCCTTGAATTACTGTATGCTGTGTGTGAATGCAAGATCCAGCTCTGGGTTTTGTCCTTTAACATGCTGAAAGCCCTGATACACATTATTATACCATCCAGTCTGCAAATCCCTTTAAAATTAATGTTATTTTTGCAACATCCACTCAAAAACTGTGGAGTGTGGTTTTCTTTTGTGTAGCAGAGAACGTGGTGCAGGTCCAGTCAAAATCCTTTCAATTCCTTTTTCTTGTTTTTTTTTAAATTATTTTTGTTTGCTTTAGACATAGGAGGTGATTGAAAATATTTTTCCATATGTCAGTTGTAGAGCTGTGTAATAAGCAATGAGCCATGAATCTAATGTTCAGACCCATGTCAGTGGAAAGGTTTTTTATCTTGTCCCTTGCTAATACACAGAGTTTCTTGGTAACAGCTAAATACAGTTCTTGCCACGAGAATTATGTTCCCCAGGAGCAATGGTGCTAAAACAAGGCATGTTATTAAAGATCAGCTACTTTATCAGCTGTTGTTATATTAATGTCTAAAGGCAATGAGCTGTGGTTTTTATCTTTCATGTCCAGTCCCAATAAGACTGAGTGTATTTAACAAGCAGGCGGGCCAGGTAAGGAGGAGCTGCTGTTTGATTTCCCTTTGCTCCGTGCACTGGGGACACGATGTGCTGCCGTGCCTCCTCCCCGGGGCACCTGTGGCTGAGGCACAACCTGGCCGCCACCTCCTCCCCAGCAAAGGCAAACAAAAAACATGCAAACCAGCTTCCTCCTGAATATCATCTCTGCAGGGTGAGCTTCGCAGGAGCAGTGCTGGTTCACTGGGAACCGTGTCCTGGCTCCAGCGGTGGCCAGCAGCAGATGCTTCAGCAATAAGAGCAGGAAGCTGAACAAAACTATCAATATCCCGCCCTGATGGCCTCACAAAATACAGTGATATGAACCAAAAGCAACTCAGTTTCCTTCTAGGCAAATGCAGGGGTTAGATGACTGAACGTGTTCTTGTATTTTTCCCGTGTCTTTGAAATTTTTTTTATGTTGTTTTTGCAAGCTTCTGCCACTTAGGCAGAAGGGTCTGCTTCATGCCATAGTGTCTGCAATAACATATCAGGGCAGACTGATTAACTACAGGCATATTCCTCTAGTAATACATTAGATACCCTCCTCCTCCCTTTTCTGTTCAGTTCAATCAATTAAATTCAATTTACAATTCATGGGAAAGAGGAGAAGAGAGGGGAATTCCTGCCACATTTATTGGTTTACCACTGTAATTTTTCTATCCAGCTGTGGTGCTAGTAATTGAACTAAAACAGTCAAATGAATGCTTGAGAATTGCTTTAATGCCACCATGAGCACCAGTCCCTCTGACCTCTGAGCACACAAGGGTGGGTAGTGTTAGTTCCTCCTAAAAATTAAAACAAACAAGGCTGGAGTCTACCTTTGTTGTTTGCTTATTTGAGGAGGAAATGGTCTCATGGTTGTCAGACACTGTATGTTCCAGTTTTTATGTGCAGGTAAATAAAAGGCTTAATAGTGCATTTAAAGGTAAATTGCTAATTTTAGTTTTTCCAGCCATTGGGAGAAAACAAACAAACAAAAACCCCATTAACCAGGGTTGTAGCCTCACATAGAGATTCTGGACCAGGTTGTGCTATGCTATTTTAACAATTGCCTACAGATGAATAAAGAATGCCAGCCTTTCATTAGCAGCCAAATAATTAAAAAAAAATGAGGATAGTTGATTCTTTAATTGCTCCACACTGTAATTAATTAGCAAGGAGTCCCCACTTAGTTTTTTGTGCTGGCTGCACTGCTGCAGGATAATATAGCTCATGTGGCACACACCGTACTGCACATCTGGGCTCAGAGTGATGGTGGTATTTTCCTGGCACGTTCTAAGTCATTTCTGTGTCTCTCTCCCTCTCTTGCAGGACATTGTCAAAGACCCCAAGTTTATCCTTGGAGGAGCCACAAGAACTGACATTTGCCAAGGGGATCTTGGTGAGTGATTCCCCCTGTGTGGACGCGTTCATGCCTACACCCTGTGAGGAGCAGCAGGAATATCCTCACACGAGGGAATGTTGTCCCTCCTGAACTGGTGGGAGCAGTGAAGCTGGAGGTACCGCCCATGCTCACCTTGCCCGCAGCCACCTCTTTGGTAGCACCCTCCCATCCGTGCCAGGGACCATCCTGGTGCAGTGGGATTCAAGCTCAGGGAAGGATCTCCACGTGAGGGTACTGTGAGCCCAAGGGAGCCTTTTGTCTACCAGCGCCTGTGAACTGCAGCACAGTCTGCCCCGGCCAGGCAGGGACACACTTCCTGGGGACACATGGGCTGTCTTTTGGATTTCAAGAGCCGTGGCAGCTAGCTGCCATAACTTCTCCTCTGGCCCCTACGCCACCTTCTTCTTCTCTTGGAGGGAAGAAAATGAGGGTTTTTTTCCCCCTTCTCAATTCACAGGTGACTGCTGGCTATTAGCAGCCATAGCTTCTCTCACGCTGAATGAAAAAACACTAGCAAGAGTGGTGCCACTGGATCAAAATTTTGGGCCAGATTATGCTGGAATATTTCACTTCCAGGTAAGATGAAATCTGGCACAGCATGAACACATTTCTGTCTTTACTTCTCATGGTTTATTTTGCAGTGGGGTTGCCAGTTATTGCAGAGGAGACATTGAAAAAACAGGGATTGCTGAGCTTACACTGTTGGTTGTGCTTTGAGAAACAACCTAGAGGGCTACGTCAGCCTCCCACAGGCACACACGTAGCTACTTCTGCTCTGTGAAGAGATATATGGCTTTAGAAATCATTTCACATTTTCCTGGGCACAAAGCCCTACTTAGGATATAAGGCCTTAAAGGAGTTAGACTGGGATCCATAATATGTGTGTGTCTTAAAGGTGTCTTGAATCACGTGGTGACCACTTGTGTAGCTACATGAGTGATGTTATCCAGACAAGGAGCTACAGTACAGCTCTACACTTTTAGTCTTAGTCTTTTCTTAAGATAGATTACCCTTCCTTCAGAGCAGCCTAGCGTAGTATAGTGGGAATAGATGATTTACGTATCACTTCTAATCAAGCCTATGATTGTCACTAACTTACAATTAGAAGTGCTGGGACACCAGAGTCCTATGCTCAGGAAATGACATGCTGTCAGCAAATTCATGCCGCATCCTTTCTAAATAGTTTTGGCAGCACAACGAGTGGCTGGATGTCGTGATTGATGACCGATTACCCACCTTCAAAGACCGGTTGGTTTTCCTGCACTCAGCTGAACACAACGAATTTTGGAGTGCCTTACTAGAGAAAGCCTATGCCAAGTAAGTCACACTGCGCATACATAATTCGCTATTTGTACATGTATTATGTACAATTTGTACATACATTATTCACAACTCAAGTCAACAGCTTCTATCCAGTATTTTTTGGTGGTGGTGGTGGGTTTTTTTGCATTTGCTGCTGCCCTGATCTAAAAACATTATGTCTATCTCTTGTGAGCTGGTCCAGCTTCCAGCGCATCATTAGATACAACCTTAGCTGATAGCAATAGAGTTGGATCAAAGCCTGAATCCTGCCATTTCTGTCTCTGCTGAGACCTCAATTGATGGTTCTGGCTAACTCTGTATTTTTAAATGATTTGGCAGGTAGCAAGCAACTGACACGCACTGGCACTAAAGAAAGAAAAGCCCCAGGCTTTAAGGATATGGAGAAATGAATGAATTAAAAATGCAATTAACAAGGAAAGCAGAATGATCCCAGTACTCCTCCCATATATCCTGGGTATATTCTGGGGTACTTCTTTTGACTTCAGTGCTGTTGCTGCAATTTTACGCCCGTGTGAGAAAGCTCTCAAACATGGGTATCTTCGAAGTTTTGAAAGCATATCTCACAATCAGCATGTGTTTTCCAGGCTGAACGGCAGCTACGAGGCTCTGAAAGGAGGCAGTACAATAGAGGCCATGGAGGATTTCACTGGGGGCGTAGGAGAAATGTATGAGGTTAAAAAGGCTCCTGACAATTTCTATGAAATCCTAGAGAAAGCTCTGAAAAGATGCTCAATGGTGGGCTGCTCTATTGATGTAAGTAAGAAATGGGGTCTGAATTTCTCACTTTAGTTTTGTGGTTTCTGCGTTAAAAAAACCCTACTTTTTAAAGACTGGTTAAATTAATGACAAGTAGATGGATATGCACTTAACTCTGCAAATAATAGCTATGAATTGATAGATACGTAATATTAATGTAGTCCTTAGTAAAGTTTTTTAAAAGAAAAGAGAAAGATTCATCACTTTTCAGCAGGTGATGGCCACGGTATTTAAGGCAATAATTACATGAGTATGAGCACTTGGTGAGAGTGAACTTTATTTCCTGACTTATTTGGTCACTTAACATTAAAATTGGCCATAACTTTTTGAAGACTTCCTGGTTCCAGAGACTACAAAACTGGTTTTTTTCAGCCCTGAATTCTGTAACAAAACCTGTGGGGACTTGGGGGGACTCAAGACAATTTTCAGGATCAGTGTGTGTGTTTGCAAACAGGGGCTGGGGCTTAGGGTATGTCGGGTTTATCCTTCCAGAGACTAAAACCTCCAGCTTTCCCAGAGAAAAGGTTGCTGGTGGGTAGCACCTGCATAGGTTACTTACTTACACTGCTCTGCCAGTGTGTCTGACCCAGGGTAAAAGGAGCTGTCCATGTGTCCTTGGCTTTCTGGTGAAAAATGCCTAAGCTGCTCAACAGCAAGAGTGAAAGCCCTGTTGCTGTTCCTTGCTGACTGTGCTCAGTGGGAAAGGCAGTTCGGAAACAAAAGTGTGCCAGGTTTCTCCACTAGAATGAGCAGCTGGAGAAAAAAGTTTCAGAGCAAATGAAAAATCCCGCCAAGCACAAAATGTGTCGTTTCCCTTTCGGGCACTTGTAACAAAGGCAAAGGAAGTGCCCAAGCTGGGGGAGAAGGAGAGAGGCTTTCGTTTGCCCTCTGCCAAAGAGCCTCATCGTTGAATATTTGTCTCAAACCCATCAGCTGCCTGACTGAAAGCAGGGCTTTTCCACAAGCTCTCTTTTTTTATTCAAGACTGTGCCCTCAGCTTTGGGGTTCAGTGTTTTCTGATGTGAGTTTCCCTTTCTCCCCTGATGAAGCTTTGCTGCTTGCAAAGACTAATTAAATATTTATTGAACTAGAGAGAGAGAGTGATACTCAGCTGGCTGATGGGACCCTTCACTGCCATCACTGCTCCATCAATGTCTTTTTACAAGAAATGAGACCATATCAACATCTGATCTCAGCCTGAGAGCACCTTTTCCCATCTCTTAGCTGACACAAACTACATTTGAATGGGAGTTAAGATTGAGATCCTGGAAATGTAGATGGTGTTGATACAAAATCACAGGGGCAGAGAAGGTATTTCAGCCTGGAACCACTTTATTTTCCCTCTGAGTGAACAATGCTAAAAAAAAAAAAAAAAAGAAATCCTCTCATCTCCTCAAAAGGCACCATTACACCATCACTGTCTGCATTGAGGAGACAGACAAGTTCCCTGTTCATAGCACTGGTTAGCCGCTGACGTCCCACCTGATGCTTGGAAGGGACCAGATGACACCACTTGCGATCTCATTCTGAAGAGAGAGATTCACATTTTTTTCCCATATTTCAGACCAGCAGTGCTGCCGAGTCAGAAGCCAAAACCCCCTTTGGCCTTATAAAGGGCCATGCTTACTCCGTGACTGGCATCGATGAGGTACGTTCAGCAGCATGGGGCAAGGAGAGACCTGGGGAAAAGATAAGAGAGTGTTCCTCAACCTCAGGTGCCAGGGCGAGTTATCCAAATGCCCATGATCTTTCCCTCCCACATCTCCTGTAGCAGTCTGCTCCTTTTGCCCCGCTGTTACACCAGCTTGCCCAGCCTCTGCACACTGGAGAAGTCCTGCTCCCTAGCTACTGACACTTGGTATTTTCTCTGTTTCCTTCTTCCCCAGGTGAGCTATCGGGGCCAGCAAGTGCAGCTCATAAGGATAAGGAACCCCTGGGGACAGGTCGAGTGGAACGGCCCTTGGAGTGACAAGTGCGTGTCCCATACACGCTGGCCTCGCAAAGGCCAAATCCCAGCTGCTGCTCCACAGCTACCTTTCTGCAGCCCCAGCTATTCCACAGAAAATTAAATCAAGAGTTTGCACATGCGTAACAGTATTACTACCATACTAACATGTCACCCTCAGTATTTTCAAAGCTGCTCAATTATGGGGACGCTGTCAAGCCCATGTCACTGTCAAGCCCATGGGGACACCAAAATCTAGCATTAGCAAAAATCATGCATTAATAAAAATGGGATAAGTTAATCTTAAGACACTCCCAATTGGCAAAATTATACATTTGAAGTGATTTTATTTTTTGCTTATGTAGCTTATGAGTCTCTAGTTGCTTTTACTGTTCTGGGTTTCTAAACATGTCAGGAATAGGCAGGAACTTTACAGGTTATATATGACCGTTAAATGAGTCCCTGTCAATGTGGTACCCACCAAAGCTGTGGAAGGACTCAAAGACACAACAGGATTGGTCTGAAAACCAGTCTGTTTTTACTACCAAAGGTAAACAAAGTGCAAATAATACAAAAGAAAAAATTATATAGCAAAAACCAACACTCCATTCCCCCCCAACATACACTTTTCAATATATTTTTGCACATATGCATGGCTTCTTTTTTGTTTCACTTTCTTCTACTAAGTTTTTTTTATTCACACAGATGTAGAGCAGAGGAGCCATAACCTGCCTGGCCCTTTAAAATCATTGAGACATATAGTCATCTGTAGGACTACTTTGAATGTCGCTGTCCTTAACATGACTCAGAAATAAATGAAATATTTCCATATCAGCTCTGATCCTTTGTTATCTTGAAAGAGAAAAATGTGGATAACTGGCATATATAATGAGTGATTAAATCTCAAAAAAATGGAGAGGTTAAGATCAGGACAGGCATCTGGCAATTTGTGCTGTTTATTGAAAAGGCTGTCTCTGCAAAGCAGAGCTCTGATTCTGCACTTGGGAAGTTTTCTGGAACTCAAGATGCAGGGAGGCTCGCAGGTCAATACAGGAATCTGTATTAACATTTTGCAGTGGTTGCTGGAATTAAAAACCACAACACAAGGCGCCTGCTAGTCCCTGTTTATTACGCCAGATTGGAAATGTAGTAGGGCATTTCCAGTTTTTCCAAAAAACTTTAGCAGGCTTTTGTTGGTTTTGACCTGCTACAGCTGGAGTTGTAGGGGTGAATGAAAAGGTGGCAAAGACTTTACTTGGAACCCCAGTTACTCCAGCAAATCTCTCTGTACAGGGGAAGGAGCCTCTTCAGTTCCCATTCACTCAATTTTGAAGAAACATCTGGCCCTAAATTACTGACAAACATAAAAGAGGAGATGGTGCTACAGATGGAAAACAGATTTAAGGAGGAGTGTGACCTACCAAAATCTTGAGGTTTACCAACAGCCCTATTATACCCAACCCCAACACCTGACAGCAGTCCCAACTCTGAGTGCAGGCAATAACTCACGCAGGACCATCCTGGAGCAGCTTTGGGATCTTTGGCCTGGTCCTGCTTCCAGCTACATTAGTTGGCTCTCTGCGACCATGAGTGACAGCAGGATTCAGGAAACCTCTTAAATGCATCTGTATTTGTGTGAGCCACTCAAATAAAATACATCTGGAAGAACAACAGCCTGCTGCTGTGTCCAGCCTGTCGTTCTGAGCCAGGGAAAATTAATTGCCACATACCCATAGTAAAGCTTGGGTTTGTTTTTTTGCAGCTCTCCGGAGTGGCATTCAGTCAGCCCACTGGAGCAGAGACGCCTATCTCAGGCAGCACTGGATGATGGAGAGTTCTGGTAAGCCACAGGTTTTTAAAGTATGTGGCTCTAGTCAGAAATCAAGGCACAAGTGACCAAAACGAGCAATAAGGAAGAAGTCTCTGTGTGAGGAAATGCTCAGTTTCTGCCTAGGAGAGGGCAGGTAGAATGCTCACTTGGTTTTCCGTGCATTTCATGTGTGCCCATGTCTATTTTAATAACAAAAAGCATTTTAAAAGTCAGCTTAGTTAATGGTATTAGTATATTTCAAATACTATGTGTCTCCCATGAATGTAACACCCTTTAAATCCTTCCCATGAACAAAGGCAGGCTCTACAGAAGGGAGCATTGTATTGCACTGTATCACCTATGAAATGCCTTCAGGGTTGATGCTAGGCATACACTGGAAAGGAAGGGAGTCCTGAAAAGCAATACTACTTGTTACAGAAAGTAAAAGAACACCAAGATATGTGTGAAGTGATGGAAAATTCTAAGAAAAGATGAAATGAAATGGAAAAAAACCATGGTGGAAATTGGTTTAGAAGTGTGAAGTGTTCTTCATGCCAAATTCACGATCTCAGACAGAGCAGATGGCTGACTTGCACATGATCCCCACCCCCGTATCAACCGTGCTGTGCACTACTGAGAATGTGTCTGGTCACATTTTCTAGGGCCAGATGCTCATCTCTTTTACACAGAGGTAAATCTAGAGAGGTATGCAGTGGGGCTATTCCAGATTTTTCCTGCAAGTTAAACCAAAGCTCAGCTTAGGGATTTGGGATAGACAATGCAGCATGTTAAGTCACATAAAATGATTTATCCCAAACTTTGATAGCTCTGGAGGGAAGTAGGTCCAGTGGCTGATCCATTACTTAAGTATTTTTACGTAGGATATTTTGAGTTATTTTGCTATTGACATTGCAAATGCCGTAGGGCATTTCCAGTCTTTCCAAAAAGCTTTTGTGGGGTTTTTTTTGTCTGTTTTTGACCTGGCTACAGTTGGAGCTTATGGGGTGAATGAAAAGGAGGCAAAGACTTTATCTGGAACCCAAGTAACTCCAGTAAGTCTCTCAATACAGGGCATGACTTAAAGCCTGACTGTGTAATGGACAAGTGTGCAAGTAGGCATCAAATGAGCAATGGAATTCATGAAAAAGTTGTGTGTCCACCAGAGCTAAGCTGTTAGTTAAGTAAGTCCTCGGAAGGCCAATAAAAATTAATGAGGTTGAGCATACCCAGACAAATGTTGTCCTTCCTCATTCAGCATCTCAGCCATTCAGAGCAGAAACAAAAGCCATTGGGACTGAAACTTCCACTGAATTGGTTAAGTGGACAAAAATAATATGCAGAAGATAAGAAATGCTTCCAAAACCAGTCAGGCAAGTTTGATACCAGCTAAACCCTCCACCCAGTCCATCAGACTTATTTTCCTAATGCCTTTTGACTTCTGTGTATTTCTCTAAGGAGTGTTTGCCTCTTTGCCCCTTCTAAGCCACACCTTGATGGTTTCACCATCAGGCTTCACATACAGACTTTGCATGAGCAATAATGTGATATATCCCTAAAGACATTAAAATGGTCAGATGAGGAAAGAGATGAACATAGCTGCTTCTCTCTAGCTTTCAGTTTGCTCCTACTGTGGTTCTTGCTGATGCAGTTTAGCTGAGGAGATGGCAAATGACCTATTTTCCTGCTTCTGCAGCTGAGGACCTTCAGCTGGTCTATTCGCCATTCCTGGTGGTGACTTGGCTTGCCTGCCTGGAAAGCTGGGGTAATCTTTGTGAGGTGCTTTGAAACCTGCTGCTAGAAATAGTGAGTAGCAAAGTAATTAGGCCCTCAAGAGTTCAAAACATATTCTCCATGACATGCATTATCTTTGGGCTTAGCAAATAACGTAAGGTGCAGTGGGGGTCTTTTCCTTGTTGACCACAACTGGTTTCTACTGAAGTAGACTTAATAGTAAGTTTTACAGTCAGCGAGCTCTTTGTACGTCATTTCTTAATGTGTCTGGAAGCTAAAAGGGAGCCCAGGAAACCTACTATGCAATCATGAAAAACTTCTGTAACTGTGCTGCAGGTTTTGGACCCCGCTTATTCCATGTGCTGCCTGCACACAAAGCAATGGTCATTTCTCCTACACAGGCTCATTTCTGTTAAAATTAAAGAGAGGAAGAGGAAGAAGAAATATACCTGTTTATTCTCGTGTATTGTGTTAGATTTCATCCTAGGTGGCACAGGAAGGCTAGGAGGAAGGGTAGTGCAGCAAGGGAAATTAGATCAAAAAATATGGAACATTTAAAGCAAGATAAGTGTCATATCATCAGAGTGTCTTCAGTCAATACAAAAAGGAAGCACAGCTGTAGAAGACTACATTGGATGAGGCAGCCAAGGTGGGAAACATGGTCTGATAAGACCTTTTGTCCCTTTTGTTCTTTGGATTTGTGAGGACTGAAGAAAATCTTCATGGTAACATGCTGAGGGCCTACTGACCTCATTAACTACCCCAAAGATATTTTGGCTACATATCAGCAGCTCAGATCAGTCTTGTCCAGATGCTTCTACTAGACGCGAAGAAGGCATCCTGCTGTTGGCTAAGAAATCAGCTTCTTGCTCACCCTAGTCCCTTCCCTCCTAAAATCAGAGGGTCAGAGTCTTCTCTTCCCTTCACCAGTACAAATCCAGGACAGCCCTAGGGAAGTCAGAACAGATGTTTTACCTCTTAGGAGCCAAATCTGAATCTATAAAGTGCAACTCCTTCATCTGCTTTGCAGCACATTTCCAAAGAGCCCAAAATTGCATAGTGTGGCCAGGAATCCAAGCCACCTAGAGACAGATTTTGCTATGCTGCCCCTGCTCTAGTGTACTGAGCATCAAAGTGAGAATTAGCAGTGCCTAGGGCTAGCAATACATGGGAATAGCCAACAGAAGAGAGGACAGAGCTCAGGGAAGCAAACCCTGCTGTTTCTTCCCACACTAAAAACAAGTTGTAAAATGGCCCATAGCAAGTGTAAATTAATACTGCCACAGACATCTATTTCTTATGCAGCAGAAAAATGGAGCTAGCTGTGTTTGGTGAGCTACACTGAGGGCTAGCTGGGTCCTATCTGCCACTGCCGCAGATAAACATGCGATCTTGGAGAGCTTTTGCTCTCCCACTACTCCATTTTGTTGTCAGGCGTCAGCCACTGGAGGAAAAGGATAGCTATAGAAGTTCATGTTAGGGAGGAGATCAATTTCTGTACATTATTTCTATGGTCCAAGGAGAGAGAGGGGCTCTTATAGGTAGCGATTCAGAGCAGAGGACACATCTGGATGCTAAATTGCCCTCAGGAAGGCCTAATACCTCTCCCTTTTTACAGAAGGAAGTTCAGCCTACCAAGGCTACCCTTAGTCTTAGAGCATATGGGCGTCCTGTCCTTGCAATGCCCACCATGCAAGCTGCTGTCTCTTAGAGAGCTTCCCTGCTCTGTTTCTTTTGCCCAGGGCTGCACACCATGCCCAGTGGTGCCTGACTCTGGCTGTCCCTTCTCTTGGCTGTTTGCTCAGTTCTGAACACGAGTCTCCTTGGCCAGCAGGACTGTTGGTATCTTTTTGCCCTTTTACTTGCTAGATAAAATCACATGGCTTATCTGCTTCTTGGCATGCTGAGCAGGCTAGTTTCAACCAGCCCAGCCTAGCAGCTCAAAAACATCCATATTGTGGCATTTGCTTCCTCCTTCCCATGGCCATGTGTATGTGTCCACCTTGGGTATAAAATAGATGTAGTGCAATCTACGTGACACAGTAGTAGGCAGCAGTGTCTATACCACCTTCAAGGGCAGATTGGAGCCACTACTCAAGTCCAAACACACTTTTTGTCTCTCGTGTTTGGTGTATGTTTTTGGTAGGACAAGGTCCCAGGCACCCATAAAGGAGGGGAGGGTGAGCAACTTGAGCCTAGGCACCTTAGCAGAGGCCCAAATGTGACTTTAACTGCAATGCAGACAGGCTAATCGTACCATGGCTTGGCTAATCCATCACCACGTGTCCCTTGTAGTACTGTCATGCGGCTGGCATTGAACACACAGCTGATTTGTAGGCAAACTTAGCTCCGGCACAAATGCCAGCCATCCTTTGATTGGCTTTTCAGCAATATAGATGCAGGCATTAAGGCCAGGATGGTGTTGGTGAAATAACTCTTTCCACCATAGGTTTTGTGTCAGTGTCACTTCTTTTCATCTCATGTTCAACTGTAACTGAATAAAACCAATGGAGTTATAGTGTAAAAAGAAAGGTGTAAGAGATGTCAGAATGAGACCCAGACAATGAAGTTGCTTGTGTTTTACACCACAGTGAGTGAGAGCTAGCTTCTCCCCTGGTGTACATTGGCGTATCTCCACAGTCACTGAAACTATTCAGATCCACATGAGCTCGTGATCTGGCCCTGGGACTCTGGGGAGTAAGTACTTCTGGTGGGCATCCTTCACTGAAGTGAATGACTGCCTGTTCCTTCCCATGTCTTTCACTCAGGATGAAATTTGAAGACTTCAAAGTGCATTTTGATAAAGTTGAGATCTGCAACCTAACTCCAGATGCCCTGGAAGACAGCACTGCCCACAAGTGGGAGGTGACCATCCACCAGGGGAGCTGGGTCCGGGGATCCACCGCAGGAGGATGTAGAAATTTTCTGGGTAAATAGATACTGCTTTGAAAATGAGAAGCAGGCACTGAAGTCTTTACCCACCCTCAGCCACCTCTCCTGTTACCCCATAGCCAGAATTGTGGGTGAAAGCCAGGCCAGCTGAGTCTCAGCTAGCAGGAACCAGCCAAAGGGACAAATGTTCACATGGTCCCACTTGAGACTTTGCGGTAAAAGAGCTGCTTTCTTTGCTCTCAAGTTCGTTGGATCTGATTTGCCTCTCATTTACATTTGCATGAGCAGGACTAGCTCCAAATAAGTCACTTAAACTGCAGCAGTAAGTGTAAAATGAGACAAAAATCCAGCTCAGCCAGCATGTTTACATGGCTCTGAAGTAGCATCATGGATCTGAACTGTGTTACTCCAGACTGGCACCAGCACTATGGGATCATTGTAGCTATGTACTTTTAACAAAATCCCATCTGACAACTTTATTTAAACCATGGTAACTTAATAAAATATCAGGCCTAAAATCTTTTCTACACCTAGTTCCATGAAGGACTTTGGGATTTGGCTTATTTTCTGCAGAGCTTAGTGGAAAGAAGCATGACAGCTAATGGAAAAACTAAGTCTGAGCAAAACCTCAGCTTAATTGTCCTTTTTGTCTTCTTTTTTTTTTTTGTTGTAGTAGTAGTGGTGGTATTATTATTCTGAGGCAAGAAACTCTCTGGTGTTCTTTACATTGGCAGAGACTTTCTGGACAAATCCACAAATCAAGCTACATTTGACAGAGAAAGACGATGGACAAGATGACTGCACATTCATAGCAGCGCTGATGCAAAAGGATCGCCGTAAACTCAAGAAGCTTGGCGCTGAAATGTTAACCATCGGCTACTCTATTTATGAGGTACTCTATTGCTTTTACAGTGCAGTAGCCGCACTATCAGTATTAGCATCTGTCTCTGGGTTTGTACCTCTGCCAGTCTTCATGTATTCTTAGGTCCCTTGCTCTTAAAATAGTCTTCTCAGTTACATCAAGACCCATGGAGAATTTTGGCATGGTTGGGATGGAGTCCTCTCAGAGGAGGATTTAGGAGTCCCTACGGAGCCATGGGTTCCCAGGACAGACTCTTCGGCCCCATGATTCTGTCATCCCCTGCCTGGCTCCCGGAGAGGGGATGTTGCTTCTTATGAGTCTCTTGGGGCGCATCACACACAAAGGTGCCTGTCCCTGAGTGAGGTTGGGATTGGCAAATCTGTTGTCACTGCTCTGTGACACCCTGCCTGGGATGGTGATATTTAATGGCAGGGAATATTTAAGCAGGAAGACAATGTTCCGGAGTCCTCTTAGACTGCCTTCTGGGTGGGAAAGGACCACTGGTAACGGGTCTTTGCCATAAGGTGGGAGCTGGGCTGCTGCAAGCACCTGGGTGAAGGGATGAGAGTCAGGCTCACAGCTGGGGGAGAGGCTTGTGCCAGGGAGAGTTTGGCTCTGTGATTGGGAAAGGGGCAAGGATGGCCCCCAGCACACCCCAGCCAGTGCAGCACTGCCTTCGTTTCCCCTCCTAGAGCCCTGGCAGAGACGGACACTTGGGCAAAGACTTCTTCAGGTATCACCCCTCCAAGGCCAGGAGCAAAACCTACATTAATTTAAGGGAAGTATCTAACCGATTCAAGCTGCCTCCGGGAGATTACATTCTCGTTCCAACCACGTTTGAGCCGCACCAGGAGGCCGATTTCTGCCTGAGGATTTTCTCTGAGAAGAAAGCCATCACTGAGTAAGTCAGCAGTGAGCCCCGGGCCCTCTGGTGCTTGCCTGCGCATGGGGCCAGTGACTGCTGGGGAAAGTCTGGCTGCTGGGCACCCAGCCCTACAGCAGAGCCCTGGCATGCAAAGCTCCTGATAGTTTTTTTGCATTTGCCTATTTTTGCTAAACCTGACTTTTTTTTTTGAGAGGGGTTTAGGAGGTGGGGAAATAGGGCTTGCCATGGTGAATCTGCTGGAAGCTTGACAAGGAAGAGTTGCTAGCTGCCTGATACTGTTTGGGAATCTGTGAATGCAGCAGTGTTTGTTTCCAGCTTGTTTCCTCCCAAAGTTTGTCCAAATGACAATTTTACATTAAAAAAGGGTATTGAGGAAAAAGTGTGTGCACACTGAATAAAGAATGAGATTAATTCTTCAACAGACAGCATGCACAGCTGTGCCCTCCCTGAGTCCTGCTTAAAGTCTGTTTTAAAGGCTTATACCAAAATTTAAACAGTGCAAAAATCTGATTATCATCTGATTAATTTTATCTAAACTTAACCTGTTCAGTAAAAAATGCAGTTTTACCATTCACCTTTGGAAAATGTAATAAGCAAGCTTCCACCCCAAGCAGATGTTGAATATCTTCAGATACCGAATAAGGTTTTGTTTTCTCCAGGAATCTAGATGAAAATGTTGCCATTGATCTCCCTGAGGTAAGTCAACAGAGTTAAAATAGCAAGAGAATAGCTCAGCAGAAGCCGGCACACACTGCTTTTACTGTCTTTGGCTAAAACATGTTCATTTCACAGGAATGTTACACAATTGCCAGCTTTGTGTATGTGACTGCAAGAGTCAGTTCTGCTGAATATGGTAAAAGAGCTGTAACAATCAAAATCACAATCATTATGCTTCTGCATCCGCTTCAAGGCAGTCGGTGTCAGCCAGCACCAGAGGCAGATATCAGCCACCATGGGTGCGCTGAAAGCACACCCATTAGCACCAAGGAGGCACATGGCCATTCACATCTTTTAAAATTTTATTATGAAAAAATAAAAGGCAAGAGAATGTCCACAGACCTACATTCATTTTGCATACAAATATCTTTATTTTACCTAACAATATCCGCAGGGCTTGGGAGGGAATGCTTGATATATGTGTGTGCCTACTGAAATGATTAAATTCTTTTTGTTTCTGAATGGCCTGGTCTGCCTGCTGAGCACTAATTGCAGCTGAGTCTGAGTCAGATCCTGCTTAAGTGTATCCCTGCAAATAAGCTGTTAATCGTGGTGTGCCTTCCCATGGAAACAAGCTAAGCGAAGATCTCATGTGTCCCTCTTTAGTAAAACTCTCCTCCAGGGACCAGCTAACAAGTGCATCTCCATTTCTGGGATCTCAGGGCCATGTTCAGTAGCAAAGTAAATCGTTCGCCTGTCCCAGTATCATTAAGGAACTGCATCCAAACTTGGGCAGAAGGAAGTGAGGAACATACATACTGTCAAAGAAAGTGTAAGTGGCCAAGCGGTGTCACCAGGGCCACTCCGGTGACAGTACACTAAATAGCACCCATGTTGTATCTTCAGTGGGTAGAGAAAACAAAGCCCGATTCTTTGCTTTCTGTGCTGTGCTGTTGCCTTCTTTTTCCCCACTTTTTTTTTGCCCAAGAACTCCTCTCTGTTCACATGGTCACCCCAACTATAGCAGTGGCTCTACACTGTTGCATCTCTCTGCTCATCAGCGTAGACTGAAGCCTGGACTCTACACCCCTGCGACTGCACTGATGCACTCAGCTGGCAGCCAGCTGCAAGTGCTTCCAGGCTCAGGATGGCGCTGGGTAATGTGCCGAAGTGCAGCCACCTCTGGCTGGTGCTCTCAAGAAGGGCGAGAGGTCCCTGGATGGTGCCACTGGAAAGAGCTCAGTAGAGTTGTTCAAGGACTGGGGAAGCAGAGTGGTGCAGGGCTGGGATGAGAGGAGAGGTGTTTTCCAGGATGGATGCTCTTGGTTTTGACATAGCCAAGGCAACGGCACACTACACAATCACCCAGGCAAAGGAAATGAGGGGGTGAGACTCCCCTCGGGCAGCTAGATGGTTGGGAAGCCTCAGGTCTAGCCATGTTCAGGAGCATGTGTACCCTTATGTTAAGATGTACCATGGTCCCCTGATGCACAGGGGGGCTATGTGCAGGAGAAATGTCATGTTTTACAATTCTTATAATGATTTGTGTGGTTGATGTTGCAGCCTCTAAACCCAACCCCAAGCTCACAAGAAACTGAAGAAGAAAAGCAGTTCCGGGCACTGTTTGAGCAGATTTCAGGAAAGGTGAGTGCAAAAACCCTTGTGGGTCATAGCAAGATGTAGAAAGAGGGGAGACACTTCTGCTCCCACGCAGGGCCAGGTGAAACGAAAATGATGTATTTTGGGAGCAGTATGCTTAGTTGTAGTGTGTTGTTTGGGCACCAGATGTCACCATGCCTTATGTCTAGTTGGACAAGGGTGCAGTCCCTGGTGAGCAAGCAGGAGGACCAAATCTAGAATTCAAGCTCTGAGGGAGCCTACCTGGTTCAGTGTCCAGCTGCAGTTTATTTTTCTTTGACTCAATTGTTCCCGCTTGAGATCTCCTTCAGACAGCCTTATGCACAGCAGCACTCCTGTATTTTGCCAGCCCTTTAGTTTTTAGCCTTTTCTGGGTTTTGTACGGTTCTCTTTTCCTGAGTTTCAATAAAGTACAGATGGGTGATGTTTGTGTTTTCTGAGGTTTTGGGTATGTCTGATTACAGAAACATTCAAGTAACAGATGCTGCACTTTTTTTTTACTTTAGGACATGGAGATAGCTGCAGAAGAACTTGAATATGTTCTGAATGCTGTATTAAAAAAAAGTAAGTGCTGATAACCTCTAAGTTAAGGGCTGTAAGGAACTTTATAAAAGCTGCCATTAATTCACTTACAGATACAAAAATAAAAGCTGTGTTACGACTCCTGCCTGGTGTCCTCCAGCCAGCCGGGGCAGAGCCAGGAAAACATCTGGTCCATGATCTAACCATGAGCTTGCCCTGCCTCCAGCATGATCCATGTCAGCTCAGTGAGGCCAGCTCTCCATTGCACTACTGCTCTGCTGTGGAGAGTCAGGCACTGGGCTGGGACCTGTAAGACATGGACGTAGTTCATGACCCTGCTACAGGCCCTTTGTACAACGGGAAACCTGTTGCTCTCTGCACCTCATCTCCTGATTTACGAAACAAGGACAGCATTTCCTGTCATGTCTTCAGTAAATACTTCTTCTGTCTGGACTGTGACTTCTCTATAGTGAGAGCTGTCTTCATCTTCCAGTGCACAGGTCCGCCCACAAGGACTAAGAGCCAGCTATCTCTGCTTATGAAATCCTATTTTCTACTCTCAGTTTATAAAAGGCAGATTTGCCCAATGACTTCGTTCTTATTATTGTCCTTTTTCAGCAAAGAACATCAAATTCAAGAACTTAAGTCTGATTTCATGCCGAAATATCATTTCTCTTATGGATGTATCCTTTCGAGTAAGTGCTTGTGAGGCTAAATGAATACTGAATGTAATTGTCCGTAGCATTACCTGTCATGGATATCAGAGATGGACATGTTCATGTCATGGCAGAACACTACCCAAAGAAAAAAATTATGTGAAAGTTGTATCCTGATTTTTATTTTAGAAATTTAGGGTCAGGAGCTTCAAGACAGACCATTTTCTACTGCAGACTTAGAGGCAGATGCTTTAATGCTGAGCACTCTTAAAAGTAAATCTCAAATTACTTCTGTATAGAACAGTGCATTTTTCAAGCTGTGGTTTATTTGAAAAAGGCCTAGAAGAGATAACTCAAGGAAAGTCTGTTATCTGGAGGGTTAAATTCACCAGAGTTGTGCATGCAAGTTATGGGTCAGAAATTAAGGATCAGCAGAGTGTTGAAAATTACTGGTATCAAAGCTGTGGTTTTTTTGACAGTCAGACTAAAAGCTGGAAAATCTGGTCGTTCGGCTAGAACCTGGAACTCCAGGAAGCAGACATGTGGGCGAGAGTTGTCTGTCCAAATTTAGGCATTTGTGGTGTAGATGTCTACATCTAAGCTAGCTTTCTAGACTTCCTTTGTAGATAGTGAAAAGGATGGTGTAATTATGCTTGTTCTGGATGCGCCTAACCGTGAGGGATGCTAAATGACTGCTCAGACATGAGGTAAGATGAATCACAACCCTGGTACTTCCCCACCAGATTCGTCCTTTGCAATGTTCTGGTGCCTGTTGAGTTTGCTTAGCATGGCTTCTCCTCAGGTAGAGCTGTTTTTTGCAGTATGCTTTCCTGATAGACAATTTTGTTACATGTGAGACAAAACAGATACAGTCTTAACAAAGCAAGTATCTAACATTTGGTTTATGTCTTGCTTGTTCAGCTGAGAAGTTCTTATCTTTTGCTTTTGCTGCTCCAGTCCATGACAGGTAACATCCTCTTGAACATTTATAATAGAAAACCAAAACAGACAAAACTTTATCCTGTTAAAGCTATGTCCATAATGTTAAAATTCAGTGCAGATCAGTCGCCATGCATATGCAATGAGAAACAGGGGACCAGTCCTAAATTTCCTCCCTTAAAAACCAAGCTTCAGTAGGGAGCTGGTCCATGTTCACATCTCATCCTTACATGGTATTGGGACAGAGCAAGGGTCTGCACTTGACCCAGGAGCATGACAGCAGCCCTAGGTTTACTATTGAGGATATAACTAGATAGTTTGCATGATTTGCAATGCTTCCAAGCGAATCTCTGCATAGTTTTGAATAAATGGGGAGACATCTCTTCCTCTGCTTTGGAAGCACAAGGAACACAGACACAACCATCCCACTCTGGACATGGTACTTGGAGCACAATGTAGGAACAAAGTGACACAAATGTAAACCCAAGTCAACGCTGGGAGAGTCTCCTCTGTGTCATATGCCACCAAATTCCCTGGCTACAGTCACCATGCAGTGGCGCAGAGCAGGGGCAAAGTTCTACGTGACCCTAGGAAGAAGAATCTGGCTGGGTAAAAAGACAGACTTTTTGCAGGAGTGATAACGTCTTTGGGATCTGGGGGTGCCCTCAATAATGTCACCAGTGTAGGTGCTTAAATAACAGCAGGCTAGACCCCACTTGGCATGTTTTGACCTTTGTGAATGCTCGCTGAGCTAGTGTCCATCTGAGCAAGGGCTTTGTTCTGGCAAGTAAGACGGAAAGGAGAAGGGGAATGGGCCCATTCCTTATTTAGCATTTCAGGGCAAGTGCCCCATCCTGCAACTGAGTTGTGCTTGAGCGACATCAGCAACTCAGTAAAATAAGTATTAAGACCCTCACACTTCAGGCAGAGGGAAGGCCAGGCAGAGCTAATCACTGCCCCTCAGAACTGCTATGCAGACATTTTTTTCAGACCTTAAGGACCAGATTTTGCCAGTCTCACCCCACAACTCCCATTAATTTTTGGTTGAGCCATTGCAACAGAGCCTGGTCTCTAGATAAAAATACTGAATAGCACATTGGTTGACTAACTCCTTCGAGTACAGTAGCAATTTGTTTTAATCAGGTAATTTAATCTTCTGAATCATTTATATCCCATTTACATCCAAAGCTGTTCTTGCCTTAGAACAATCTGTCTTTCTTTCTCCTGTGGAGCCTGCATTGCTCAGCTGTGTTTTTATATCACATAATGTTCCCCAAGTATCACAGCCACAGCCGTGACTGTAACTGCTCAAGCTGAACCTCATGAGAAATCCCAGTATCAGTTTCAGCAGCACCATAGGCTTTCCAGGCAACCTAACATTTTCTGCTTAAAGGAACAGCGCTGATAAATTCAGACAGAATTTGGACCTTCATGTAACAAATCCTTTTCCTTAATTCAGATTACCAGACCAGTGGCAATGGGAAACTGGAATTTAGTGAGTTCAAAGTTTTCTGGGAAAAAATGAAGAAATGGATAGTAGGTGACATTATTCATTGTATTTGTTTCTCCGTTTCATTAGCTATTTCCTGCATAGTTTATTATGTATGTGCAGACAAAAATGGAGACAGGAGTGTTTACAAGCCATGAATTTTAACTCAAAACAAATGTTTTAAAAGTATGGGGGCTTGTTTTGGATAGTCAAAGACATTCTTAGCTTTCCATGATGCTAAACCATAATGGTTTTCTGGAAATAACAGAGATTTTTGTAAGCAAATCAACTATGTTTGGGACAAAGAATGCAACGGGCACTAATAAGCAAGCCAATCAAAATGAAACTTAAGGAGTTTCCATTACTGCTGTTGTACAGAAGAAGAAAGTGATGATTCATGACTAGTAGGAAACAATCATTTCCTAAGTCACTGCATTTCCGTTATTGATCTCAGGAGTCAACTGTACTGAAGTCTGGGAAAGTGTTGGTTCTAATTTTAAACACATTTCCCTGCCACTGTATATGGCAGTAAGAACAAGCAGGCTTGCAGAATCAGGCCACAGACTGAATATTCAAATAAAGACATCATAATTGTTTCCTCATGGTCATTAACAGTTTCTTCTGAATTCATGCTTCCCCCAAGCATTCAAAATATGCAGTTCTCTGCTTCTTGTCTAGCCCATCAGAAACGGCAACCCTTTTTCTGGGTACTAATGCCACATGTCTTTTAACAAAGGACACACTGTTTTTTAACAAGGAGGCTTGAGAAATCCTTGTATCCTGTAGGAAGATTTGCACGTATTTTCGCTGGAAAATTTTAAGCTGAATGTGACGACAGCTCTAAATAACTCATATTCCAAGGGAGAGTCACGTTTGTCGTCTCATTGAAATGATGGAATTTAACTCCAGCTTAATAATTATTTAATATTTAGGTCAAAATTCAAACTGTTTGTCCCAGTGCTCTTGGTTGTACCATTAATATGGCTGTTTAGATCTTTTATACCTGGAAGCAAATGAGTAAGTGACAATCTTAAGTTCATGTTAAACAATTTGTCTCTAGCCTTCAGAATTACAGAGAAAAACATAAAAAGAGATTAAGAGAATGCATCAGGTAAGAGTTAAAAGACAAAGAACAATACATCCTTCACAGATAAAATCACTTTTTAAAAAATCATGGCATTTTTTATGAAGAGCAACTCATTATTTTTGAATGCTTGGGTTTGGCAGTACTTGTTTAAGTTTCACAACAACCTATTCATATGACAAAGAGAATTGGGACCCAGATTTGCTCCTCAGTTACAAAATCAGACTGGATCTAGACCAAAGTCTTGTCAGCTTTCTTAAATGCTTATGCTACGCAGTTAGAGATAAACACCTTGCCTTTCTATGCCATATCTGTGCTCCCTTTCATGCAAATATTGAACTTTGCATGTGCTCCTTTCATAACAGAATATCTTTCTTCAATTTGATTTTGACAAATCTGGGTCCATGTCCTCCTATGAGCTTCGTAGTGCTCTTAAAGCTGCAGGTAAGACAAGCACTGCATTTTATCTGGGAAACCTGTCGGGCAGATTGGCTGTGGGTGAAGAGTGCTGCAAGCAATTACGCAGGCCGGGTGCCCCTGAAGGAGGTCTAAACCCCAGAGAGGACCTGGGCACCTAGAGAGGACATTGAGTGGACTAATTTTGCCCCAGGTATCCCCAACCCTGCAGGGCAGTCAGTCAGAGCAATCTTTACATTTTTACTGAGCTCTGTTAAAGTCAACAGGGCTCCACATGTGCAGGGTTAGACCCTGAAACAAACAAATTCAGAGTCCATCTCCACTCAAGGGTTGGAGGAACAGTGAGTAAGCTGTTTGTTATGAAGAGCAGGCAGTGAATTTGTATTTCATCACAAATTATTTTTATTAAAGCACCTAGTTTTGCAGAAATCCCTCCAAATTTCAAGGAGACAGAATGGTCCCTCCTACATCAAAAAGTGCATGGACTAGAAACTGCAGTGACTGCAAAATTTCTTGTTCAGAATTTGTTATTCATTGCAAGCTTAAAGAACTTGTGGTCAGATCGTTTTCTGGATGGATGTGTGCCACAGAGTATTCTCCCATTAACTGGTTTTCGAGATTAGTTAGTAGAGATCTGCAGATTCCTCCCTGGCATATGAGGTTGCTCACTTTTCCTTTGTGCATGTATCTTTGGGAAGGATATCAACTCAACAACTACCTGCTGCAACTGATTGTCCTCCGATACTCTGACGAACAGTTCCAGATTGAATTTGATGATTTTCTGAACTGCTTAATTCGCTTAGAGAATGCAAGTCGTGAGTACCTTCTTCCTCTGGAATTTCTTCCCCTTTGAAAAAAAAAATGTTCCACTTTAGGCTGTCGTTGAGCATATTGCACAATATCTGAGATCAAGTGTGTACATGGCTAACAAACAGAAAGGAGCTGTGTTTAGCATTTGCTTTTAGGATGGCTTTTCTCCTGTAAAGTGAAAAATGTTCTGCTATTAATGGAAAATTTCCCCATGTGAATAGAGCCTGCTTCATAAACTCTGCAGCAACATAGAAGGCATGTGAAGAATGCTGGCAAAGTCCATGTTATAGCCTTTCTTGTGGCTCACCCATGAGCTTAATTTGGGATCACAGAAGTTCAAGGTTCAAATATTGCTTGTGCCCCGTGCAAAGAGATAACTGGCATGCGCTTGGGCAGGTATCATCTCCTGTGCCTTTTACATAATTTGTCCACTTTGGGCTGAAGATATGGTTCCCTGTACATCGAGGCACCCTAGGTCTCTGTTCATTTGTGCGCAGGGTCACTCTCGTTCCAGAGCAGCAGTAGTAGAGATAGGTAAAATGGCTGGATAAATGCTGAAGTGATCATTAGTGCGGCTCCAAATTCAAATCAAGCGCAACTTACACTATGAGAGGCAAAATCAACTTTCTTGACTGATTTTTTTTGTTTTGTTCTTCTCTTTACTTTCTGGTTTGATCTGTGGCAACAGAAGTATTAAACTACTGAGAAAGAAAAATTAAATAAGATACATAAAGAAATGCAAATTGCTTGGCTTCATTTTGGAGTATCATCCAAATCCAACTGTTTAGCTCTTCCAGTCAAGTTCTGAAGTGAGACTTGCACAAAGGCCTTAAGTCAGCAAGACATTTCCTCTTGCAAGGACTTTGTTTTGTCAGAGCAGCTACCACCACCAAGCAATCCTAAGCGATCCGCCTTTGCGCCAGGCCTTCCCTCTCCTTGGCATGGCCACCCGTCGTTGTGGGATGGGGAGCTCATGTATGAATATGAATGAGGTGTATTTATAGCAACGGTGTCCTGTTTTTCATTTCAGGAGTATTCCAAGCACTGAGTGTGAAAAACAAGGAGTTCATTAACCTGAATATAGGCGAGGTATGAGCACAGCTTCATAAACACTGACAAAATGATGGGGCTTCTCTAGAGCTTTGTCCTCTTGTAAGAACCGGAGTATTTCTGCATGACACTTCAGGTGACATCTATGTCTGTGAGAGTGCAGGGGGCATCTGCCATAGGCTTCAGCAGGGCTGGGATTTTACAGTGCATGCACTAATTACATCTCCTCTGTGCTATTTCCTTCCTTCTTTCCTTGCCCTGTGGCATATTGACAGCTTCCCATCCCCCTTTCTAGATTCTCTGCTTTTTCCTTCCTCGGGTGCCAGCTCTCAATGGGGGAAAGGGGAAGCAGCAGATGGGGATGGGGGTCTTTCACTCTCCCTGAACCCCCCAGCAGTTCAGATCAGCCTCTCCTGTGCATGTCCATCATCTGCTTCTCACACTGCTCAGCACAGGCTTCTTATTTTCTTGTGCTCTCTTTGTCTCCCTGTTGCATATGTGGGTTGTCTCTCATTTTACACTAACCCAAAGCTTCCTGGGGCAAGGCACAATGAATTCCCTGGCACAACAAATGTGGGAGCCCATGTGGACTGCTGGGATGCAAACAAAATCACTGCTGTTATCAGCATCTGGTGCTTGGAGAGCTCTGCCTCCTTCCCTCCAAACACAGAAGCAAATGCTGGCTGACTTCTCTCCTTAGTGACAGGACATAAAAGCGTAGTGAGCAAAGGTCCTCTTCCCTGCATGGGGTCAATTCAGAGCAAGGCACTGCTTTTGAACATAACTTTCATTTGGGGAAAGGGAGGGGGAGGGAGAAGGGCCTGAAATAATTTATTGTAAAGTTGATCTTTCTTCCAATATTAGTTTATCAACCTGGCAATGAACATCTGAAGAAGTCTGACTTGGATGCTGGGAGTTTCTTGCGACATTGCTGCCGAGACTTCTGCCCCAATAGCTGAGGTCCCCTTCGCATGCAAACTTTACCAGGAGATTTCATGCAGAGGGACGTGCGTGCTGCCCACCCTTTCTGGTCTCCAGCCCTGTTGATGAGTTCAACAGTCAGATCACATTTTGTTTTTATTTTTGGTAAAGCCTGATACTGGATTTGTTATTGTAAGAGGCATTTGGATGGGGCACACATGTCTCTCAAGCAGACTGAAACTAATGTCCCTGAGTGACCACAGGTTTTTATGAAACAGGATTGTATTTACTTTCAGCATAGCACAGACTACAGTGATTAAAAGTCTTTATTGCTGCTTGGCTACAGATTACTGCAAGGTGCTTTTGAAAATAGAAGGTTGCGTAAAACTTCGTTCAGTTTGGAATTTATTTCCAGGCATGCTGTGTGGCTACATAACAAATCCCCTGTCGTAGCCACATGAATTGCAGTCCGGTGAACTGCAAACAAAGGAAGACTAGGATGAAAATTCATCCTTGAATATTTATGACAGAGGTTCCTGGTCCAGGCTTCCTTAGAAAGATGCTTAATCCAAGGTTTAACATTCAGCACATCAGATTTAAGTTAGGGAAAAATTGTTGCATCTCACCTTCCCTTAGTCCTTCCTCTGCTACCAACAAAGTTCCTCTGCTACACACTTTGCTATGTGGCCAGAGCGTGTCCCACAAGCCAATCTCTGCGGAGTTGCACACAGCTTGCCTTCATCTCCAGAGAAACACGTGGCCCCTGAGACAGTGAGATCTTGTGTGGGGCCAGTTGCCTCCAGACAGTCTGAGATTGTGTCCCACACCAACCATGCTCCAGAAGAGCAACTATAATCATTTTAGATGAATTAAATGTACCCATTGGTAAGGCCCTGATCTCTGCAGCTATAGCTATTTTGCATCTGTGACTTACATAGTGTTATTCCTGTGATGTGGGTAGTCAGTGCTGACTTAAAAAATAACAGTAATAGCAGCCAGGGACTTAAGAGGTCTTCATAGGATTTGTTTCTGTGATTATCTTCATAACTTAAGTCTATTTTATAATGAATCAACTGTCTGGATTTGTTTTCTAAAACCTTTCTTGCAGTGAAACAGATGGCCCTAGAATAGCCTTGCATTCCCTACTGTCCAGGATCACTGAGATGGCCAGGGTTTTGTTTTCTCTAAATTTAGACCTAATGAGCAATTCTGGAAGGAAGATCAAGCTGCAGTGAAGGTGAAGTTCAAACAACGAAAAAACATAGGGATCATGATGGTTAAAATACCCACTTTCTTTTTTTCTAACAATTATAATCTTGTAACTATGCAGAAAATGCTCTGGAGCTAAGTGGAAGCTGAGCAAAAGCTAATGGTTGCAGTATTTGATTAACCGAGGTACTCAGCCCCATGAGGTGTATTGATTTTCAGATGTGCTGATTGTATGCCCTTTTGACAGCACTGGAGGCAGCTGTCTAAATTTGTGAAAGTTTGGATTAAAATCTAGACTGTCCTATAAACATTCAGCCACATACTTGAAACAAAAAATCACAGATCCTTAATTGGTTCATTGTGTGAGCTCAGATGTGGATACAAATTTGTTGTAATATATCATCGTTCACAAGCTATGCAGAAGAAAAGAGATGTCTCAATGCCTGGCATCACCAGCATAGCTTTCTGTTCCTCTACAGAGAGCTGGGAACGTCTTGGCAGAATCAGGAGTGATATAAGAAAGTGATAAATATTGAGGTGGGAGCAATGGGGCACAGGTAAAAATCTCCTCTGCATTTAAAAGAAAATTCATACATTTAAGAAAAAAACACCCTGAGGTGTTTTCTGCCTACTCTGAGCAGTTGCCTGCTGACTGTATCACAAGGAATTTGAGAGCTAACATCTGAGTCCTTTATGAATCAAGCCTCTTTCCTGGCCAGCCCGCTCGCTGCAGAGAGCTAAGTCCCCGTCCTGCCTTGGGGTTTACACACACCCATAGCCACAGCGGACGTGCATGTAAGGGGAGTTAAGCACAAGAAAACCTGTACATACGACCGGGCTGGCCCATGGCCACCCAGAGTCTGTTGCAGCACTGTCCCTGTCTCACCACTTTGGCTATAAGGATATTATGGGTGCCTGTGCTGAAAGCCTTGCTAAAATCAAGGTGAAGAACAGCAACTGGTCCCCCTTGTCCTATGCGCTAGAACATTTTCTTTCTGCACTGGAGTAAGGCCCACCTTCAAAAGGGAAAAGTAACCTTACAAGTAAGTGCATGTGAAGATGGAGGATTATATAAACCCTGGTAAGGGGGTTTTTTCGGTCTGCTATTATGCTGCTCGTGTGAGTGACTGAGTGGGCGAGTGAGAGACGTTTGACTTCACAGCCCCATCCAAATATGATAGTCCTTCTCAGCCCTGCACTCACCCAGTGTCTGAGCAGGAGGGCAACTCAGTGCCCAGAAGCAGGGGTTTGGGCTTGCTGGTCTTCTTTTCTTTCAATCAAGGATCTTGAATTTAAAGCTAGACCTTGCTGCCTTCTCTGACATGAGATGTAGATGTGTTTGGCTCTGTACCATTACAGGAGCTATGGCAAATCACTTACGATGCTCTGAAAGCTATGTGAGTGGTACATTCCCTAATGTGGTACACACAGACCTTGTTAGCAAGAACTGGCTCATGCTGGGAGCCCTGCCTGTCTGCTAATAGCAACATTAATGGGGAACATGAGAGGCATTTTTCATAATTATACAACTGGAAAAAACTAAAAATCACTTAGCTACAGGGTTGCAATCTGAGCATGCTCTCCCACTCCCTCACAGAACCAAAAATCTCTCTCTAAAACCTGCTGCTAAAGCCTCAGGCCACATGTTAGCGGGGGCTGGCTGCTGCCCTGGTGCTCGTTGTCTCTCCCCTGCTCCCCTGTGCCCTCTCAGCAGCCTCAGCTCCCCAAGATGTTAGGCAGTGCTCAGAGACACAGCATGTTTCTGAGTTTAAAGGAACATCAGCTCAAGGTGTAAGCGTTTTGAGAGAGGATTCATTTGGAGTTTGTCCTGAGCTCAGCCACGTCCACCACCCTAACCACCCTCATGGTAGACTTGGCAATGGCGTTTTCCTGTCTTGAAGAAGGTTTCCTGCCCAACCTGTTGCTGAGGCCAGAAGGGATATAGTTAGTGAAAACTACCATGAAGAACTGCCATAAAAATGTAAAGAAACCGAAAAATAGTGAAATTGCTTTCTGCCATTTCTCCGTGAAAACAGAGACAGAAACTGTCAGTAAACATTTTGGGCACAAGTGTGGGCAGAATTATCCCATGTTTCTTTGAAAAGCTCCCAGGGAGTGGCTCAGCAATGCTGAGTCTTCGGCAGCAATACTTGCCTCAGAAAATCATATTTTTTTCACGGGCCTATTTTAATCCCCACTAGGTTTTTTGGGGGCCCATAAACTCATGTGTCAGCGCAGGGGGTGCATGAGGCATTGTAGAGGCGGGGGGGGGGGGGGGAGAAAAAAAGTGAAGCCTAGCCATCCCACTGCTGGCAAAGCCTCCATATTGTGGTGCCGTGGCGTCAGGCAGGAGAGATGCTAGAAGTGATGTGGCGGTTCACCCCAATTATAACAGTTGTGGTTGCTTCCCGTCATGAAAATTAAATATTTGTGAATAGATACCGAGTTATCTAAATCATTTTCATTTCAACTGCATCATCTCCCCACTTCTCCCCTGCCTCTCCCCTGAAATATTTGAGTCCTTGTGCTTTTTGACTCGTGGCAGCGTATGTTTTGGAAGCACATCAGAGTGCTGAGGGCAGTTTATAATGTTCCCAGTGAGGCTGGAACTTCAACATTTTTAAAATGAATTACAAATAATTGCTGATTGAGGTAAACACACAAGCTGTCAACAATTGCCAACAACTATCTTTTGCACGTCAGCTACTTACAAGGGCAAGTGTGTTATAAACTGCTCTCCTAAAAACTCTAATTAATTTTCAGCCCTTGCCCTTTGCATGGCCCTTCAAGGGAAGTCAGCTCCGCTGAGCAGGGTTTGGCCTCCTGGGTAGCCTGGATACCTCTTTGAGTATTATCTGCAGAGGCAGAGGGGTTAAACAGGACAAGGACAGCAGCAGGCACTAGTCACATGCCTGTTCTTCTTCTGGCCCAAAGAATATATAGCCATAACTCTTCATCGCCATTTTTTCTTTTATTTAAAATGCCCTGAACCAAAGTAAGACAGTGTATTCATCCCCATGTCCCCCAAATACACAGTCAGGAATGGTGAATATTTTCATTTTCAGGTACTTCACAAGAATACTCCCAGCGTACTTTTTTTCCTGGTCTTTCAGAGAGGAAAAAGCATTTATCCACTCAGATCCAACCAGGCATCATGATCAAGAGTGTCCATGTTTCATCTGCCCCCAGGGTGCTGCCTGCTCTGCAGGCAGCCGGGGTGGGCGGGAGCTGCCTGCATGCCTTGCCTGCAGCGCAGCGTTTGCCATGCGTGAGGGCCAAATTCCCTCGCACCCTTGGGACAGCCCACCGGGGGGGAGAGGGACAGGGATGGGCGTCCCCTCATGAGCGCCATGTGGCCACCTCGCCTGGCAGCCAGCTTCCCCAGGGACACAGCCCGGCCCCTGCCCCGGTAAGGAGGGCACTGCCAGCATTTTGTGACAATTTTATCCAGTTGCTAAGCAGCTGGGTCCCAGGGACACAAATACAGTGAAAACAAACTGCCCCAAGGGAAAATGGCTGCGCTGCTCTGGGAGGGCACTCCCTGCTTCGCACCCCGTGTCTTCCTCTCCCCTCCTCGCTCAGCCGCGCACGGTTTCGTGGGGCTGTGCCAGGGCCTGTCCCAGGGCCTGAGCGAGGGTGACTGACTGCATGTGCAAGGCTTTGGGAAGGGGCTCTGGCAGCCAGGGTCCAAGCTGAGCTGTCTTCTCTGCTCGAGGGGGTGGCAGCCCATGCCTGCCTGCGTAAGGCTGAGGGCACAGACCTGGCTCTTCCAGCCCCCGAGCTGCGGCCATGTCTGTGCAGGGCAGCATTAAGCACCGCTGGGGCCGGAGAGCAAAGCCGTGTCCAACTCGCCAGCCCAGCGCTCGGGGCACCCACTGCTGGGATGCAGTTTCTGCTCCTCTCGATGGTTAAGTGTTTTACGGCAAGTGTTCTCCTTGTCTGACCAGCAGGACCAGCAAATCACACTTTAAAATACTTACATACTCCCTCCACCATCCCCGACCTCTCAAAGGACTACTTTGTTTCAGTGCAAAGCAGAGTAGCTGAGGGAGAGAGAGCATAGGGAGCTGAGAAGACCCTTACCAGCACACCACGGTGTCTCATATCCCAGTGGTTAGAGCAGAAACAGGAGATCTGGGCTCAAAACCCTTGAGCAATTCAAATAACATTTACCTTTCTCCAGTCTCCTCTAGTTGTTAGACACTCAGCCTTTCTGCATCAGTTTAATACCCAAATCAAAGGCTGTCAGCCATCCAGGAATTAATCTCTGGGACCTTTAGAAAGATGCATCCTTTCCATGCAGCATGCAAGAGTGGGATGTGCCACACCTCAGCAGGGCATTTTAGGACACAATACTGTGTAGCAAAACCATTTATTGTACAAGGGGGCATCAACACAAGTCTTCAGGGATGCAGCCACATTGCACTACAAACCCCTTGGTCACCCAGCAGCAGGCTGCCAGGATTGGCATCTCAGCATCTGCTCCAGCTTGAAAACAGATTATCTGGTGCCACACAGAACAGATTTATCATGACTGATCCCATTCATTTCCTAGAGGACATGCCAAGTGACTGAAATAGAAACAGGGTCAGCAATTAATAGGGTAGCTCTCAGTCACTGTCACCATATGTTGATATGATGACGGCTGGTTTACATATTTACCTGATAAATAGCTTACTGAAAGTTTTAGCAGGACAGAGGTCAAGGAGAGTGGAGGCAAAACTCGAGGGGCTGTGGTACAGAAGCTGCCATCGTCACAGATATCTTCTCCAGCGTGAAAGCATGCATAAATATTTCTCTCGTTTCAGGGAGGGTTTCTTCACGTCACTGGGGAAAGGGGAGTGGATGAGTCGCAATCAGCTGCAGCCTCAGCTCAGCTTTCTGCCCCACCAGGCTCAGCTGAAGAGTGTTTGACTTTATTCCTCACAAGGACACCATATATGCTATATTTTCTTCAACTGGGGTAGGCAAACATTGAGTACAAGAAAAAGAGGTTGAGAAGTGTCTTTATGAAGGTGCCACAATGACAGTGACCCAAGCTGTGTCCTATGCTGGAGCCAGGAGCTCTGGGACATCTTTAGTACTGCCACCACAAAGGCTGTTTCAGTTTCTGATCCTTTTAATAAGTCCAGCTTTCTCTGCAGCTCAACTTTCTCTGCACCTCTCCAACAGAACCCATGGCGCTCTTTTACAGAGATGTTATTCCTTCCCAAGGCATGAAATTTCAAGCTTGTCAAAGCACTTTTCTGAGCCAACAAGAACTACAGTAGAAAAATTTTGATCGAAAACAGGTGCATGGCTGGCTGGCCGGCTGAAAAAGAGTCACAGTGCAGTTTGCATAACCCCTGGGGGAAAGACATGTACTCAGTGTGAGGAAAAGAAAATGAGCCCTGGGTTGACCATGACATTGTAAGCCTGCAAGGAGCTGGGGAGCGACGGCTCCCTCAGCAGCTCGCACTGCAGTCCACAAACATTTCATTGCAAGTCTGGCTTAACTGGGTGGTGATCCAGTTTGCCTAGCCCACGAGGGAGAAAATGTGCTGCTCCCTTCTGACAGCACGATGAAAGCGTGCGAGCCATAAACAGCCGCAATGGTCATGGGTTTAAGCCTTGGGAACCAGAAGCAAAGGCTCCATCCCCACCCCGAAGGGCCTGAGGAGAAGAGACCTGTTTGTCAGGGGGACTGAGGGTCCCACAGAGCCCACTGACATCGAGGAACGATGGTTGGGGCAAGTCTTTCTGGGAAAAGGAGGCCATCTGTATGCAGTTTCTGGGGATGGGACACTTGTCTTCATTATTTTAGCCTATAAAGTAAAGAACTCCAGTAAAACCATTTAACCTGATTAGTCAAACACCTATGGACGACGCTGGAAAGAAACTTGCCCAATTGCATATAAATTTTGCTTTCAGGCTGACCTCATGCTCTTCCAGGCATATCCTAGAGCACGGCCATCTAACTTGTGCATTGCCTAAAGAGAGGTGCCTATTTGGGAATAAAAAAAAGTCTCATGGTGTCAAAGCCCATTTGAAGAGCTGTGCGCACAGAGTGGCTTTGCTGCCGGGATGCAGCCACGTTGCACCCCAAACGCGCCGATGAGGATGGCGTGAGGGGCTGGGTAGGCAGCGGCTGGACCCCTCTGCTGTGGGCGGATGCAGGGATGTACCCACAACACCCAAGGCACAGGGACAATACGCCTGCATAAGGCAAATGTGGCTCCGTCCTTATTTTCCTCCATAGACCACAGCAAATTTCTCCAGCAAGGTGCCATTACCATGCAACACGTGCGACCTGAGACGGCCCAGGAGGCACCAGACAAGGTACCTCTGCCCTGGTTACGGCGGAAAGACACGGCCCATGATTTGGGCTCACTGGAAAGATGCTCTGTGCCTCATGTGGGGTAGAAATCACTCCACTGCTGCTCAGAATTTCAGTCTGCATTAGAAAGGCGCCTTCCTTGCTGGCAGCCTTTACGGTGGCACTGTCAGTGCCACAGAATTTCATCTTCTGCAGAAGCCTCTGAGAAAGTGAGAATCGCCAGCTTTTTTACTGGAAGTTTCAGCTTCTGTGATTACAGAGAATATCTAGAAAAAGGCATATGAGCAGTCTTTAAAGGTTCAGAAACCAGAATACAAATAAAGATTAGCCCCAATTTATTATTTTTTGAAGTCTAAACCCTGTTGATAATTTTAGTGGCCCTAACTCATGGCTTGTGAATGTTTTGATGTGTTGTTACTGGTCCTGACATGAAATAACCCTACGCTGGCTTTGTTTACAGGCAGGGATTTCCTTCCCTAATAAATGATTGAAAGTGTTCAGACAATTAAGTCTCCAGAGTTGTTAATTTAGTAGTTTCCCTGATCACTAACAACCGGCTCTTGAAAAACATTAACACCAAACTACCACAAGAGCGGGAATTAGTGGTTTAAAGACCTTTGAAGACCTAAAATTCGTTTTCTAATGCTGCATTTTTTAACTAAGTGGTATTCCTTTTCTCCCTGTAGTCTCTCTGCTCTTGGGCATCTCTCAGATGCACAAACAAGGGAGGGAGACATAG
The DNA here is from genome assembly GCF_018139145.2 of Gymnogyps californianus. Taxonomy (NCBI): domain Eukaryota; kingdom Metazoa; phylum Chordata; class Aves; order Accipitriformes; family Cathartidae; genus Gymnogyps; species Gymnogyps californianus. The sequence goes on from NC_059473.1 coordinate 46,891,971, forward strand.
AAAACCAGTGCTTCAGAGGCATATTAATATATGTATTAAGTTAGGTGTATATACTTTTGTCCTGGTTTCGGCTAGGACAGAGTTAATTTTCTTCCTAGTAGCTGGTATAGTGCTGTGTTTTGGATTTAGTAGGAAAATAATGTTGATAACACACTGATGTTTTCAGTTGTTGCTAAGTAGTGTTTATACTAAGTCAAGGATTTTTCAGCTTCTCGTGCCCAGCCAGCAAGAAGGCTGGAGGGGCACAAGAAGCTGGGAGGGGACACCATCAGGACAGCTGACCCAAACTGGCCGAAGAGGTATTCCATACCATATGACATCATGCCCAGTATATAAACTGGGGGGAGTTAACTGGGAGGGGGGATCGCGGCTCGGGAACTAACTGGGCATTGGTCAACGAGTGGTGAGCAATTGCATTGTGCACCACTTGCTTTGTATAGTTTAATTCTTTTAGTATTGCTATTGTCATATTATTATTATTATCATTATCATTGTTTTTCATTCCTTTCTGTCCTATTAAACTGTCTTTATCTCAACTCACGAGTTTTTTTTTTCCTGATTCTCTCCCCCATCCCAGGGGTGGGGGGGCAGTGAGCGAGCGGCTGCGTGGTGCTTAGCTGCCGGCTGGGGCTAAACCACGACAACTTTATATAAAATACACAATATAAATCATTATTTTTTCTATATATACATGTATTTTATATACATGTAAGACAGCTTGTGTACAAGGCTTCAGTAACAACCCCCAGCAATGAGGCAGTTGGTCCCCTAAAGGTACTGACAGCCAAATTTTGATTTGCCATGCATGGATTATCCAATTTCACAATTAGCTGGGAAAGGGTACCAAAGCCCCAAGCCTGCTCTGCACAGACACAGACAACTGCCTGTAGTCACAGACCCACCTCTGTCCCAAGGGGAAAATTCAATTCTTCCAGTTACTCAGTAACATGTCAGGCTTGAAAAGCCAACAAAAATATCCCGTGGGTTTCATGGACCCCTGAAGGGAAAGACGTAGGCACATGTGTGTGTGCCCACGTTGGGAACCTGGATGCGGTGGCTGTAAGGAAGAGCCCACTGTGGCCGGTGCCTGCAGCGAGCGGGGAATCGGCCATTGTGGGTGCTCTCCATCAACAAACCCAGTCATGCCAAAGGCCCTATCAAACTTGCATCACTTGTTTTGCCTCTAAATGGGAACCAGTCTTCAAAACTCTAAATATTGGCCAAGTGGCTGGGCCAAGCAGGCAATAGCAAACGCAGAACTCCCGGCAAAATGCCTTTTTTTTCCAGTCGGTCCCTTTGCTGTGTAGGTTGGTGAAGCCTCTATAATGTGGTTGGTCTTCTTGAAACAAGGAACCAGCTGTGCCTGGTGTCCATCCATAGACCTAAAGGATGCACAGCAGACGTCTTCAGCTTCAGTCAAAATTATGTTTAAAATTCAGCACTTAGCCTTTCCTGTCTGAAAGCCAGCTTTAGGCCAAGCAGCATCTATTTAGATGATTTATCAAGGTATGCTGCAACTCAAGAGGGCTTTCAGTGCTCCTGAGGCTGACATTAGACATGCCAGCTACGTTTCAGTGTTGGCGGCGCATGGTGCCCTCCTCTGCTCCAGCTGGCCCTGCTGGCTGTTGCACCGGGGCTAGATGCTTGGCAGTGGGGTGACTCCCGGAGCCTGTCATTGCCCCCCTGACCCAAGGGGGTCTGCCCTGCAGATCACCTGGAAAGCTGCAAAACTGATCTGCAGTGGGACATCATCAGCGGAGAGGCCTCGTGCCGTCTCCGGGCACAGGGCAAGATATTTAGCTGTGTTTGCAAAGGAGATTAAAAATAAAATAAACAAAAAGCTATAGATCTGTGAGTAGAAGGTGCATCCAAAAGCGGCTCCAAGGCTGTCCCCAGGTGCGCACCATGGCAGGTGTTTTGGAGGTGCTGCCTCTCTTTCTGCCAGCCGTCAGCACGAGCATGGGTGAAATGCCAGGTCTGCCTTCCCTTGGAGGCACAATAAGCCACTGTTTTCCAAGCACAGGATTTTGGGGCAGCAGCAGCCTGCCAGAAACACGGCGCACAGAAATATCAGGGAGAGATGCTCCCTGTTACCGTCCTTGCTGAGAGCTGGGCTGCCCTCCCCCAGAAAGGGCCACCACGTATGCACAGCTGGGATGTGTCCTGTCCCCCATCAATCCTGTTCCCACTACGTGTGAGTGTCCTGAAACACCCATGAGCTATAGAAAGCTCCTTTTCAGGTGTGTTTGGCAACTGAGAAGGCCTTTTCTGTTCGTTAGTGTATTTTGAATTTAAGTTTCTCCATAAACTGTACTGAGAATGACTTGCTCCAGCAAACACTTGCTTTTCTTGCATACCGGTGAGTGCCACCTCTGCAGGACACCTCAGTGTGGGAAATGCTTTCAGGTTGCTGGTGGTAAACTGGCCAGCCACGATTTTGTACTGCGGTAGCATCCCTGTGCAGGCCCCTGCACGAAGCCTATCAAAGTGCGGGGACATTTACTCCACCGCTAGCCTGTGCCTCCGGCTAGTGTCCACAAAGACTTCTTTGCCATCTCAAGTGACTTACAAAGGTCTATTTCTTGCACTTCCCACCATGAGACTGCTTCCAAGTGGCTTCAGCTGATGCTTTTTGCAGCTTTTCAGGAGGTTCAAATGATGCTTTGAGCTGCATGCTGGCATTCAGCCTGAGGTGAGTGTTGCTATTTGATACCAGGATCAGAGACTCCTGCTTTCACTGGAAGTCTCGGAACAGGAGTCTCGATGTACTTTCTGTTATCAAGAGAATATCCGAAGGATTTCAGAGCAGAAAAGCTCTTTGGAATAACTTCAATGCTGGAACAAAATGATGTCCTGTAATAACAAAATTTGCAAGTTCATTCACTGGGCTACAGCTCATACAGTCAACTGAGAAAGGGGCATCCTCTTTGGCTCTTCACAGCGAAGAACTGTGGGCTGTGAGTAATTTGGGAAGGGAAACACTGCCGTCACCAGTCTCACTGAGGCTGAGACGGGCCATGAGGGGCATGAGCACATGGTCTTTACCGTGGTTATTAGCAACCACTTTTGCCAGGAAGTTTTCATATTCTATTTTCATTTTCTATTTCATATGTAAAAACTAGTTCACAGGCCCCTGTGGTCTTTAATTAGCTGGTCCTCAAAAGATGACAACAAATGACAACATTACTGTCCTTAGGCTCGTATGTGCTCTAGACACACATGACCAGCATCCCTGCAGGACAACCTGTAAGGGCATCTCGAGGTGAAGCAAGTGATCTGGGGTCACACCAAGTTTGCAGGCAAAGACTTGAGTGGCGGTATCCCACAGCAATGCCCCGATCGCTGCAGCTCGGCTGTCTGCGGCTCCCATCCCAGGTCACCCCTTCGGAACCGGAGCAGGAGGAGGCGCTTTGGGGTGGAAGCCCAGCCCTGCTGCCAAAAGGGACAGCAAAGAGCCGGGCTGTGCCGCAATCTGCTCTGAAAACAAAGTGACAGATGGAGCTGGCCCCGACCCTCAGAGTTTTGCTGAAAGGGGAAACGCTGGCAGATTTTCAGTGTTTCAATTGCTGTTATCAAGAGTGAGCATTTCTAAGCCCCAGTTTCTTGAATTTAAAAATACATGTATATATTTGTTTGCATCCTGTTGACACTTGGTGTCCTTCAGGACCGTGAACGCCCCCTTCCTACAACCACCACGGATTCTGAGTCCTGCTGTCTCCTGCGATGACCGGGCACGGGAAGAAAACACGTGTTACACCAAAATGGATTAGCTGTAGGTAAGGACTTCTAAACTAAGCACATTTTGCAGGCAGCTGGTTGCAAGCCCTGAGGCTGTTGAACTCAAAAGCGATTTTAAATGTGGCAGAAGTAACTTGAAGCCTACGAATTTTTAAACAGCAGAGCTCTGGATCAATTAAAAATCTTTCAGTGCACCTCTCCAGTAACAACTTGTTTATGTGCCACGTGCTTTTCCTCTCTCTTTAATTGGATTATAATTACTCTGTTTACAAAGCTATGCGTGGTGAATGCACTTGCACGTCTTGCCCACTCTTCTCGAGTCAATCTGGCAGCTCGGATCTGGTTCTCCCCTGTCTCAGGAAAGTCGCTGCCCTCACCAGGGCTGGTTTGCAGCCGCTCAGCCCTGCACAGGCGGCTCAGCCGCGTGAGCAGAGCAGGGAATTAAGCCGCATCACCTGTGTGCGCTAGGAGGATGCTGGAGCTGTTGGGTTCTACCTTGCTTTTGCTGCTGGTTTTTTTTAAATTTAAACAGTGAAATACCTTTGCCCCATCTTGAGGCAGTGGGAAGCTCTGAAATGCTGGATTTTCCGCTTTCGTGGGGCAGGAACCTGGTTTGCTCCCCCACCGGTCGCAGTGCCCGACCCTCGTCTGTCCAGGGTGGGTGAGGATGTGGGGTGAGTATGGTGCTGGCCTGGAGGCTGAGACACCGCAGGGTGCTGGCAATCACCTCTCCCAGCCTCCTGGGAGCCACTGGCAAACACAGCTCCCCCAGAGCCTGTGTGTTTTGGTTGGGTGCTGGTCAGGCTGGGCTGCGTGTCCTAAGAGTACCCGGAGAGCCAGAGCTCCAGTCCATCGTGGTCTGCGGGCTGGTGATGTTACAGAGACAGGGAGAAGCTGCAGAGGGGACAGGATGGGTGGGCGCTGCTGGCTGTGTGTGGTGGCACGGCTGAGCAGCCGCTCCAGAGTCTCCCTGTGATGGACGTAACGGGGAGACCGCTTCTGAAACTCTGGGTGCAATGTGTCCTACAAAAACATTTTTTTAATTGGAAGTTTAATAATTTCTTCCCTAAGTATTTCTACTGCCTGGCCAAAAATGGAGTCTAAAATTAGCTTCCCCAGATAGAGACATTTTTGTCATATTTGGTACATTCCTATCCGAATACTGAAAGCCAGCTGTTTGGGCTGGGTTACGGAGACAAATCTGTTTGTAACTATACTGATCTGGCATTGTTAGTCCTGGAATTAATAGCTTTTTTATCTGTCTACATCCTATGCTCATTTTTTCCATACTAAGAGAGTGCCAGAGGAAGCATTATAAGGGCTATATAATTAAAACCAGAAGTGCCTCCCAGTGAACTTAACAGTAAATGCTAATGGCATTTCTAGCAAAAGTAGTGCCCTGAGGGACTCATTGCAAATGAACTAAGAAGGACTCGGCACTGTTGCTTTTATGGATTTTAACTGAATCTGTACAGTTGAAAGGAGTCAGGATTTGGATTTTTTTCATGTCAGTTGAAGTCCTCTGTAACTGCGGTCACCGACTGCTGTGTAAAACCTGTGAGACCAGATTCAGAAGCCACCCCTGATTCTGTTGTTTATCATCATGTAACTTCCCTTACCAGGACATTACCATTATGACCCAGTTTTTCCATCTACTCTTGTGGCTCTACACTGGTGAAAGTCGTGTGACTTCAGGGAGCGGTGTTGGAGTGAGAAAAGAGCTGGGCTCCGCTGTGAGGAAGGGGCAGTGGGAGGCTGGTGACCTTGTGGTCCCCAATGCCCACCTCTGGGCCGATGCCAGCAAAGGGACCGAGGGCTGGCTCTGCACATCTCAGGGCTCTGCACCCTTTAGGGTGGAAAAAAAGATGCTGAGAGAGGCAAAAATAACATATTTAAAGAATGCCCACAAAAATCCAGTGGTCTCGTAATGGCTGTGCTTTGCAAATACTTCTGTGCCTGATTTTCCAGGCATGCGTGAGAAGTTTGCACAGGGAGTTTTAAACAGAGTGTTTTAGGAGACACTGCTGTAACTGGTGAAGCCTTCCTGTGGCCTGGCCACCGAGGTGCTGGCTGCAGGGGTGGGGGCTTTGGCAGGAATGCAGAAAACTGGGGAGAGGATAACAGCTCAATATGAAATGCTTTTCTGCACCGAGGGTCATGAGGACCGCACCGGGAGGCTGCAGGCGGGCTCTGGTGCCTGGCTTACATGCTACTGACAGCTAAATGCCTCGAAGGGAAAGCGTCCCATCCTGGCACAGGGCCTTTTGCTAAGCTGCTTCTGCAATAACAAACCGTGCTGCTGGGGAGTGAGCCGGCATGCCGGGAGGGGAAACCTTCCTTTAAAAGGGCAAGCCTAGTGCTGGAGCAGGCTGGGCTGGAGGCGGGCGAGCTAGTGCCCACCTTGCCGGCTCCCGGTTCCTGCTCCATCCGTCGACACCAAACCCCCCCTAGAGCCTTGGAGAGCCCTGATAACCCAAAATGGACAGCTGTCTGCTAGAAGTGACCTGGACCAGTGACTGCCTGGGCAGAGAGAGGTCTCAGTCACTGGAGCATGGCTGTAGGCCTGAGGGACCTGGCTTGGTGCTCGGGCAAGTTCCTGCTGTGCTGGGAATGGGGGGATCAAACGCCGTTCCTGGCAGAGAGGTGCTGGACACATCAGAGATGAGGGACCGCATGGGGCTACAGGGCAGAAGTTGATTCATCTAAGTCATAAGCAAGCCAGCACTGGTTTGAACCAGCTGGTGGAAAGATCAAACAGGAGCGTAAGTCGCTCTTTGCTAAGCTTGTTCTTAGTCATCTGTGCTCCTGTAACTACTGGTGAAATCTCGGTGACGAGGAGCTTCCCTGGGGCTGTTGCGGGATTTCCACACAGTCAGTTGAGTTGATATCACAATTAATGGGTCGACCTAAAGCTTGGGTCAAGGCTGGTGGTAGAGATATGGTACAACCTGACCAAAGATTGGGCACTCAAAATGGTTTGATCTGGGATTTTTTCCCCCTTCCTCAACTCCTTTTAGTGGTTTCTGGAGGAAATGCAGCCAAGATCTGCATGAAATTTAATACGCCAGGTGTGCCTCAATGAAAGCAAGTACCTGACCCCTAGCTATGTTATTAAAATGTCTTGCAACTTTACATCTTCTTGCTAAGATGACACTGTACGACTTCAGTGACAGCAAGACCATTCTCTCAGTGAGATGAGAGCCAGAGAGGACAAAACAGAGGACAAGCAGTAAGCAGTACTCCTGTGTTGGCAGGGCAGTGGGCCAAGAAACTCTCATCTATTGGTACTTTTGCTGTGACTTTGGCCAGACTCAGTTTCTGGAGCCAGCTCAGTGTGTCTCAGACTGCAGGTCATGAGATTTGCTGAAGGGCTTAGAGGCAGCGGCGCAGCCCTGGGCAGCAGCTACCGGCAGCTCAGTCCCTCCAGCAGTCGCCGGTCGCTGCCTGCACTGCTGCCAGCCTGGTGGGAGCTCCTAGGTGCCCTGCATCACCGGCAGCAGCTCGGTTTCTCCAGGACGGAGAAGTGAAAAAAAGCTGTAGTTAGTGGCCACAAGCATTTGCAGTATTCTGTGCTCTGGAGGAACCGAGCTGCAGCCAAACAGGGGTGGAAGCCAAAGGGTTCGGTACAACACACGGGCCAGAGCGAGGTTTCTTAAACATAAGCTTATAGGCACACACCAGAAGTTTCCTTCTTGGCAGATGTAAGCTCTGAAAAATGTGGCAAGGAGAGCAGGATGTTCAGTCAACCCCTTAATAACAAACAGCTGTAATAAAGTCCGGGCTTCCTACAAGTCAAAATAAATTTTGCCACCAAGCTAACTGAAGCCAGTGCTTCAGCTCACGTAGCTGGGAAATGTCAGGGTGGAGAGGACCCACGTGGTGAATTTCCTCCTCCCATTTGAACTTTGTTCCTTCTTCTGTCACCTTTCTTTCTTCTCCTGTCTCCATTGCGATGCTGCATGTCACTGCATCTTTTCATAGCAGCTGGCATTTTACAGCAACAAAACCAATCCTTGTAACATAACATACTTTGTATCTAGCTGCAAGTGGGAAATTTTCAAAGGCTGCCTTCACTCTGCTTATGGGACTTCAGAGAACAAGCCGAGGAGACGAATGGCCCCCTGAACTTCAGGGTCGCCGGCACTCTTGCCACTTTTGGTAAGAAGGGAAGCTCAGGCTGAGGTCAGGCCCTTGTATAAACCTCTGGTTGGTCACTGAAATCGTTGAACCATCCAAAAAACACAGAAGAGTCTTTCCTTCCCCCGCCCATTTTTTTTTTCATTCCCTCATTCGTTTTGGAGACAAGCATTATAGGAAAACTGCAGTAAGCTATTTTCAGGGCAGCTACATGTTTTTTGACTTGCTGGCATCCCAGTAAAATCCTGACCTGCCAAGGGTGTTTAGCCCTGTATCTTGGTCCTGTATGAGGTCCAAGTTTCGCAGCCATTAGGCCGCAGAGCCGATAAATGCTGTGATTTAGATGTTGCCTAATGGCATCTTTTGCCCCAGAAGACATTCAGAGTAAAATCCACAGTGATGCTTACAGAAAAATGGTAAGCTTTAAAAGTAACATGTTGGGCTGAAGGTAGGTAGAGACACAGCTGCCAGGCTTCAGCCAAGCCTGGCTCGGGGGTAATGGGCAGTTGTCCACCCCGGCAGCTGCTCTAAGAGAAGGTACCTTTACTGTGCTGAACACGTGAACTTGTCCTGGCAAGAAAATCAGGCTGCTGGTGAGGAGCAGGATGAGCTGCAGCCTGTCCCTTGGCACCTTCACCTTGAACAGCAGGGAGGAGAACAGGAAGGAGCAATGCCCCTGGGAAGAGGACCTTAGGGGACAGAGGGTCTGTTGAAGGAGAGGGATGAGCTGATTGTGAGATTTCCTGCTCTGCTCCATTAGGATGGAGTAAACTTGGTCTCAGATCATCACCCTTTGGCTGCAGTTCAGTACCACTGAGGAACTGCTGGCTTAGGGATGCAAACAAATCTTGTGATCATCTCCCATCCCACCTCACATTCATTGATTCTAGAGGGTGCTAGTCAAAGCTCCCCAGATGGTGGGAGGTCAGATGAAGATGTAGATCCTCGTTGTGAACTACTTGGTTATATTATGTGTTGAGGTGTAAAGCCCACTTGTGAAAAGGGGACAATAACAGAGATTTTCAATAGAAATGTAGAAAGTGTCCTGCTGAGAAGAATCAGGTGAGCCTGGCTTACCTGCTCTGTAAAGGCCTTCACTGGCATTAACTCATTAACTCACAAATATAGGACAGCCAAATTTCGGGTTTGTCCTCACAGTACCAAGAACATACTGATTCACATGGGTCACGGGCAAACTTGGACAGCAAAGCCCGGGGGCCTGTCTGTGAATAATGCCTACAACATCAGGTTTGTATCTCAGGGATGTGACTTGCGAGCTCTTTGGGGGATGCTGTTGCTGAGCAATCAACAGGATTCTGCCTGCTGAGTGCTGCTCTGAACCTCAGCAACTACGACTGAAGTCACCAATAAATAAATTGATCGCTATCCTTCGGCAGGCAGCCGCAGCGTGTTTTCTACTCTGCCTTTACAAGTCTTCACTCAGTCATGAGACCTGCTGACTCCACATGCCAAGACAGTGCCCAGATGCTGTGGATTTGCCTTTATTAGAGAGGACTTCTAAAAGTTAAGACAGAGCTTAAACAAGACTGAAGCAAACTATGTGTAGGCCAGATCCTAAATATAGTTGGAATACCACCCCTTAATTGGCTGTCAAGTCTCTCCAAACCAAATTCTTCTTCAAACGCGTTTTTAGTTGTTGGTAGACATTCAGCCCAAGTATAAACCAAATTGAGTTGTTTTTCAAAACACATTTCTGCAAGAAGTGGATGTGGGCACGCAGAGGAAAAACTACCCTTGTAGCTGCACATTTGATTCTCTTACACTTTGAGAACTTGCTGCATCAGACAAAAGGCAGAAAGTGAGACTGCCCAGCGGCCTCTGCTAGCATCTGCCTTTTTGTGACGTGCTTTTAAAACCCATACGTAATCATCAACTGATAGGAAAACTGCCTGAAAGTTTGTCACTGCCAGTTGTGGTCATTTGCACTACGTGCAGTGAGCCAGCCGATGGGAAGTGGTGAATGAATTCCTTGTTTTGCTTTGCTTGCGTGCGTGGCTTTTGCTTTACCTATTAAACTGTCTTTATCTCAACCCACGAGGTTTTGCACTTTTACCCTTCCAATTCTCTCCCCCATCCTGCTTGGGGGAAGTGAGCGAGCGGCTGCATGGTGTTTAGTTGCCAGCTGGGGTTAAAGCATGACATACAGTTTTCAAATTGCTCCTGCAATATTGATCCAGATACTGCTTCGGATTACCTGAAGATACTGGGGGTGTGTGGTATGTGTGTACTTCACTGTAATAGACTTAAACCTAATACAAATAGATTTTAGTCTTTATAAAAAGTCCCAAATCTCATCCTGTCCCCAGCTGTCAGATAAAAATGATAAAGACACTTCCCCAAACAGCCTCACTTAAAAGCTTGAAAAACGGCTGCAGTGTATTGATTTTTTTTGGTTTTCCCCTGATCTGAGAAATTCAGTTTCTAAATTCTAGACCAGATCATTCTTGGCTGCCTCTCAGGCAGATTCAAGATGCCCCAAACAACTCCAATGGCACTGAGGAAAGCAGAGTATAAAGGACAATACGCAAAGCAGCACAAAAGCCTGAAATGTTCTATTTAAAGTGACTTTATTAAAACATTGTTAATATAAAATGTGACCAAGTACATTTTTTTTGTAAGAATGTTTAATAAAAACATATTAAAGAAAGAAGGAGCATCAGCTCTTGTCAAAGCACAGGAAAAACCTACCAGGATAAGTAAAAAGTTCTGCAGCATGTTCTACCAGCTGGTCCCAATGTGTATTAGGGTTGAGTTAGCCGATGGAAGAGACAGGCAGCCCAGGTTCTTCCCTAAGAAGCTTTAAGGTATTTAGCAGAGGTTTAAAATAACACTCCTCAACAGTAGGAGACTTTGCTTTCAGATCTCCCCATATCAAAGTAAGATTATAGAATGTGCATCTTCATGTTGGATTTATAACTTTTCAGCAGCTGAATGTACAGAAAATCAGATTCACTGGTAACTGTAAACCCCAGGGTTAACATTTGTCAGCTTTGAAAAAAAGGTGCAAGTCAATACTAATTATACACCTAAAGAATTTGTGCTAAAGTCGTTCTAAGCTATATTAATGCTGGATGCTTGTAGCAAATGCTAAAAAAGGCCAGCTAAGAAAAAAACCAGCAGTTAAGTCCAGGCTGGTAGAAACAAGTATTTTCTGAACTGCTGAATGCAGAGACAATATCCACGAATTACAGGAGTTTGTACATCTCAGGAAGCATCTAAAGCAGCTTTCAGAAGTCTATAAATAAGGCTACACAATGACTTATACTCTGTGGCAATCTTCCCCTTTAGCTAAGAAACCTTTTAAGAAAACACTAGAAAAACTGGAGGTTTTGGGCTTGGTGGTTCTTTTTTTTGGCGGGGGAGAGGGGGAAGGGGGTAGCTTACAACATTTTCCTTGATGAAAAGGTAAGTATTAATGCTCCGTCAGCATCCTCCGCTTGTTCAGAGCAAGCAGCACACCAATTAGAGGCAAGGATTCTTCCAGGACATCTCAAACTCTTCCTGTAACAGGCGGAAGAAAATCCTGCAGCATCCAATTCTGCACATTTAACTGCCCCTGGCACTGAACCAACTGTCAAGTGCTAATCCATGAGAAGCCTAGCACAATTATGGTCTAGGAGATGGTGACCTTCTTATAGCCTTGGCGGGGACCCATTAGACGCATTAGAGCCCTGTGTTTTGCCTTCTACCCCAAACAAATGCTATGGGACTATTGCTGAGGTAAAGGGAAAGGTCAGACCTTTGGCATTGGAGCAGACCAGTCACTGGCTGTACGTAGGGGGAATTAAGGCTTCAAGGTGAGGTAAACACAGTGAGAGTCAGTGTGTAAATCATGCTGCATTTCAGAGACGACAGATTCAAACGACAGCTAGTCTTGTTCTCTACATTTTAAACACCAAAGATCATTCGAAAGCAGAACTGGAGGCAAGTCTGCTGAGGGCCACCTTGAGATGCCTCTTTGCACCTTGGGAACAAAATGTAACCCAGATGTTGAACGCTGAAGAGAATGTACCCACAAGGAGGAAAAAGCACCAAAGTTGATGAGTCCTTGAGACGATAAGCTGCTTAAAAAACAAAGAAGCCTTATACTGCTATGACCTCCCATAAACATAGTGGTTTCCTGACACAAAGGTAATCTACACTCCAGCACCTCCCAGTGCTGTACTTCCAGCACTACTATTATGAAGAGTTATGCTCTAGTAAGGAGGCAGTGAAATCATTAGGCTTGTGTTCCCTGAAGACAGTTTCTCCCATTCATTAGGTGTTGTCCCATGCCCCTCCACCCACCCCCAAGTCTTTAAGCCAAAGACCAGAAACACCTGTCATTTCCCCAGGTCATTTTTCTAACACTCTTATGCTATTTTAGCAGATTTGTAGGGTACAAACACAGTGCTTCTTTGGATCCATCATTTTGGCAATGCCTTTGCCCTCTTCAAAAGAAAAGTGTTTTCAAATAAGTGGTACAAAAGTTACTTTCAAACTAAATGAAATGCAGAAGTCAATGCAATTCTTCCGTATGCATATTTTTCATACTGTTTTTGCTAGTTATCTGAAGTATGGAATTATTTGCTTATTTGGAACCATTGCATGTGCAACGCTATTTCTTACAAGCCATGCTAGCAAGGTTTCGATTGAAAATAGCGATCTGGTCCTGTAGGTTCCATTTCTAGGATATGGAGACTCTCATCTGTTTTTCTTTAACATGTGCATGGTAACTTCTCCCATCCTCTCAATACAGTAGCTACTAAAAATTTTAACAGATACTAAAAAAATATCCAAATGAAACCACACTTCTATCACTGTTTAAAAAACAAAAACGCATATGGTATTACAAAAGTTTATATAAAGGCAACATTTAAGACTTTGAAAGTTACTTCTAGAAAAAGACACAAATGCTAGTAAATTAACATACAAGGAGATATTCCACTCCTTCCCCAAAATTGGTTTGATCTATTTTGAAGTATCTTTTACCAGTTGTCTAGAAAATCAAAGCCAGTCTTCAAGATAACATTGCTTGTACTAGTCTGCAAGGAAAAAAAAGAAATAAGATGTGGTTGTTAATTATGGTATTACAAACTCAGTACTTGACTGCCTGTCTACAAAAGAAAGTTTAAAATGTTGTCTGCCTATATTTCAAGTTCTTCACCTTGCTCTAGGATACCTATGAATCTACACCAGAAAATGCTAGACATGGAAAAATACTCACAATGACCAAAAAGGCAATTCCAGATAAAAATAAAATCCTTATAGTGGTCTGCAGGCAAAATGTTATTTTTTTCCCCATGGAAAAATTCATAAAGATCAATTTTTAGACTAGAGTGGGAATTGCAGAGAATGAAACAAACACAGAATGTAAGCATCACTAATTCAATGGATTGCCTGTCGCAATGATAGCCAGTTGTTTCCAGAAAACTACACAGTTTAAACTTTGTTGACAAGTTATTTACTAGGCTATCAGGAACATGCTCACTCCTGCAGTGCTGCACTTTTAGCCATGACATTTAAGGTGATTTTAGTGTTCAGGAAGACTATTCAAGGGACACAGCTGAGTCTCTGGATTCTCTTCCTACAGCATGGCTCTCTTCCCCAGAACAGGGAAGCTAATCCAGAAAAGAGGAAACGAAGAAAATTCTGTCATATTATCTTCTCTGCTACTCTGTTCACATTTTGACGTGGGAGGATTGTTTCTCCACAGAGAGAAAAATCAGGCTTTTCAAACTATTTCAGTTAGCTAGAAAACATTCACAAAGGAATTAAAACTGTAACAAACCATTAATTTGTAGGAAAATGTGATAAAGCCTTTAACTAAAATTAAAGGACTACAGCGGTCACAATTTGCAGCAAAACAGCTCAAGAAGCATTATGTCTTAGCTTCAGAAAAAAATAACTAAACATAGGGCTCCAAATACTGAAGTGGCTGAAGTATTGTTCTCTCCTAAGTGCTGCCACTTACTTCTCTTGCAAGTATTTACCTCATCCTGCATCTTTCTGATCTTACATCATCTTGTTCGGAATTTAAACAATCACTGTTGGAAAAATATGGTAGAGAAAAAGCTATGCGACATGCTTAAGGTGTACAGTAATATGTCAGGCTTATGCCAGAGTGATGCTACAGATTCCAAACAGAATGGCACAGCTCTGTTTGAAGAACCACTCCTCTACTTGACAGTTTTCAGGCTTCAGACCTCTTCCTTTTCTTTCCCTCACCATGTCATATCCTGTTGCTCCTTTTCTTTTCTCACAGATCAGCATCTGCTTTTTAAATAGCTTCAATTGGCTATTGAGCTGCTTACAGTTATTTTTTGTTGTTGGGTTGTTTGGGTTTTTTTATTAAAAAAAACATTGAGAAGGCTAATTCTGGAAGCTCATTCCATTTCCATTTTGGACTTTAAGAGAAAACACATTTGAAAGCAGCCCAGCTGCCTGGGACAAAGCACTGGGAAGTGGCTGTTGGGCTACCGCTTAAAACAGCTGAGAAACTAGTTTGCCATTCACCGCTATGCTGCGTGTACCAATAAAGTATCCTAGACTCTAGTTTATGTACTTTCCAAGTTAAAAAACTTCTTTTTTCCATTAAGTGTTTTGCTGTTTCAAGAAAAAAAAACCAACCGCTTGTACTTGATATAGCAAGCTCTTTACCCTATACTGTTAGGTAGCTTGCTGTCAGTTAGCCACCAGATGCCATGTCAGCGTTTCTGGTACTATATTTAAAAGATGCCTTTATCCTATGCACTTTACTACATTAAAAAATACTTGATTGAAACAAACAATAGCAGTTAACGTGTTGGTTAAATAGACTTCTTTAAATTTCCAGGATAAAAAGCCAGCAAGCTTAGCTATGGCTTAATGCTTTATGGAGTCCCTAATCTTCCAGAGTGGCCTAGTCAGATTTTACTGTGCTATACAGTTTTTAAATCTAAGGACAGTGGATATAGCAGTCCTTACCTGTCCAGGCATTTGTGGATCTGTAAGTATAATACCATCAGTATCTTCCTTGTTTGTCCTAGAAGATGCCAGGTCCTGTGGTGGGTCAGGAAGAAAGAAGTCATCTAGAGAACTAGCAGGGAGTTGAGTTGGTCGAGGTTTCTCCCATTCGAGAGATACAGAAGGTAGGCTTGGGGCGACAGACTTTTCTGGTTTAGTTACGCTGGGCTTCTCAGCTTTTGCCATCTCCTTTGGAGCAGACTCTTGTCTGTAAAAAGAGGGAAGGGGTTTCTCTCCTTTCTCCATGGACTTGATCTGGCTGGGAGTCAGGGACTGGAACTCAGACTTGTCTCCTTCAAACTTTGAGCGCTCTGCATTTATCTTCCAGAAAGAAGATTCTTCTTCCTTTCTGGACGCTATCAACCCATCAGAGCCAGGGGTCTTATTGGCCTGAGAAGATTTAGGGACTTGGACGCCAGGTGCTGCTTTAACGGGCTGCCTCTGTTCATTTTGCAACTGGGCACCACCTTGTTCTTGTATAGACAGAGATGCAATGCTGAACTCCATCTGACTCTGTTCAGGGTTAAAGAAAAACAGTATTTCAAAGCCCTTCACAAAGACACACTTTCGAACTTCTGATCTTGTTGCATATAGATAACACCTTTGCCCACAGCTAGACAACTCCCAGACAGTAGATACCACAGCAAAGCTAACTTATTTTCTCCATAAATGTCTATCTTCGTAGCTACCTAAAAATAATAATTTTTAGAAGTCTGAACTGCAAGCAAACGTAAGAGTCCTAGACCTGCTGCAGAGGAGTCAGAGAAAGCAATCGTATTCGAGTTACTCGGTGCCATCCAAGACAGCAGTGCATAGCATGCACAGCACTAAAACATTAGAATAGCGGCACTAAAACATTAGAACAGTTGTGGATGCATTTTGAAAGCCATAGATGTTTTACATGAAAATATAAAGCAAAAAAGCTTTACAGTGTAGTTTAAAAGGCAATCTTCCATTATAGTCTTTGAAATAGTTGGCAACATGTTACAACTCCATCTACTTCCAAGATAAAGGATTAGATGTAATGGGTATGCGCTGATAAGTGTTTTTTACAATTCTAATGCCCCTCTGAAGGAAGAGAAACAACTCCAGCAGGACCAGTTCTTCACTTATTCCAGAGTCCTGTTTTGTTTTTACTTGCAGTGCAGACAGCTGTACTCATTTCTGAGAGGTAACACTGGGTCAAAGAAGCAAGTGACCACAGTTAAAGCATGATACAGATCTTGCAAAAGCCACCCAAAAGCGAACAGTACTTCAAAATGTTCATTTTACTTACCACCACTTCAGTAATCTTGATCGTCACCTAGCTGGACACTCTTTAGGCTAATAAAAGTTAAGCCTTATTTCACTCTGAGGAACATGTAAGCGTTACTGTATTTAGGAGCACAGCACCATAGCAAGTGCTAGCAAAGAACAACCTAATGTCTAGACTTTTGTTTGTAAAATGGAACAAACAATACAAAAAAAAATTAAAAACTGCATTTACTGTTAGAGCTACACTGTTGTCATTATGGGCCTAATTAGTTTTGAAAAAATTCAGAGGACATTTCAAATGCTAGCTTTTTGCTACAAGCGGTTAATAGATACTTTTGAAGTTCATTACAGATTTGTGATATTTTCCCCATTCTACTTCATTACCTGGCCTTTCCTGAATAAAACTGCAATAGCATCTACGGGCCTGAGTCTAAAACAAGTCCTAGTTGCATATCATTTTCACTAGAAGTGTTTGATCTCGAGTCCTACATTATTGTGCATGTTAAGTTCAAAGGGACTCTAGATCTAGCAGGCCTCACACGCCTAGTATTTAATATTCAGAAACTTCTCATCAAAGTGCAAATGTTAACTCAGCAACTGATTATTTATAAAACAAATTTTTTTTAAACCGTCAGCAGCTGACTACACGTAATTTGATTCATGGACTAACATCTGACCTTTCTAAAGAATTAGATACATTAGATATTTTTCCAAGGTTACAGGCAAGGAAGCACCAAGTTCCATGTTTTCATTAAGAATATACTGTGTTATCAAAAGATACAGAACATAAACAAGCTGTAAGTAATTATAGCTCAGCTAGAATAAGGTGAGTGCAAGGATACATGCAAGTCTTATCAAACAGCTCAACACCCCACCCTGCCTGCAAAAAACTAAGAGGAAAAACCTTAGTGCTTCAATTTTTTTTTTTTTTAAAACAAAAGTCATGACGTAAAGAGCAGGAGATTTTTCCTTAGATAAATTCTGCATAAACAAACTATGGACGCAATGGTGTTGAGGATTATTTACAGTGACTGCCATTCCTCATATTAAAATATAGGGATTTATTTCCCTAAGCTCATTTGGCAATACTACCAAATAGAGATTTACCACCCTGAAGTTAAGATGCTTTAAGACTTCGGAACTGATAAAATCCCAACTTAAAAAACCCCACAACACAATGTAAAATAGACCTGTACTTCCCCAATATCCAAGGGGGAAAAAAAATACAAATAAAAAAAAAATTTCCATCTTGGAAGACTTAAGTGCCTTGTCATGTAGGAATTAAAACAGTGCTACTTTCTATCCTTCAACAGTCTTCCTTCTTCTGAGTAGCCTGTCCCAAGGCTCACGCTAGAGATGACAGTAGCTAAAGGCCACCACAGCAGCAGTCAGTTTCAGTAAAATGATTCCTTCACCCCCCAGCCCAAGAGAGAGGGAAGGTCAGTGCCCAGAGGGCAGAGGGGCCATCACAGCCCCAGATCCACCAGAATAGCGTTGGAAACACAATCCAGGAAAAACACTGATGGAAGGGAAGCAGGGGTCTGTTAGAACAAAAATTAGAAAAAGGAAAACTAACAAGATGGCTTTGCCTTTCAACGGCAGCAAGACAGACAAGCAAAGCCAGTCCTCCTAGGAAGTTCTTATGCTGTGGAGCAAAAGCCACTGCCTGTGGTCATGTTTTATGTTCTTTCGTATGGGTCCAAATACCAATTCAGAGGTCTGGTTTGGAAGCGGCAGACTGCTTCTAGTGTAGAGAAGAGCGTTACACTGCAGCACAACTTCAGGCAGTTGTACCCTTTCCAACCCACTCGTGGATCCATGTTCTGGAGAGGATGCCTTCTTTGTCCTTTTAGAACAGAGACCATGGGGTAAACCTTTCCATTTCAGAAGACAAGACCACCCAACATCTAAGATTGCATATTTGTATCACGGTATGCTTTGGAGATCAAACAGTTCATAACCTGACATGGAATAATCTGAATAAAAATACTTCTTCAGGAGTTTCCTTTCTCCCCCAGGGAAGGCGAAGAAGACAAGACTACCCCGACAGGTTCTGAAAGCACTGCGTCTCAGCATGATGTATGTACAGCCCCAAGAGGTCAGATGTATAATTCTGCTTCTAGCATTTAGCTCAAGAAGCCAAGAACTTCTGTGGACCAGTCACAAGTTATTCTATTTTCCTTGAAATATATAATGCTTCTATTTGACTTTCAAGGTTACTTAAGACATCTGAACACCTAAGAAATGTAGTTGATGAAAGAAAATTATTAATCTGCAATATCTTTCAAATCACTAAATTGGCAATAAAATACTATAAACACCCTCCCTCCCACCAAATAAACCAACAGAGCAGCAGTATAAGTAGGGAGATAATTTCACGTAGAGATGGAGAAGATCCATGTGCAAAACACCCCATGCTGACATCTAAGTCATGAGTAGCACTGTACATTCTAATGAGTCACTAGACACTAGAAGCGTGAGTTTAATCAGTGTTCTGCTCTCAATTTCTTACATCAGATTGCAAATTGGCAATTGATTGGGTCAGCAGGAGAGGGAAGGAAACGACATTTAAAAGACAGTTATCCCCCCAAAAACATTTCCTTTTCTTTAGATTTGCCAGCCATGAGAATATCTTGATGCATCTCTCTCCTGGCCCCAATCAAACTTACGGTAGCAGCCAGTCCGTAAAGGGCCGTACCGCACGTTCGCTTTCCTCGGGCTGAGGCAGAGCTGCTGTGAGCTGCAGCTGAGCATTTAGCAGCAGAACTGCACTTGGGGCACTCTACCAGCTGGCACCTTGGGGAAGCAAACACTGAACATTGCGGTAAGATTTGATGGTCAAAAGTGAATTGTCATTTAGGCACAGTTTGGGATTCTAGAGATAGGGTTTGAGTCCCCAGCTGCTTTCATAGATTTTGTGTGACTTTGAATGAGCTGCAGTTTCTGTACTTTAATTCCCCATCTAAGGAATAAAATAATAATACTTTATTTTTCCTACCATTTGTCCAAATTGTATTTCTGGGAACTGTTCAGCCCAAAAAGTCTCAAGAGTTTACAGACAGGCTAGTACAGTCCCAACTGCAATTTCTAGAAGTTATCAGAATTCAAATAAAAGCTATTAACAGCAGTAGCGTTTTCAAGATATTGCAAGAGCAAGTCATTCTCAACACATTAAGAGAGAGACAGTGAAAGCACGCACAAAGTAGTATTTTGAGGCAGAGCAAACCTAGAACTCTGTATTCTTTTCAGTCTTATCCCTCTGGTCCCAAACCACTGCAAGGGTTAAAATAAAGGATGCCTAGGTCTTGGATCATCTTTCTGTCTAATAAATATAAGTAATATTAAAAATTGCAGGTTTTAGGAAGTTACGTGTCCATCTTTCCTTAAAAAGACCATAGGAAGGTATTTAGGAATTTTATTTTTTTGATTAAAAAATTTAGACCTAACTTAAATCTCAAGGCAGGGATAATCCACCAAATCGTAATACTGGCTGTATATACTCATGGGAAACAACGTATCCTAAAAGAGAGGCACCACACACTAAGAATGTAATGATCTAATAATACTGTATAAAATCAGGTCTCAGTTCATAAGTCTATATTAAAAACAATATGACCACAAAGAACCCAGGACCTTTTTTTTTTTTAAGCATCTTATTCACTCATCAGGAATGTGTAGTATTTTACTAAACAGTCAAGCAAACACAGCCAAAACAAATTGTTTTGCTTGGCAGCCTGAAAAATCCAAATTGTTGAGACAAAGACTGCAGAAACACTGTCAAAAGCAACTTGTTTTAAGCACAGCCTGCTACGTGCAGAGGTAAGAAAGCCAAGTTTAAAATGATTTAGAAGATGTCTTTGCTTTGCTGAATGGACAAAACCAAAATAAATACAGGACCCAAAGTAGTTGCAGTTTTTGCTTTGTTTCCTGCACACACTGTGCAGGATCTTTTCAGAGTCAGAAAGAAATCCCTAGGTCAGCAGAGACCAATTGCAAGGGCAAAAATAGAGCAAAGCACTCAAAACCAATCTAAGTAATTTTAGTCTATACAGAAAGACAATGCCGAAGATACATAGTGTGGAGCTTCGGAGGGAATTTCATGATCTACTCTTTGGTGATATGAACAGCATTCTAGTCTGCCACTGTTACTGGCTAGCCTGAGCAAACTCGTACTGACAGTATCTGGTATGTGCATGGTTTTACGTTCAAAAACAACTATCTAAAGATTGATGCAGGTAATTGAATCCTTAGCCAAGAACATCTGGCCATGCAGATTAAATAAACCTTGAACACAGCTACTATTACCACAAGTTGGGGTTTTTTTTGCTCAGGAACTAATAGTCAACAGCAGTCTTACAGCACTGTGTTTTAAACATCTGTAGTCTAGATCAAAAAGGGAAGGGAAAACCCAAAACCTCAGGCATCACTCTTCTCTCCTTCCAAGGAAGCATTGCCATTTATGCCAGCTTGATAATCACACCAAAGCACAGTTTGTAACAAACGATTTTAATACAAGGCTGCTAAGGAAGGAGGGAAAAAAAATTCTTTTCTGCCACTTTCTTCCTATTAAAAAAAAAAAAAACCAAACACAAAACCAACTAGGACTTGTACAAAGAAGGATACTGAAGACTGTCTTTTAGTTTTAGATAAAGGAAACAGTTTGCAAAGCATGTTTTTTAAGTGCAACATTATTTTTTTCTTTCTAAGTCATCGCTGGATCACTTCTGTAGCAATATAATTAGGAAATTCAGACAGGGAGGCAGCAACCAGATTATTGAAGGGATTGAAGCTTGACACTTTCTCTTTTTTTTTTGTTTGTTTGTTTATTTTTAAACACACCTTGAAGGCATCTCTTTTCAACAAATATCTGAGGGCCTGTTGAAAGAAGAGAGTTGAAGGAAGAAAAAGCCAGGGGTTAAAAAGAAAAAAGTACAAAAAGGACTCTCTAAAGCTACCTTCGCAACTATTCTACCTGTATCAAGACCAACAAATTTTTAGATGTGCATGTGATGATTTTAAGCATTTGAAATAAAAACTATTTTAGTTAATAGCATGAATTAGAAATAGATTCCAACTTATTCCCATGCTGCTCTGTGCATTTAATGTGTTAGCTGAGGTGGCAGACTGAAATTATATTTTCTGCCCACTACTAAATTAATTTTCTTTTAAAAAAACCACACCAAAACCAGAAAGTTCTGAGTTCAGGAAGAGTTGCAGAGAAATTTTATTTCCAAACCCAGGCATGATTCTTGTTTTCCATTTATATCTTGGGGTCTGTGTTGAGTTTCACCGAATTTTTACTTCAAACAAACCAAGAAACCTCAAAGGCTAAACTCAGCCAAAATGTTAGCTTTCATCTCACTTAAACCTGAAGACATAAATAGAATGCCCTAAATTCATAAACCTGGCTTTAGCTCCAGTTAAAAAATGTAACCCACATTTCAAGACGTGTTATGTTCATGAGGACTCCACCCATGAACCAAATCACTCCCTCCAATTCAATCTCTAGTTTTAAAATGTCAGTTTATTTGCAGTGCCACCAGAACTCATTGCTTCCCAAGTAGTTTTCCTTCTGAGAAGTGCTACAGTTTTCTACTAAAAAAAATAGTATTTTAAATGCTGTCTAACAGCTAACTCAGCAATTTACATTGTATTTCTGCTTTTTTTGCCTTGTTTGAGGGTTTAAAAATAAAGAGGTAAGACAAGAACTTTAAATACACGTCAAACAGCTAAAAATGGTGGAGATATTCATGCAAGTGTTTGCTGTGATATGAACGACTTAAGCCATATCTCACATTTGTGTTTAAAATGAGAACACAGAAAGGTTTTTTTTTGACAGAATTGAAGTTATCAAGCCCTTCAGCAATGTTCTGCGCAAAATGACAGCAATTTAGTGCACTGTTCTCTGGATAAGTTTGACAGCCATGGAATCAGGGAATCCATTGCACTAGCTACCGTGAGAAAAATTTGTCCATACCTAATCAATTGGAATCACCATTGGCATCACTGTAATAGCTGAGAGAGGCTCCAGCTTGCAGAAAACATGCCCTCCCCTCTTCTCACTACCCTCTCAGTTTTCCTGAAGTTAGTTACAAATACTGATTTTGCTGCTTTATTTTTCTTAGTCTTAATGTTAAAAAAACCCCCAAACTATTGGTTTTACTGATTTACATCTCTGCTTGCTCCTTCTCTGCAAAAGCAGAAAGTGAACACCACATTCCCTTCCTTAGGTAAGCCAGAGCACATTCATGCAAAGCTGCAAAAGAACAAAGGAATTTCATCATCAGGGCACTTAACACGCAAAAAACCAAACCAAACCAAACCAAACACTCTGTATTAAAGGGAGATCAGGGAGAAGAATACTATGGAAAGAATAACCCATCATGGGG